>NC_073235.2:32658289-32968552 GCF_029281585.2 Gorilla gorilla gorilla
TATGATTATTTTTTAAATTGCTCTGAAGCATTGGTTTTCAAAATATTGGCTGGGCATGGTGGCTCACTCCTGTAATCCCAGCATTTTGGGGGAGGCCAAGGTGGGCAGATTACTTGAGGTGAGGAGTTCGAGACCAACCTGGCCAACGTGGTGAAAACCCATCTCTACTAAAAATACAAAATTCAGCTGGGTGTGGTGGTGCACGTCTGTAGTCTCAGCTACTTGGGATGCTGAGGCAGAAGAATTTTTTGAATCTGGAAAGTGGAGGTTGCAGTGAGCTGAGATTGTGCCACTGCACTCCAGCCTGGGCAACAGAGCAAGACTCTGTCTCAAATAAATAAATATATATCTGCACAATAATCACTTGGGGAGTTTATTAAACATATGAATTCCTTTCTCCTCTCTCCCCATCTTCTCTTTGGGACTTTGATATAGTAGTTATGGGATGGGATCTGGGAATCTGAATTTTAAACAAACAGATGCTTAGAGAACCATACTGTCCTTAGAGAAACCTGTTCTAAAGCCATAGTCTTTTTAAATACGAAGTTTGCACAAAAAATTCATTAGGGTGTATTAAAGAAATAGAACTTTAGTTATTTTTCCTAATAAAATAATAAATTTCAGTTTCACTTTAATAGCATTTAACTGCTTGAGCTGGCCCCCTCTCTGAGTTCTTATGTCAAATGGCCAATTCACACACATGGTCCAACAGATATTCTTTTTTTTTTAATTATACTTTAAGTTTTAGGGTACATGTGCACAATGTGCAGGTTAGTTACGTATGTATACATGTGCCATGTTGGTGTGCTGCACCCATTAACTCATCATTTAACATTAGATATATCTCCTAATGCTATCCCACCCCCCTCCCCCCACCCCACAACAGGCCCCGGTGTGTGATGTTCCCCTTCCTGTGTCCATGTGTTCTCATTGTTCAATTCCCACCTATGAGTGAGAACATGCGGTGTTTGGTTTTTTGTCCTTGCGATAGTTTACTGAGAATGATGGTTTCCGGCTTCATCCATGTCCCTACAAAGGACATGAACTCATCATTTTTTATGGCTGCATAGTATTCCATGGTGTATATGTGCCACATTTTCTTAATCCAGTCTATCATTGTTGGACATATGGGTTGGTTCCGAGTCTTTGCTATTGTGAATAGTGCCACAATAAACATACATGTGCATGTGTCTTTATAGCAGCATGATTTATAATCCTTTGGGTATATACCCAGTAATGGGATGGCTGGGTCAAATGGTATTTCTAGTTCAAGATCCCTGAGGAATCGCCACACTGACTTCCACAATGGTTGAACTAGTTTACAGTCCCACCAACAGTGTAAAAGTGTTCCTATTTCTCCACATCCTCTCCAGCACCTGTTGTTTCCTGACTTTTTAATGATTGCCATTCTAACTGGTGTGAGATGGTATCTCATTGTGGTTTTGATTTGCATTTCTCTGATGGCCAGTGATGGTGAGCATTTTTTCATGTGTCTTTTGGCTGCATAAATGTCTTCTTTTGGGAAGTGTCTGTTCATATCCTTCACCCACTTTTTGATGAGGCTGTTTTTTTCTTGTAAATTTGTTGGAGTTCATTGTAGATTCTGGATATTAGCCCTTTGTCAGATGAGTAGATTGCAAAAATTTTCTCCCATTCTGTAGGTTGCCTCCAACAGATATTCTTGAAAGAAAGCGTAGGTGCCACCTGGTCCCCTCACCAGTGTGTTTGCTCTTTAAGCACTGCATGGCAATTTCCAATTATGTGGGTTATACCATATAGTTGTCACTAAAGGAATCCTCACAAAATGAACAAGTGGCATGATTATATTCCTGAAGAGAAGCCACAGATTGAAGACAGAGCACTACTAGATGACACTTTTCCTATTTGTAGTTCAAGGAAAAGATTTCATCAATCACATTATGAGTCAAACACAAGGATGATCTAATCAGATATGAAAAGCATTGGCTCAGTAATTTTAAGTGATCAGAAATGTTACCAGAAAATAGAGATCCATACACAGTATCAGCAATAGCAAACCTTATCTTAATTGGATATTGTACCTGCGAATTAACTAATAAAAGGATGGGGTCGGCCGGGCGCGGTGGCTCAGGGCTGTAATCCCAGCACTTTGGGATGCTGAAGCGGGCGGATCACAAGGTCAGGAGATCGAGACCATCCTGGCTAACATGGTGAAACCCCGTCTCTACTGAAAATACAAAAAATTAGCTGGGCATGGTGGAAGGCACCTGTAGTCCCAGCTACTCGGGAGGGTGAGGCAGGAGAATGGCGTGAACCCGGGAGGCGGAGCTTGCAGTGAGCAGAGATCAGGCCACTGCACTCCAGCCTGGGCGACAGAGCGAGACACGAGACTCCATCACAAAAAAAAAAAAAAAAAAAAAAAGATGAGGTCTTTAGGATGCTGAGCACTTAAAATCTAAGCATCCAGAATATTATTAAAATAATTTTAATTAGAGATATGATTTGTAAATAAATGAAAATTCACATATTGTGGTAATATTTCAACAGCATTTTTTTGCTGATAAATGTGCATCATTAAACATATTAAGCATCTTCTTTCAAGCAGCACTATTCAAAGTGTGGTCCATGGGCTTCTGGTGGTCATGAACTATTTGTTACAAGTTCATGATAAATATGGCAATGACAGTCAGCATTTAGAGACTTTTACAGCAATTTGGTAGAGTAATTTAGTGTCTATTGAATGTAATCAGAAAGAAATTAAACTTTTATTCGATTGTGGCTTATTATTTTAATTTTCTACTAATTTCTTTTTGTTTTGTTTTAACCATAATAGCAGTACATAATGGATGGGAAACTGCAAAAAAGGATTTCGCACAGATAATTTGAAAAACATTGTTTTAAAGCATAGAAAACAATCCTAATTTATGTATAACGTATAATATCCTAATTTATTTTATAAATTAGCTTAGCCTTGAAATAAAAACCTGACAAATATCCCACAATAAGAAACCTACAGTTACATTATGAGTAAAATATTAGCAAATCCATCCAGTCTCAGATTAAAATACTAATATGCTATGACCAAGTTGAATTTTGTTTTTTTTCTTTAACTTTTAAACTGCAGTGATGGATTAATTTTTAATAATGTGTTATTTATGTTATAGTATTGGCTTAAAAGAGACAATAATATAATTACACTGCTAAATATTCATGAAAAATTATTTCATCAACAAAACAGGATATTAAGCAGTAATGAGTACAACTTTTCATAATCATATATTTACTTAGTAGAAAAAATCTGAAATATTATAAACTAAAGCATTTACAGTGGCTGTTTTTGTTTTGATTTATATTTTCTTCTTTTGTTTATTGCTATGTTCTAAACTTTCAATAATGCCTTTTTTTTTGAGATGGAGTCTCACTCTGTCGCCAGGCTGGAGTGCAACGGTGCGATCTCGGCTCACTGCAACCTCCACCTCCCAGGTTCAAGCGATTCTCCTGCCTCAGCCTCCCAAGTAGCTGGGACTACAGGTGTGTGTCACCATGCCTAGCTAATTTTTGTATTTTTAGTAGAGACAGGGTTTCACCATGTTGAAGAGATCAAGAGATCATGAGGTCTCCCAAAGTGCTTTGATTACAGGCTTGAGCCATTGTGCCCAACCAGTCCTTTTTTTTTTTTTTTTTTTTTTTTAAGAGACAGGATCTTGCCCTGTCACCTAGGCTAGAGTACAATGGCATGATTATAGCTAACTGCAACCTTGAAGTCCTGGGCTCAAGTGATCCTCTTATCTCAGCCTCCCAAGTAGCTGGGACTACAGGTGTGTACCACCACTCCTGGCTAATTTATTTATTTATTTTTTGTAGAGATAGGGTCTTGCTATGTTGCCGAGGCTGATCTCAAACTCACAGCCTTAAGTGATCCTCCTGCCTTGACCTCCTAAAGTGCTGGGACTAGAAGCGTGAGCCACTGTGCCTGGACGATAACACATATAATTTTATGTAATAAGTTAAAAAATGTATAGTCATTATCGGTATAAAACATTGCGTGTGCCTGGAGTCTAAATGCCTATAAAACATGTAAGGATTTAACATTACTCACTTACAGGTTTACACGTTTTCCACCAGCTTGTTTTGGAAGTAATTTACTCAATGGCTCATTTTAGTTTCATCTTCAGGAATGAGCAATTTGTAACTGACAAAGAAAAGCAATAAAAAAACCCATTAGCATCTCTCAAACTACTGTGCATTACATGCATTTGCATTAACAAAGACAGACTTTTTGTTCTCTGAAAAGTATCAGGTCTTTTTTTCTCCCTGCGCTGTGGCCTTACTTATTTCCCAGGTAACAGGGTCCAGTCTTCTTCCCTTGAAATTTCCCTCCCCTGATGGGTCTGCCTTCTAGATAGTTCCTTTCTTTGTTTATGTGATTACTCTGAACTTCCCACCCTTCTTTACTGCCTACCTGTCGAATGTTTTTTCTAATCTTTCTAGTCATCGATAATCATCCTTGGGTTTGACTCACATTGTGATTGATGAAATCTTTTTTTTGAACTACAAATAGGAAAAGCATCCACTTTTTTCTTTGAACACTTAAATCACATGATAGCATTATTTATTATAAAATCACTAATACTCTCTAAATGTCTTGCTGAAATAATTTAGTTCAGTAGTCCCTTTCCTTTCATATGTAGACTAGATTCCTTAAAGAAATCATAATTTCTTTTAGAAGAATACTTGTCACACACACCAAAAAACAACCCAAAGTGATTGTGTTGAGTGAAAAGAACAAGGTGAGAAATTGTGAATGTATTTAATAGTATTGCATCTTCATTCGTTCTCTCAAAAGAATATTTGCTGAATATTTACTATGTGACAGTTACTGCTGTAGGAGCTGGTGATATGACAAGGAACATACAAGATGGGATCTTTGCCATCAAGTTGCACGCATGTATACGTACATGCATATGTGCATATGCATAGACATAGAGTAAAACATCAGTCTGCAACAAAACAGATTAAGAGGACAGAGAGTGTACACTGGTTATTCTTCATCATCTATCTAGATCTATTCTCTGCCCTTTGCTGCTTGGCTCTTTGTGGCTCCTGTCTTCTATTGCTCATGAAGAGCGAATGCCCTGTTCTTTAGGAATACATTGTTGGGCTTTTAGACAGTGGGCCAGGAAGGCAGATCCCATTCTCTGTTATGGGACATTTCATCAGAAGTGAGTGGAGACTTGGAACTAATGGGACTTTTGCAGATTACTGACAATTCTGGGGACTCAACAAAGATGGCAGTGGTGTGGCATGGTCCTCGTTCAGGAGAGGGGTGCCACCTTTTAAACAAAGGAAACAGTCAAGGGAAGCTGAGATTTATGTTCAGTACAGAAGGCTTTCTGAGGAGGTGCCATGTAAATTTCTGATTGAATGGAGAAAGTGAGTCATTCAAATATCTGAGTGAAGAGTGTTCCAGACAGAGAAAACCACAGTGCAAAGGAAAGTGAGGAGAAGCAAGAAAGCCAATATGGCTGATGAAGTGACTGAGGGGGTAGTGATAGGAGCTGAGGGTGGAGAGGTAGCCAGAAGCTGGCTACATAGGGTTTTTTAGGCCATATTTTGAAGACTTAACAAAAAATTATGAGTGAGGTTGGAAGGCATTCAAAGGTTTCAACTTTGCGATTTGAAAGTGACAAACTATGACTTACATTTTAAAAAGAAAACTGATGGCTGTGTGGCAAATAGACTGTCAAGGGCAGAAGTGAAAGCCACTAGAAGACTAGGTGACTCAGGACAGAAACTTGTACCGGGGTTGCAAGTGGTGAAGGTCGTGACTGGTCGGATTTAGGAAATATTTTGAAGGTAGAGCTTGCAGGATTTGGTGGATTGAATGTAGAATGTGAGAGAAAAATGCGAAGTTCAGGATGGCTATGATTTTGGCCTGAATAACTGGAAAAATGGAGTTGGTATTTATTGACATGGGGAAAACTATGGGAAGAATTTGGGTGGGAAATGAAAGTTCCATTTTGGACATATTGAGTGCATTTCATATATTCAGTGCACATGGAGAATAGATAGTTGAATATTTGAATCTGAAGTAAAATGGAGAGATTGGTGTTGAAGGTAAGATGTGAAGCTTGTTGCTGAATGTGGCATCTAAAGCCAATTGGGTTGGACGAGATCATTTATAGATGAGCACTGAGCAGGTGCTTTGCTGCATTCTGAGGATGGGAACAGGGCTTCATGGGCACAAGATCTTTGCAATCATGCAAGACCTCTTGCTCAGAAGGGCCCCATGCTTTGTTGAGTGCTCTGCTCTCACTATCTTGAAACTTTTAATAATTTTTGAATAAGAGCCCTGCATTTTCATTCTGCACTGCACCCTGCAAATTATGTAACGGGTTCTAGTTGGGAACATAAAGATCCAGCCAAAGAAAGAGCCAATGAAGTAGACCGAAAACCAAGCAAGTGTGAGGAGGTGTCATAAAAGCCAAGGGAGTAAATTGTGTGACAATGGACAGCATGACCCACAGACTCAAAAAGATGCTGCAAGGTCAAATTACCTCAGGACTGAACATCAATCATTGGATTTAGCAACTTGGGTGTGCTTGTTGCCCATGTTGGAGTGGGTTGAAGAGAGAAGAAAAGAAAAAATGTTGAATGTGAACAACTCTTTTTTTTTTTTTTTTTTTAACAATGGCCCTGCCTCCCACAGCTTTCTTTCTTTCAGTTTTAGACGCAAAACAAAAAAGTTTAAAGGAAAATGTGACTTGAAAGGAAAGGAACAAATTTCCAAAGACTTGGGGGAGTGAATGCAGAGCCTGGTGTGGACGGACAAGGTCTGCAGACGGAGGGCAGAGGTGGTGGAAGGGGCCAGGGACCTGCAGGTCTCCCCCTGGAACTGGGACTGGACCCGGTCTGCTGACGTCAAGGTCAGCTCCACCGCTGAGCTGACTTCAACAGCCCACAACTGTGGGGCTTCAGCAGCCACGCCAGCCCAGCCCAGCTCTTGGTAGGTTTGGTCGTTCACGCTGAAAAATAAATATTAAAGCCTGTCCCCTGTCTACTGCCTCCCCCAACTGCACAGACGCCAGCCTCTAGGCCTGAGAGGTGGAAACACTGGCCACCAGCCCGGCAGCCCCTACAGGCCCCCCAGATGGGCTGCCTCAGTCCTCCTCTGAGAGCTGCAGATCCTCCAGCTCATCCTCCAGCCCCTGGGCCAGCCGCTGCAGCTCCCCAGGGGCCAGCCCCGCCTCTGCGTCTGGGTCTCCATCCTCCGAGTTGCTGCTGTCCTCCTCGCCTTCCTCCTCGTCCTCTTTATCCTCTTCCACCCCATGCCGAGTGCTCAGGGGCCCCAGTATCCCTCTTTCCAAGAATCCCTCGGTGTCGTCCTCTTCAGAGCTGTTCAGGTCAAAGAGGTCTTTAAATTGCTTCCTGTCCTCATCCTTCCTGTCAGCCACCTTCCTTCGTTTGATCTCAGGGAAGTTCAGGTCTTCCAGCCGCTCTTTGCCACTGATCTCCAGCTGGATCTCCCGGTCACGCAGCTTGTGCCAGTGGCTGTAGTACAAGGTCAGGGGGGTCCCCTCTTCCAGGGTCAGCTTCTGCCAGGCTTCCACTGCCTGCTGGTCAGAGATGCCGAAGGAAACCCTCTGGCGGCGGCTGCAGATGTGTTCCGAGTTCTCCTGGACCTTCCCAAGCAGCTGCTGCACCTGCCGGCAGTAGTTGGCCACCTTGCACTCCCGGAGGAACGACTTCAGCTGCAGGACCACAGGCAGCGCCAGCTCCGGGAAGCCGATGCAGTGTGCCTGGCTATGCAGGTACTCCAGGGTGAGGTCGTACAGCTGCTCCACCAGGCCGTCCTGGTACGCCTTCTCCTGCAGGTTGACATTGGACAGCTTCAGGATCACGGATAAGTTGATGGGCTTGGAGCTCATGCGCCCCGGCTTCCTGCTGAAGTCGACCTGCTGGAACATCTCCAGGATGAAAGGCAGCACTGGGATGAAGGCCCCCGAGCTCCCCGAGAGCAGCGTCAGGGCACGGATGCAGTGCATTCGCAGTGGGTAGAAGCGGGCAGTGGGGATGAGCTTGATACAGCCAATGATGACCTGAGCAAGGGAGTAGACCAAGGGCTGGAGGGCTTCGCTGGGGCCCACAGTGCTCAGGACCCGGCACCACAGGAAGAGGCAGTGCACGTACTGCCAGTTGTACACAGATGTTTCCTTCTTGCGGGTGGTCATGGCGTTGCGCAGGTGTATGGCGAGCTGGTGGATGTAGAGGAAGGCGTGCTGGTAGGCCACACCCAGCTCCAAGGCCAGCAGCTCCGTCAGGGTCCGCTGCATGAAACTGGTGAAGGGGAGGGCACCAGGCGAGGTGAACTTGCAGTTCCTCACATACATGATGTACATTTGCTTGAGGACGGGGCCAAGGAAAGTGTCCTTCTTGTGCCGGCAGACTCTGCTGAGGACCAGGAAAGCCAGCACCCGCAGGGACTCCTCCCCTGTGCTCCATAAGACCACCATTCTCTTGAGCAGCATGCGGCACTGCCTGGGGAAGGTCAGGAAGCAGGGCACCAGCACGCTGATGTGCCACAGCACGGCCGCCAACACCATCGTCTCCGCCACACAGGACACCAGCTGTATGACCGAGCCCAGGTACGCCTTGATGTCCACACGGAGCTTCCCCCAGAGCGGGCTGCTGGACGGCTGCAGCATCCTGCTGCTGTCCTTTGCCACCTTTCCAAACAGCAGCTTCTGGAGACAGCCAATAAGGTCTCTGATGCAGAAGGTGACCAGAGCATTGAACACAGCACTGTCCGTGACCTGGAATTTGTTGGCCTCAGCACTTTCCTGGTCCCCTTGGGTGGTGGCCACAGCTGCTCGGAACACCTGTACCACTTCATGGAACAGCTTTGGAGTGAGGCGTTGCTTTGCTGCCTGCTTCCATCTCTCAACCATGGCGAGGGTCACAGGAACACAATTCTTCCCCTTCAGCCCTCTGGGGACTCTGTCCCCATCTTCCCCCTCCTCTGCTCCATCCTCATCCTCACTGGCTTCCTCCAGCACATCTGGCAGGGAGTGGAACGGCTCCTCTTCCTCCTCAGAGCTGTCCGAGTCGCTGAAGTTTAGCTGGCTCTGGTCATTCTCCTGCAGGAACTTGTAGAACTCGGGGTCTCTGTCCTTCAGCAGAGAGAGCTGATCTTTGTGCTCAGAGGCACGGCCTTTACGCCGGCTGGCCGAGGGGCTCCCGCCCGGCTCATCCAGACTCCGGGCAGCCTCGCGTGCCTCCCGCGTCTCCGCTTCTGGAGAGTATTCGGACTTAGAGTCAAAGCCCGAAGCTAGGAACTCGTCCACCGTCAGCTCCGCCAGGCGCCTCCTGCGGCGCCGCCCACCTGCCATGACACCAGCCCGCCGCTTGCGCCCCACTTCCGGCCCCAGAATGCCGCGCGGCGGCGCACTTCCGTCGCCCAGGCCCCGCCCCCTTCCCCGCCCCGCCGCGACTCGCCCAGCCGAGTGGCTCTACGGTTCTCCGACCGCAGCGCCCGCGGCCTCCGGGCGGGAGGGCGCGTTCGCGTGCTCGGTGCGGGCAGCCCCGGTGGGGCCCAGATGCGCCTCCCGCTCGGCGCCCGGCTTCGTAGGACGCGGCGACGCCGGTGTCCGTCCTGGGGAAGAGAGACCAGGAGTCCCGCGGCGCCCGCAGCCCACCCGGCGTTCCGAGGGCACGCGCCTGCGAGAACGCCAGGCTGCGACGGCGGGGCCCCTATGCAAAGAGATCCCACAAATCAACAATAAAAAGCAGAGGGTCCAGTAGAAAGCGCGAATGGCGGTGGGAACCGCACTAATGTTGCCAGCTCGACAGAAGACGGGCGACCCGAGAGCCAGGCTGGCTTCGCCTCCGATCCGCAGAGACCAGGCCAGCGCCACGAACACCACGCAGGGCGCTCCCCGTCCATGGCCCTCTGGGTGCCGAGGCGGCTCTTCCGCGGCCTTTCTCAGGGACGCCGCATGGGGCGAAGGCGGTGGGGAGGCCGGCGCCTTCCTTCCTGCTACCAGCCTGACACCCGGGCCCCCGGGCCTGGACAGCCAGACCCCGCGACAGGGTCGCCCCGGGGCACAGGCGCGGATCCCCCAGACCTGGCGCTGAAGGGGGCGCGTGAGGCGGACGCGGGCAGAGTGGCCTCAGGGTCCCATTCGGCCTCTTGGTGCCGCGGGGCCCCGTGGCTCCCCAGAGGAGAGCAAGTTAGGGGGTCGGGGGAGCGGGGATGGCTTCCGGGGGAGGAGGAGGGCGAGGCCTAGGGGACTTGGAGGAGGAGGAGGGCGAGGCTTAGGGGGCTTCCCGGGGGAGGAGGAGGGCTAGGCCTGGGGGGCTTCTCGGAGGAGGAGGAGGGCGAGGCCTGGGGGGGCTTCCTGGAGGAGGAGGAAGGCGAGGCCTAGGTGGGGCTTTTCAGAGGACGAGGGCAAGGCCTGGGGGGCCTCCCGGAGGAGGAGGAAGGCTAGGCCTGAGGGGGGAGCTTCCCGGAGGAGGAGGAGGGCTAGGCCTGGGGGCGGGGCTTCCCGGAGGAGGAGGATGCAGACCCGGGGCGCAGCGCTGGAAGGATCCGCGTCCAAGGTCTAGTCCCCGAAGCCTCTCGGGAGGCTGGGCGGGCGGCGCCGAGCGAATGTGAACAACTCTTGCAGTCACTTTTCTTGGAAATGGGAAGCTTAAAATTGGGTAGGAGCTGAGAAAGATACAGGTTCAAGAGAGGGCTTTTTTAAGATGGAGGTATGTGTTATAAATGAGGGATTAAATACCCCTTGTGGAGTCCTTAAGGAACATTCCAATAGGCTGTGGAGATGACATTGGGAAGGCATATGAATAAAGGATTTACTGTACTCGCAGGTTCCAAAGAGGGAGGCACGACATACCTTGTGGGGATCACCTGGGCAGAGCACCAACAAAGCGGGCTCAGCCAAGCAGGTGGGGAGCCAAGGGCAAACAGGTTCCTGTGGACAGTTACCCTTATTGGGCATCAGGGTGGGGTTCACCAGCAAAGGCAGGAGGGGATATCATGGGTGTGCTTAAATGTCACTAGGCCATGGTCAGGGGAGAGCAAGAAGGGGGACTTGTGACAGGGACCAGCCTTGTCACATTGGTGTACCTGGTCATCTGGGAAAGGTGCCCACAGCTTGTTTGTGGAGATACTGAGGAATCGGGAAAATGGGAAGTTTTTAGAAGTTGCAATTCAAGATGTTACGGTACATCATTTTTCTTGGCAATGACTCATTAAAAAAGAAGAAAAAACTAATGAGGCAGGAATGGAAATAATTCCAGGAGCAAAGTCCTTTAGGAGGAGTGGGGAACAGGATCCAGTGCAAAGTGGGGGGTTGGCCCTAGGAGCCAGGGAAAGCCGAGTGCATGGAGACAGATGTCTGTGCCTGCTGCATTTTGTAGAATGATCCATTCTGATTTCTCCTGTATCAAAATTGAAGCCTTCAGGTGAGAGTGAGAAGCAGAGAGGAAATGTTGAGGTTTGAAGAAGAGAAGAATACGGAATGGTCGTCTAGGAGGATGGGCAAGCAAGGAGACCAGAACTGGCAGGCAGCGCAAAGGCTGCTGAATAGCCCGAGCAGTGAAGTGGCTGAAATAGGAACATCAGGTGTCTCTGGTGATTATTTCTTTTTTGTAGTTTTCTGATTTTCCAGATGTTCCCTAATAGGCATATCTTACTTCCACAGTTATCCTTTTTTAGACTGTTATAGAGGGGTGAAAAATAGAACATATAATGTATGAGAGAGGACTTAGGATTTGGGGAGGTGACTGGGGAAACAGAAAGAGATAGAAGACCTCATTCTGTTTGCCTGTAAAAACAATGCCTGCAATAGATGAAAAGTCCAGTTTTCTGCAGAAATGTACAAAATGTTTTTGACCTTTTATTCAGGCCAACAGATTTACTCCATTTCTAGGTCTGAGCCACCAATTGGGTTTCTTCGTTGAGTCTGAGTGTTTGATAGGCCAAGTGGTGGAAACTGTTCCCAAGTTCTGAAACTAGGGGAGCCTCCATTCTGGGCTCTGCAGTGGTGAGGTGCACTCTCATCCCTGCCACATTTTAGTGGGAAGCCTGGTGAGGCTCATTCAGGGACTATGAAAACATCTCTTACAACAGAACCTCACTAATCTTGTAAAGTTTGCTTATTTGTTAAAATGATTAAAAATAAACATTAGAAGTTGAGGTCCTTGATATCTGTTTTCCCAGTTTCTTAGCCACTCTCTATTTATTATGTCTTAATAGATTTGCCTGATTTTTTAAAAATTTCAAATCAAGGTCACTGTTGTGAAAGGGAATTTCAGAGATAATACATTGTTATGAAGGGCCGGGCGTGGTGGCTTACACCTGTAATCCCAACACTTTGGGAGGCTGAGGTGTGTGGATCATGAGGTCAGGAGTTTGAGACCAGCCTGGCCAACATAATGAAACCCCGTCTCTACTAAAAATACAAAATTTAGCTGGGTGTGGTTGTTGCTACTGGAAACAAAGACACAGTAGATAAGGAGTATTGCATGAGCACTGGATCTGAGTTGAAAACTATGCTTGGAAGACACTAACAGAACTATCTTCAAGTCCATTGAAGGGAATTATTTGCAGCCAGGCATTTTTTTCCCTGAAGTAATATCTATGACTTCTTAGCAGATGGTCTGAAGTGGCAAGGTAGGAACTTCAGTTATTGTAGGTGAAAACCTCAAGCTATGGCTGGGCACGGTGGCACATGCCTGTAGCCTGTACTCAGGAGGCTGAGGTGGGAGGATCTCTTGAGTTGAGGAGTTTGACGCTATAGTGCACTATGATCACTCCTGTGAATGGCCGTGGCACTCCAGCCCGGGCAACATAGTGAGACCCCATCTCTAAAAAAAATTGAAAATTACAAAAACTTTCAGATATGCTTAGAAGCAGATTTTTCAAATCCCATGGGGAAGGGCTTTAAGAAGAGTATGATCAGTAACCAGCTAAACAATGATTAAAGCATCGTCTTTAGAAGATGATGAACTAAAGGAATCTAAATCTTATTGCCTGAAACTCTTTGCAGTCAGGCAGCTTAATTGGGTGTCTTTGAGAAAATTATTGTCTCATTTATCATATTTGTGCAATGAAAATAATACCTACATTGTACGCTTGTGGAATTTAAATAACAATATTTTATATATCTACATGTCTCTTGGATATAGTACAAGTTTAAAACATTGTAGTTTATTATCAGTTTCCTGAGAGATGGCACCAATGGCAAAACGGTCACCAAAGCTATTCCTTTAGAATTAGAGGACAGTCCCCAGTTCATGGACAACATGTGAGTCTATGCACCCACAGCATCCGTCAGCCTGTCCTCTCCTTTTTTAAAGAGCAAAACAGGAATTCTGTTGTGATTGAAGGACTTTCTGTCCATCCCTGGAATCCTAGATGCTTTGAGATACCTGCATAGAAGTTGCAGACTTTTTTCAAACACTATTGGAATAAAATACTGTCATTGCCTCTCTTTTTTCATAGCTAGCATAGAAGACTGATCTTTTGGGGGGGAATTGGGTGGGTGGCAACCTCATCCAAGGATGGGGCTACATAAGTTGTAGAAGACCTTGCCAATCCAGGTAGGTTGTAAGTTTAGGCTCTGTGTGGCTGGTCAGGGAGTCAGTCACTGGCTTGACTCTGACCTTCCAGGAGCCTGGCAGTTGAAGAGGATCTCAGGGTGATCAGATAGAGAACTGCAGAAGGTGAGAGTCAAGTTAGCCTCTTCCAGACTTATTACAGTCCCCTAAAGCATTAATGACCTTTTTGCCTAAAGCCGATACATGGACATTTTTAGTTCATTGACCTTCAAATAATTACAGCTGTTTGGAAAGCTCTTGGTCATAGAAACTGGTAGTACTTCCAAACTTTTCAGTGATGTTTATCATCTTTTTTTTTTTTTTTTTTTTTTTTTTTGAGATGGGGTTTTTCTCTTGTTGTCCAGGCTGGAGTGCAATGGCGCGATCTTGGCTCACCACAACCTCTGCCTCCTGGGTTCAAGCATTTCTCCTGCCTCAGCCTCTGGAGTAGCTGGGATTACAGGCATGTGCCACCACGCCCGGCTAATATTGTATTTGTAGTAGAGACGGGGTTTCTCCATGTTGGTCAGATTGGTCTCGAACTCCCAATATCAGGTGATCCATCTGCCTTGGCCTCCCAAAGTGCTGGGATTACAGGTGTGAGCCACCGTGCCTGGCTGATGTTTATCATCTTAATAGCATCTGTCCTTTAACTCTGCACACACACTCCAAAAAAGTTAACTAAAAGAGACAATGATTAATTTTATATTCTGATGTTTTCTTATGAACACATTTGTGGCCACTTTAGTGTCCAACAAAGCATTTCTTTGGCAAGTGATTTAAGGAGGGGTGGAAAGTGGAATGGAAGAAGTCTCTGGAAAGTCTTTAACACTGAGATGTATTTTCTCCCTGTTTGACTCCAAGGAATTTCCACTCATGGAATCTGGCCTATTAGAAAGAACTTTGTCCTTTTGTACTTGACTCAACTTAATAAATTATGTTAACCAGCTATGGTGAATGATGAGCATTCCTCAAACCACAGAACAATAGGCTTCATCATTGAAGCTCTAAAAGAGCAGGAATCTATCTGTTCCAATTATCTTCTGCTGGGCACCATCTTCTAGCTCCGCTGCAGTCTCTCATTCATAATTCTTCCCCTAGACCAAGTTCTTCTTTTTTACTGACCTCTAGGACACCTGGCATGCATTCCTCTTCTGACTGCCTTTGTTGGCCTGAATGCTGAAATAACATCACTGAACTAACATCTCCTAAAGAAGACATTTGTCATCAGAGGCAAATCCTCAATGAGGATTAACCTGTCTTTAAAAGATCATGAGTAACTGGCATATGAGATGGCATGAGACTAAGAAGTGTTCCTT
This sequence comes from Gorilla gorilla gorilla, assembly GCF_029281585.2. Lineage (NCBI taxonomy): Eukaryota > Metazoa > Chordata > Mammalia > Primates > Hominidae > Gorilla > Gorilla gorilla. The sequence continues at coordinate 32,673,190 of NC_073235.2, forward strand.
TGAGGCAGACCCACAATGGTCTGTGTGCTTGCCTCTCCGATCATATCACCAATTATCAAATCTTGGTGCACCGTCGCATCCCATTTGTCACACATCTGATTTTTCTTAAATAATTATACTGTTCCTTTGTGAGGATTAACCCGTCTTTAAAAGATCATGCATAAATCAGCACAATCTGAAAGATTCAGAGCTTTTTACCTTTCTCTCTGCTAGGCACAATGATTACCATCTCCAGCCTTATTCTTCACAGCCACTCAATCGTGGTCCTTGCAGTTTTGCTTCACTCCACATACACCATTTCATTTCCCTTCCCACAGTCACTTCCTAGAACAGATATATAGGGAGGCCCTGCTTTGCATGCTAATGAGGGACCACAGAAATGACTGCAAACAGAGAATGGAACGCGATCTCGTGCATCAAAGGGGAATGTTCTGACTGTTCTGTGACTTTTAAAAATATGTTGTCAAAACATTAAAAACTATTGTAGGTTATAAATGTACAGGAACATTTTCAAAAATAGTAAAACTAATATTTAGTATAGTGTAATTTAAAACATCAGAAACACGAATCAATATTTTATTTCTTTGTAAAAGTCTTATGGAGTATAGTTTGAATGAAGCTGGCCCTCCTCTTCTTGTAGTACTTACAGTGCAGAGTGAGCTATACCTTCACAAACTGTCATTCTCCTGTCTAAGTTTGAATCAGCTTCCAACTATTTATTCTTTGTGCTTTCAATGTCATGAAATACCTCTGATAATTCCGTTAATGTGAGTTTTGTTTGTTTTGTTTTGTTTTGCCAGTGTCACTTTCCTGGGACATCTTTATCCTAAAATGAATGAACACATCTATTTTCATTTATGTTGTTAAGTCTGCCTTCCCTAAGTTCCTCTGGAATGCCTCAAACAGTGGCAAATTACCTCCAATAGCTATTTCTTCCATAACTCCATTTACATTCAATTTGAATTTCACTTTCAGAGTATATTAGTCAGCGTTCTCCAGAAAACAGTATACGCACACACAGAGGCATAAATATTTATTTCATCTTATATATATGAAGATTTATAAGATCTATAAAGATTTATATAAGTATATATAAAGATTTATTTTATTATGGAAATTGGCTTACACAATTAGAGAGGCTGAGAAGTTCCACCATCTGCATTCTGGAGAACCAAGAAAACCAGTGGAATAATTCAGTCCAAAGTCCAAGTCCAAGGCTGGAGAACCACAGTGCCAGTGTCCAAGTGCTGGAGAAGATGGATATCCCAGCTCAAACAGGGGGAGTACATTTGCCCTTCCTCCACCTTCTTGTTCTATCAGATGATGCCCACATTGGTGAGGGTGATCTGATCTTTACTCAGTCTACTCATTTACATGGTAATGTCTTCTGCAAACACCCTCACAGACACACCAGAACTAATGTTTTACCAGCTGTCTGGACATCCCTTAGCCAAGTTGATGCATAAAATTAACTAGCATTCAGAGTTCTCTATTTTTGTTTATTTGCTGTGCTTTTATCTTTCTGACACTTCACTGTTGGCCAGTTTTCTCTTTTGATTAGCCATTATTGAAAATGTTATGCAGGTTTATCACTGGAAGAAAAGGAAAAAACACAGCTGCATGGTTTGCTGCCAGTGTGTGAATTGAATAAAAGATGTGGGGCTGGGCGCGGTGGCTCACACCTGTAATGCCAGCACTTTGGGAGGCTGATGCGGGCGGATCACGAGGTTAAGAGATCGAGACCATCCTGGCCAACATGGTGAAACTCTGTCTCTACTAAAAATACAAAAATTAGCTGGGCATGGTGGCACCTGCCTGCAGTCCCAGCTACTTGGGAGGCTGAGGCAGGAGAATCACTTGAACCCAGGAGGCAGAGGTTGCAGTGAGCCGAGATTGTGCCACTGCACTCCAGCCTGGCGACAGAGCGAGACACAAGACTCCGTCTCAAAAAAAAAAAAAGATGTGTGGTGACCAATCACCAATAGATATTGAAAGAAGTGACATGATTGGTCACTGATCATAATGCGCCTCCGGTATACATGCAGCAATTTATGGGTTGAAGGTCTAGCAGTGAAGTTTCTCCTTTATCCATAGTTATTCATAGTTAATAGACCATAGCAACTGATATCAGAACTGTGCTGTTGGGGGACTGGTGTCATTGGACTAAACTGTGGTAACTGAAATCTGCGTAATACTGGAGCTGTGCTAAGCAAGGATGGACCGGTTATTACTAGGACAACTTTCTGGCTTCTCTTTTTATTTTTAGTGCATCTAATTCATCTGACATTTAATCGATCCAGATTTTCTTCCAGGATGACTAATACCTTAGTCATCTAACCACTCAAGGACCTCACAATATCTTACATGTAGTTTTCACCTAAACTAGGGTATAACAATTATAACCATCTTCCTGGTCATCCTCAGCATGTATACTGCAGTTATGTCCTAAGATTTCATCTCTATTAAGCTCCAGGGAGTAATAGGTGTTCTTTAGCCCTCTGCAGGATTAGAGAATTGAGGCTGCTTTGTTACTGTTGTTGTTCACAATAAACTTCCATAGGAAGTGAGTTACAAGACTCTAGACCTTTGTTAATCCTGAACTTTCTGGGCATCTTGTCTGAGTGATAGATCTTCAGTAAAGTGTATCCTAAGAGCTGTCCTTTCTGTTTCCTTGGCCTTCTTCACAAGCCTGCTCTCCAAATACCCCCACATCTGGGAGACTGACTAGTTCCCAAGTTGGAACACAGAGTTCTCAAGCTTGTTGCTTTGTGGGTGACACCAACAGAGGAACTTCTGCCTGATGTTCTATCTGCTAACTCCCAAATCAGAGTCTGGAAAGAGTAATCTTGCCTTGCTTATTTAGTCAAGGATAGCTTTCTTCTTGGTACTGCTATAGAGGGATGTAAATGCCTCTTCTTCACAGTTGACTTCGGTAGCTGGCGACAATATCTCTAAATATTTATTTGTATGTAACACAAAACTCCTGCAAAAGAATAAGAGATAAACGGGCAGAGGCTGTTCTGCCTTTTTATTCTGAGCCCCCAAAGAAAAACCTGTGGTGTCTTGCTGGGCAGAATTTTGTAACTATTTTGACCAATAGAGTATAATGGAAGTAATACCATGGTGCCCTCCAAGCTAGATGGTAAGAACACCTTGCACTTCTGCCTTGCCTACTTAGGACATTTGTTCTTAGAACCCATCTGCTATACATGCTGTGAGGAGGACAGAATAACCCGTGTGCAGAGGCTGTGCAGAGGCAGTTTGGCCAGTAGTCCATCTGAGGTCCCAGCCAATAATCAGCATCAACTACCAGGCATGTGACTGAAGATACACACAGGTGATTCCTGTTCCCAACTGCTGTCACACCTAAACTTTGAGTCTTCCAAGCAAATGCCCCAGATGTGGCATAGCAGACATATAAGCAGTCTGCCCTGTGTCCAGACTAAACTCCTGACCCATAAAATCTGGGAATACAAATGTTGTTATTTTAATACAATTGTATGGCACTGAGATTGGGCTGGTTTGTTATGCAGCAATTATAACTGGAACAAGAACACTTGACCCTGTAAGACACTTGAAATTATATGAGTTATGACATCAGTAAAGTATCTTTTCTTATCTACACTTTCTGTTGTAACCACAATGCATATGGATAATTTGTGAAGTGAATAAGGACATGGTGAAGGACTGATTCCAAGTGGCTGGGAGAGGGAAGGGTGTGCTGCATAGATTTCATGTCCTTAGATACTAGTGAGAAGAGCTGTAACACATTAATCACTCCCCTTCTCTCACTCATACAATGGTAGCACTAGTAGCACATTATCTTTTCTTGTGAAAGTGTTGCATTAAGAAATTTCTTTTGGAGTAGCCCCCAAACTGTAACAGAATGTGACGTGATAATTTCCCACCGTCTTCAAGTACTGCCAAGATGTAGAAATCTCCTTACTCCTTGTACACAAATGGTTGATCCTTGGAGGGGCCTATTTGAATTTTTTTTTGTTTTGTTGGTCTTTTTTTTTTTTTTTTTGAGACAGGGTCTCACTCTGTTGCCCAGGCTGTAGTGCAGTGATGCAACCACAGCTCACTGATGCCTCGGCCTTCCAGGCTCAGATCCTCCCACCTCAGCCTCCTGGGTAGCTGGGAATACAGGCATGCACCACAAAGTCTGGCTAATTTTTTGTAGTTTTTCATAGAGATGAGGTTTCCCCATGTTGCCCAGGCTGGTCTTGAACTCCTGGGCTCAAGCTGTCCACCCACTTCAGCCTCCCAAAGTGAGCCACCTTTCATCTCCCCATCTCATCTTATGACTCTGTGCTTGAACTGGTGTATTTAAAGATTAAGGACCTTTCTGGCCAATGTCAAATGAGCCATCCAGATGGTTCTGGTTCTCAGAAAGATCAGAGGCAGTCTGAATAGCAAGTAAGGATCAAGTCAACCACCAATTCACCAAACAAAGCCAAAACATTGGCGTCAAGGAATAAGCCAATTGCTGACATAAGTACCTGCTGCCCCAGAAGTTACTTGTTTCAACTATTTGAGTTCAGCACATCATCGCAATTCTAAATACTTAAGTTATCTTCAGCAAGTGAATGCAACTTATAACTTGTTCTTCCATCCTCGGGTAAGTGGGGGAACCATTTGCCATTTTCAGAGTAAATTCATCTGAGTTAGAAGGAAGCCCCTATAACATCAACAGAAAGCAAATTCTATAGTCAAGTCTCTCAACCATTAAATTTTAGGATTATATTCTAGTGGTACTTCTTAGAAAAAAGAAAGAAGTAAAGTTTCACCTATGAGATAAATTAGAGGACAAAGTGTTACTTCCTGTCTTCTTGCAATCTTGGCCGGGCACCATGGCTCACGCCTGTAATCCCAGCACTTTGGGAGGCCGAGGCGGGCGGATCACGAGGTCGGGAGATCGACACCATCCTGGCTAACACGGTGGAACCCCGTTTCTACTAAAAATACAAAAAAAAAATTAGCTGGGGACGGTGGCGGGCGCCTGTAGTCCCAGCTACTCCGGAGGTTGAGGCAGGAGAATGGCGTGAACTCAGGAGGCGGAGCTTGCAGTGAGCCGAGATCGCGCCTCTGCACTCCAGCCTGGGCAACAGCGACACTCTGTCTCAAAAATAATAATAATAAAAAATAAAAATAAAAAAGTTGTTTTGACCATCTTGGGGTGAAATAGCTGGAGATTAAAGGAAGAAATGGCCGCCGGGCACAGTGGCTCACGCCTGTAATCCCAGCACTTTGCGAGGCCGAGGCAGACAGATCCCGAGGTCAGGAGACTGAGACCATCCTGGCCAACATGGTGAAACCCCGTCTCTACTAAAAATACAAAAATTAGCTGGGCATGGTGGCGTGTGCCTGTAATCCCAGCTACTCGGGAGGCTGAGGCAGGAGAATCGCTTGAACTAGGGAGTCAGAGGTTGCCCTGAGCCGAGATCACACCACTGCACTCCAGCCTGGTGACAGAGCGACACTCCATCTTAAAAAAAAAAAAAAAAAAAAAGCGGACGGGGCAGGGAAGAAATGGCAAGGCTCTGGGAGGAATAAAAAGAAAAAAACAAAACAAAAGAAAGAAAATAACCAGAATTATATCTTTGTTAAACGAGGGGCCAAAACCAGAAAGCTTTGTACAAGGTTTTGTGTCTTGGCAGCAAGCATTGCCCTTACAACATAGAATGTCATTGCAATCATATGGTATCAGTAACCAATGAATTACGGCCAGAACACCTAGGACCTGTTCTTCTAGACTTTAGATGTGAGTTCTCCTTCTCACAAATCTCAAATGCATGTTCATTCTGAACACTGGCTGGTTTTTTTGACCCTTTTTGCTGACCTGAAAGGGTTATATAGCTAGAGTAAGACTGAAACTATTGCCTGGAACATCCCTCAGAGTGGCCAAAATATTTCCTTTATGACCATAAAGCAATTCCAATTCACATTGCTTTCTGTAATAGAGCTTTCCTTTCCTTCCTTCTTTCCTTTCTTTCTTCCTTTCTTTCTTTGTTGACAGAGTCTCCCTCTGTCGACTAGGCTTGAGTACAATGGTGCTATCTCGGCTCACTGCAACCTCCGTCTCCTGGGTTCAAATGATTCTCCTGCCTCAGCCTCCGGAGTAACTGGGATTACAGGTGCATGCCACCATGCCTGGCTTGATTTTGGGGTTTTTAGTAGAGATGGGGTTTCACCATGTTGGCAGGCTGGTCTCAAACTCCTGACCTCAGATGATCCACCTGCCTCAGCCACCCAAAGTACTGGGATTACAGGCATGAGCCAGGCATAAGCCAGTGCCCGGCCTGTAATAGAGCTTTCTGGACTACTGAGTTCTACAGTATTTTCCTGTATGATTATTTTCAATTTCTGTCTGAACACTTGAGGTAGGCTCTTTCAATAAGGCCCAAACACGCTACCAATTAATAGCATTATGCTGTGCTTCTGATTTCAACTTTGGTCCCAGAACCCAGAAATGGGAGCCTGTGTCTATTATCTATCTCATTTTTAGTGGTCTTTGTGGTCTGCATGGTGAAGATGTAAAAGCTTTAACTAAGATGTAGGAATGAAGAAAAGAAAACCATGAGAGGACTTGCTTACATTCTAAAAGTGGGTTGTAGGGGAAGAGGAAGCAAAGCTGAGACTTCTGAGTAACTGGACTTACGCTAAGATGCCTAAGTGAGGTGGGGGATTATTTAGTTTTGGATGGTTACATGCTAAACTAAAGAAAAAAAAGTATTGAAGTGAGACAAACATCTAAAAACTTTATAATATCTTAATTTGATTTTTTAAAAATTATACTTTAAGTTCTGGGATAAATGTGCAGAATGTGCAGGTTTGTTACATAGGTATACATGTGCCATGGTGGTTTGCTGCATCCATCAACCCATCATCTACATTAGGTATTTCTCCTAATGCTATCCCTCCCCTAGCCCCCCACCCCCTGACAGGCCTCAGTGTGTGATGTTCCCCTCCCTGTGTCCACGTGTTCTCATTGTTAACCTCCCAGTTATGAGTGAGAACATGCAGTATTTAGTTTTCTGTTCCTGTGTTAGTTTGCTGAGAATGATGGTTTCCAGCTTCATCCATGTCCCTGTAAAGGACATGAACTCATCCTTTTTAATGGCTGTGTAGTATTCCATGGTGTATATGTGCCACATTTTCTTTATCCAGTCTATCATTGATGAGCATTTGGGTTGGTTCCAAGTCTTTGCTACTGTGAATAGTGCTGCAATGAACAAACATGTGCATGTGTCTTTATAGTAAAATGATTTATAATCCTTTGGAAATGTAAATCCTTATAATCCCAGTAATGGGATTGCTGGGTCAAATGGTATTTCTTGATCTAGATCCTTGAGGAATCACCACACTGTGTTCTACAATGGTTGAACTAATTTACAGCCTCACCAACAGTGTAAAAGTGTTCCTATTTCTCCACATCCTCTCCAACATCTGTTGTTTTCTGACTCTTTAATGATCGCCATTCTAACTGACGTGACATGGTATCTCATTGTGGTTTTGATTTTTTAAAGAATTCTACATTAAACATCTTGATGAATTACTAAAGGAATTTCTGTTGGTAAGAGAAAAAGCATGACTACTTTCACTGAGAGTATTCAGTACTGTTCAGGTTTTATTCCCAGTGCAATATGACAGGAAAAATGAAATATACATATTAGAATTAAACATCAATTACACAGCCACTGATATAATTTTCAGAAAATGAAATTAAAAATTAATAAAAACAGTGAGTTAAGAGGACAGATAAAAGATAAAATGAAACTCAAAAGAATTCTCATGAATCAAACTGAATCAAATTGAATTTGTACAAGCAAAAAGTTTCTATTCACATTGAAAACTCTAAAATATCTTGATATACACTTAGAAAAAGTGAGTATTCCCTATGCAGATAAATCTACAGAATGTTACTTGGACTACAAGAGTTAATTAATGGAGAGACATCATCTGACTAGATGAGAATATCCAGCATTATTTATATCTTGATTATCTCAGCCTCCTCCAAACTAAATATGTTTAATAAAATTTTAATCAAATTATTGTGTTTTTTTTGGAACGTCAGTGCTTGACTTCAGATTTCTTTTGAAAGAAAAATGTATATGAATACCTTATATTCGATAAGAATGTGAAAAGATTTGCTCTACTATGTATCAAAAAATGTAAAGCTAATCGAAACAAAATTAAGGGAAAAGCTATATTATAAATATTGATTAAAATCATTATAAAAACCTTCTGCAATGGAATAGTAGGCAAAGCATTTCAACAGACAAGTCACAAAAAAAGAGAGAAAAGTAGGCTCTTCAAATGAAAAGCTGCTCAACTTTCTTCCCACAACAAAGATGTGAAACAGATAATTAGGGTTTGATCATTGGTTCTTTTGTTTTGTTGGTTTCTCTTTTACATATAAGAGGTTTAACAATTTGACACCCAGTGTCTTTAAGACAGAAATGTCACTTATGTCAGTGTTAATGTAATTTTGGAGGAACAAACATTGGGCTGTATCTATAAAGTGTTCTTAGTTTTTTTGTTTGTTTGAGATGGAGTTTCACTCTGGTTGTCCAGGCTGGAGTGCAATGGCACGATCTCGGCTCACTACAACCTCCGCCTCCCGGGTTCAAGCGATTCTCCTGCCTCAGCCTCCCCAGTAGCTGGGATTATAGGCGCACACCCTGACGCCTGGCAAATTTTTGTGTTTTTAGTAGAGACGGTTTCACCATGTTGGCCAGGCTGGTCTCGAACTCCTAACCTCAAGGTGATCTGCCTGCCTCAGCCTCCCAAAGTGCTGGGATTACAGGCGTGAGCCACCGTGCCTGGCCAAAAGTGTTCTTAGTTTTTGACTAGCAATTCCACCTGTAGAATTTTTTTTTATATAAAATAGACATATAAAAAGATAAAAGATAGGCTGGGCACAGTGGCTTATGCCTGTAATCCCAGCACTTTGGGAGGCTGAGGTGGGCGGATCACCTGAGGTCAGGAGTTTGAGACCAGCCTGACCAACATGGAGAAACCCCATCTCTACTAAAAATACAAAATTAGCTGGACGTGGTGGCGCATGCCTGCAATCCCAGCTACTTGGGAGGCTGAGGCAGGAGAATCGCTTGAATCCAGAAGGCGGAGGTTGTGGTGAGCCGAGATTGTGCCATTGCACTCCAGCCTGGACAACAAGAGCAAAACTCCACAAAAAAAAAAAAAAAGAAAGAAAAGAAAAAAAAGATGCTTATGATCCGGCGGATCCTCCTGGGTTGGCCAGGCCGGGGAGAGGGCGCGGGCGCCGAGTGGCGGGCGCAGCGGGCGGGCGCAGCGACCGGGGCCGGGGCGGGGATCCTGGCGGCGACCGCGGCGGCGGCAGCGCCCCGGGCCCGCCGCCCCCTCCCCTCCGGCGAGGGGAGCCGCTGCATGGGGCCGGTCGGGGGCGGCCCTGCGGCGCAGAGCGGCGGCGACGGCGGCGGACTCCCCAGGCGGGCTGGGGCTGAGCCCGGGGCCGGGGCGGGGGCTCCGGGGGGACCATGCCCGGAGGCCGGCGGGCAGCAGCATGGCTCACGGGCCCGGCGCGCTGATGCTCAAGTGCGTGGTGGTCGGCGACGGGGCGGTGGGCAAGACGTGCCCACTCATGAGCTATGCCAACGAAGCCTTCCCGGAGGAGTACGTGCCCACGGTCTTCGACCACTACGCAGTCAGCGTCACCGTGGGGGGCAAGCAGTACCTCCTAGGACTCTATGACACGGCCGGACAGGAAGACTATGACTGTCTGAGGCCTTTATCTTACCCAGTGACCGACGTCTTCCTTATATGCTTCTCGGTGGTAAATCCAGCCTCATTTCAAAATGTGAAAGAGGCGTGGGTACCGGAACTTAAGGAATACGCACCAAATGTACCCTTTTTATTAATAGGAACTCAGATTGATCTCTGAGATGACCCCAAAACTTTAGCAAGACTGAATGATATGAAAGAAAAACCTATATGTGTGGAACAAGGACAGAAACTAGCAAAAGAGATAGGAGCATGCTGCTATCTGGAATGTTCAGCTTTCATTCAGAAGGGAATGAAGACTGTTTTTGATGAGGCTGTCATAGCCATTTTAACTCCAAAGAAACACACTTTAAAAAAAGAATAGGATCAAGATGTATAAACTGTTGTTTACGTGAGAAACATCTTCAGTGGCCAAGGAAACTGGCCATTTCTCTGAGAAAGCAAATGAAATGCTACAGTTATACCCAGACCTTTTATAGGTAATGAAGCAGTTCAAAACTTGAAAGAAAACAAAACCTGTCCTCAGAATTCTATAAAGTTTATTAAGAATGTTCCTTAAAGGTTTAAGAAGCAGTAAGCAGTATCTGAAGCCACAATCTATTATAAATACTTTATTTCAACTAGAAGGTACAATCTCTCAGGGGTTTCATAGTTTAAAAAGCTACAATCACATCATGTTGTAACTACATAAAAAACAGAGCTGTAAATGGAACTGCTTGGCTTTGACCATACACATTTCTGCACAGCCCTTACAGAATCTGCACAAAGAAATATCTCCCTTTGTTCCAGTTAATGGTTCTTGTATGTAAGTTGCTTTCTATTCCAGTATATCCAGAATGGTGAAATAACAAGGCCAGCCACATAGCCAAAGGTTGCTCCAAGCGTAGAGGAGATGGGCCATACCTGAGGAGAGAATGTGTGAGATCAAAAAAGAACAAATGTTTTATTATTACTTGAGCACAAGTGTAACCTAAATATTTCTATATTAAAGCTTAATGTGCTTTCTTAAAGAATGCCTAAAGTGTAATAAGGTCATGACTGCATTTATCATGAACACTAAAAATGTACACATTTTAGTTAATGTGCATTAAACTGTAACAAGGCTTCGGGCAATTGTAGATTTAGTTTGACGCTCCCCAAAGTGCATGAGACACATGCTAAAATTACAAATAAAAATTTTGGGTCAGACTTTGCCATAATGCTGGACTCAATTTAGCTCTCTGAACTAGATGGTAATTTTTTTTTAATTCCCACTTTGGCTGTGTATGAAATGAGAAGTGTGTATGCTGACCAAACCACAAGAAACTTTCTTTAAGTTGTGTTAAAGAGGAAAGACCTAGAATCCAAGCATGTTACATGAAAATTGTAACAGAGCAGCTGCTTCCACCTTTCAGATATAGATGTTGGAACCACAGCAGAAGTTATAGAGCGACAACTTACATACACACCTAGAATGTAAGTTAAACAAAATACCGGCTTCCGGAGACCCATTTTCTCCAGCCATATTACATTAGGCTAGAAGTAATTAATGTTGATTTATTTCATCTACAAGCAGTTGGTCCCTAAGTGACAGGCTCTGCTTCAAAAAAAAAAGTTGGAGAAAAATTTTCATGTTCTTCTGTGAAGCTTATTTGGTACACTGGAGCCTTTTCTAATCTTTCTCTGGGGGGAACAGGCCGCAGAACTGTGTTAGTGGTGAACCATCTTAATTACTAGTTCTATTACCTGATTCAGCTTCCTTGTTTGGTCTGCTGTGGATCTGCCTTATTGCATATGCCATGCATCAGATAATGGTGTTAGACAAAGCTTCATTGTGAACAACCTAATGCATTTTAGAGAAACAATCTCATCTACACATTTTTTTCTAGCCTTTCCTACATGTAAACTTGCTGTTGCCTAAATTATAATTTTTTAAATGTCTTTGGTGGGCTTCTGTTAATTCACATGACTTGAGTTTATAGCTATGTCTACTGCACAGATTGGGTAATGGAACACTAAACTTTTATACTTGAAAATGACAGCCTTAAATGCTCATATCAGTCAGAAATCTAGGATGTACTGTCTTGTTGTATGTGAGCTTTGTAGAGATTTTTAAAAATATAAGCATCACCTTCGCACTGAAGAGTGGAGAGAGTCTACTGGATGACTGGCCAGGAACTTTCTCTCTGAATCGGACATTTGGATGTCTTCTTTCTTCCAAGAAATGGTGGTTCACATTAAAGTATCATGGCCTTATGTATGCTCAAATGGAATCTTTTGTAAGTTTCTTAATTTAATTTTGGTCTGCTATTTTTAGATAAAATTGAAAGGAATTGTATAAATCAATTAACATATTAGCTAAGTTGTCCAACACATGTTATAAATGAATTACAACAGTAAACTATTATACATTTCCAAAAAAAAGATATATTGCACAATGTTCACTGCTATATAGTGTACAATATCAAAAATTGGAAACTAACTTGTATGTTATAATTTATGTCAGTTATGAGTGGTAGAAAAACCATTGTAGCTCTTATCAAAACCTGCATAGGCAGTCTAAGGTAAATATAACACTTGATTTTATCAGGGCCCAGGTTCCTTCTGTCTTGTGGCCACTGTATGAGCCGCAACCCCAAGGTGGAAGATGGCAGTATATGTTTATACACAGCAATGAGGAAGGGAGATAGGAAAGCAAAGTGTGTCCCTTTAGGAAAGATCTTGGAATCTGCCATGCCATATTTCTACTACATCCTGTTACTAAGAACTTAGGAACATGATTGCACCTTTATTGGTAGTCTTTATTCTGGGCAGCCATCTGCCTAGCTTAAAATGTGGAGGGTCCTTACCATAGAGGAAACAGAGAATGAATTTTAGCAAACAACTAGTGGTTTCTGCCACATGACTAAATGACCAACAGGGAAACATATTACAAGACATCATACAATTAACCTCTATTCAGTTGTTACAGACTCAAGCAACTCTACATGAATTGGCATGTGAACTTCTTGCAAAACAGGGTGTTTATTAAACGGTTTTTTAAAAGTGTGTGAAAAGCCTGCATATGTCCACCGAAAGACATGTAAAAATGCTTATTCCTTTATTATTTGTAATATCCCAAATTTTGAAATGCCACATTCACCAGAAGTACAATGGATAAGTAAAGTGTAGCATATTTATCTAGTAAAATATCATAGGTTATGGGAATGAACAAAGTGTTGCCAGATACAATAATGTGGATGACTGCTAATGTTGCAGCAAAAGAAGACAGGCACAGAACATATAATTTACAACCCCACTTACATAAAGTTTAAAAACAAGTAAAATTAACCTACAGTGCTAGAAAGCAGAATAAAGTCAAGGAATACTAGTGTCAGGAAAGGAGAAAGCAGCCTTCTGAGGGGCTTCTGAGGGGCTGCTAATGTTCTATTTCCAGAACTGGGTGTTGGTTTTTGGGGCATATTCACTTTGTAAAAATTCACCAAGTTACATGCTGTGATTTGTGCAATTTGTTGTATGGATGTTACACTTCAGTATGATTGCAGAAGCCTAGCTTATCTAACTGAGGTACTGACAGTAATTCTCAAAATGGAAGGTGGGCTCTCGTGCCTGGACAGATGTCCTCACTGCAAGCTGGCACACCGGGACCAGCTGAGTGGCTTCTGGTCACCAAGGGCAGCTGTGTCACCTGGACATGAGGGCAGACCCCAGGTGAGAGCATCAGTAGGACAACGCTGTCTTACTTCCTGCGGTTCTGTGCTGGCAGCCACAGAAATTGATGGGGACGCTTCCAGCTTCAGTGCTTGTGTTTCTTGCTCACTAGCTCAGCTGGTCTGTAATAACAAAGAAATGAATAGTGGGATGAAGACATATTCCACAGGATTCAGACTCTACTTACAAGTTCTTTACTTAAAAAGTGCACTCTGGGCCGGGCGCGGTGGCTCACGCCTGTAATCCCAGCACTTTCGGAGGCTGAGGCAGGAGGATCACGAGGTCAGGAGATCGAGACCATCCTGGCTAACACGGTGAAACCCCATCTCTATTAAAAATACAAAAAATTAGCCGAGCATGGTGGCACGTGCCTGTGGTCCTAGCTACTTGGGAAGCTGAGGAAGGAAAAATCACTTGAACCTGGGAGGTAGAGTGAGCCAAGGCAGCGCCTCTGCACTCCAGCCTGGGCAACAGAGTGAGACACTGTCTCAAAAAAAAAGAAAAAGAAAAAAAAATGCACTCTGTCTGGTCCAGAGGTTCCCGTGGTTCTTACTCCTGGATCCTATCACCCCTCTTGTCTCTACACAGACCCCCACTCCACTCCCAGCTGGCCGCCTACCCAAGCACCACTGCCCTTGGCATCCTTGGCTAAAGTGGTGACTGCATGGGCAGGTGGAGTCTGACAAGTCACAGTGACCACCAGCAGTGGGAGGTCACTTGGCCTCACCTGTAATTCACAGCCCTGACCACACCCTCTGGCATGTGAGTTTATCCACAAGGAACAAAGCTGAGATGAGACAATTTCACTACATAACTTGCTCACGCGGCATCCTGTGGTATGCTAGCATTATTAACACTGGAAGTTCTTTTGAAGATTTTGAAAGTTTAATTGTCATGAGATTTTTCCAAACTAAGTTCATGATATGGATTTTTAAATTGTATCTAATTTAAGTGACATTTCAATTCAAATCTAAATCTAAAACTGATAGACCTAATGATTTCAGGTGATTAATTCTTTTTTGTTTTTGTTTTTGTTTTGTTTTGTTCAAGATGGAGTCTCGCTCTGTCGCCCAGGCTGGAGTACAGTGGCACAATCTTGGCTCACTGCAACCTCTGCCTCCCAGGTTCAAGTGATTCTCCTGCCTCAGCCTCCCAAGTAGCTGGGACTACAGACACCCACCACCAAGCCTGGCTAATTTTTGTATTTTTAGTAGAGACAAGGTTTCACCATGTTGGCCAGGCTGGTGTCAAACTCCTGACCTCAGGTGATCCACCTGCCTTGGCCTCCCAGAGTGCTGGGATTACCCGGGTGAGCCACCGGGCTGGCCTAATTAGCATCTTTTAACTGAGTAAAAACATCCTATGTAAAAGACCAAATACATTACTTCATTTGAAAATTAAAATATAGGGTTGGGCATGGTGGCTCACGCCTGTAATCCCAGCACTATGGGAGGCCGAGCCAGGTGGATCACCCGAGGTCAGGAGTTCTCATGAGATCTGGTTGTTTAAAGGTGTGTAGCATCTCCCCACTCTCTCTCTTCCTCCTGCTCTGGCCATGTAAGATGTGCCTGCTTCCCCTTCCGCTATGATTGTTAAGTTTCCTGAGGCCTCCGCAGAAACAGAAGCCGGTACAGCCTGCAGAACTGTGAGCCAATTAAACCTGTTGGTTTTTTTTTTTTTTAGTAAATTACCCAGTCTCATGTAGTTCTTTTTTTTTTTTTTTTTTGAAATGGAGTCTTGCTCTGTCACCCAGGCTGGAGTGCAGTAGCACAATCTCGGCTCGATGCAACCTCCATCTCCCAGGTTCAAGCAATTCTTCTGCTTCAGCCTCCCGAGTAGCTGGGATTACAGGCGCCCACCACCACGCCTGGTTAATTTTTGTATTTTAATAGAGATGGGGTTTCGCCATGTTGGCCAGGCTGGTGTCAAACTCCTGACCTCAGGTGCTCCACCCACCTCGGTCTCCCAAACTGCTGAGATTACAGGCGTCGGCCACCGCGCCCGGCCTCAGGTAGTTGTTTATAGCAGTGCGAGAATGGACTAATACACTTGGCTATGAAAATGAAAACAATCACGAAGACAGGGTCCCTCCCACTTCCCCACATCCCTGTCTTGTCTGGAGCTGCCTTGGGTAACGCTCAGCCGGGACCAGCACATTACACAGGGCAATGTCCACGTGCTGGGATCAGCAAGGATGAGCTTTCTGTCTGGGGTAAGAGTAAAGACTCTAACCCAGCACCACCTCGAGGGCTTCAGGCTCACTTTCTGTTGCTTGAAGTCCGAGATGTGCTCACGACGTCTGCACTCCTTTGAGGCCTCAGCAACAGTGTCCTTGAGCTGAGCTTCCAGCTACGAAACGAAGACGCACTTGCCATTAACACAAAGGAAGCACGGCCTTACCAGTTAGATCTTCCCCAAAGGACTTGTAAGAGAGCAAGACCTTAAAGGACCTTTGTATTTTTTCACCCTTTATCAATCTTATCACAAATTAAAGTTTCAGAAATACACCGCAGGGCTCAGCTGAAGTGGTTGGTTAGTAATAAAACAAGTTTAAATGTAAATTTAAGTTGATATTTTGAGATGAGATTTCAAGAAAGGGTACTGATTTGTGAAAACAAGTACTTCTGATTTCTGTAGAACACTGATTCATTTTTTAAATGGACAATTTCAGACACACACAGAAGAACAGAAGAAGAGAGAGTAATGAACCTCCTGTGCCTGGCACCTCAGCTTTGACACTGAGGAGAGGACTTTTTTTTTTTTCGACAAGATTCTTGCTCTGTCGCCCAGGCTGGAATGCAGTGGTGTGATCTCAGCTCACTGCAACCTCTACCTCCTGGGTTCAAGCGATTCTTATGCCTCAGCCTCCAGTTTAACTGGGATTACAGGCACACACCACCTCGCCCGGCTAGTTTTTGTATTTTTTTTAGTAGAGATGGGGTTTCACCCTGTTGGCCAGGCTAATCTCAAACTCCACCTCAGGTGATCCGCCCACCTCAGCCTCACCAAAGTGCTGGGATTACAGGCAAGCCACCGTAGTCGGCTGACAGTGAGCAGCTTGAGCTGAGCTTGCTTCATCTCTGCCTATGCACAAACCGCTTGAGAACAAATCCCAGGCAACGTATCACTGCATCCGATGTGGAATGGTAATCCTTAGTTAGGGGTTTCATTAACTTGAGTTGTAACTGGCTGCAACTACAAATATATTTAGGTTGCAAAATAAACTAAGAAGAAAACAAACAGATATCCTGTGGCTAAACAGCAAAGAGCCCTGAACTTGAGCATGTGCTTTCAGACCTTCTCATTTGTGGGATTCGTTAAGTAAATTTTAATAGAATTTTTTTGAGACAGATTCTCACTCTGTCGCCCAGGCTGGAGTACAGTGGCACAATCTCGGCTCACTGCAACCTCCACCTCCCAGGCTCAAGTGATCCTCCCACTAAGCCTCCTGAGTACTTCATGCTAGATGTGCATGCCACCACACCCAGCTAACTTTTTGTATTTTTGGTAGAGATGGGGTTTCACTATGTTGCCCAGACTGGTCTTGAACTCCTCAGCTCAATCGATCGGCCCACCTCAGCTTCCCAAAGAGCTAGGATTAGAGGTGTGAGCCACAGCCCCTGGCCTTTAATCGAATTTTAGAGTAAGCATTGCTTAAAACATGTCACTCATCAACAGCAGAACATTCAGAATACCTAGGGCAGCAGGTTTCAAATTGTGGGCTGAGAACCTTGGGATCCTGAGACTTTGTCAGAGAATAAATACCCTCTACTTACTGAAAAGGGAATTTTTAAAACCTAGTACCACAGGAATCTCTTTTAATAATTAATTAGCTATCTGTGGGAACCAGGAGTTCTTCATGTACTTCATCCGGAACAGTGTATCAAAACAGATTGAGTGCAGAAACAGACATGAGAACCCGAGCACGTTCTATTAAGCCAGATATTAAAGAAACATTAAAAAAATGTAAAGATGCGGGTGGGTGCGGTGGCTCACGCCTGTAATCCCAGGACTTTGGGAGGCTGAGGAGGGCAGATCACCTGAGGTCGGGAGTTTGAGACCAGCCTGGCCAACATGGTGAAACCCCATCTCTACTAAAAATACAAAAATTAGCCGAGAATGGTGGTGCATGTCTGTAATCCCAGCTACTCAAGAGGCTGAGGCATGAGAATCGCTTGAACCCAGGAGATAGAGGCTGCAGTGAGCGGAGATTGTGCCACTGCACTCCCGCCTGGGTGACAGAGCAAGACTCCATCTTAAAATAAAATAAAAAAAAAATGCAAAAATGCCATTCTTCTCACTAGATTTTTAAAGAAATAGTTACTTTTCATTACAAACTTTACGTTAACATGTAATGGGTTTTTGTTGTATTGAAAGAATTCTCAGTTTTAATTTCTGCCGTGGTGCATATTGAGAGCTGTAATCTACCTAAGTAGAAGCTCTTTGGGATCCCCAGTAATTTGCAAGAGTGTAAAGGAGTGCTTAGGCCAAGACGCTTCAGAAGCACTGGTCTAAAGCAAGTGGCTTGAAGCGTCCTAGACTATGATTTGCCTTTCTACTGCCATTGGCCCTTTATGGACTGCAGGTGCTCTTATTCAGTTAAGCCAGGCCATATCACGGCTCAGCATAAATACCCTCTACTTACTTAAAAGGGAATTTTAAAAACTTAGGAATAGGAACCTCTTTTAATAATTTCACAAATAGATATTGAGGGATGAGCATAAAATAAATGCTTGGCAGATCAACTTACTTGGGTTCACATAAAACTTAAGATGATTTTAAAGTAATTTACATAATGCAGCCCAAGTTTTCAAAGATGTTTTATTAAGGTCATACAAAAGTCCAATCAATATCATCGCTGAAATATCTAAATAGCTTCCTCCCCCCTTTTTTTTTTTGAGACAGAGTTTTGCTCTTGTTGCCCAGGCTGGAGTGCAGTGGCATGATCTTGGCTCACTGCAACCTCCGCCTCCCAGGTTCAAGCAATTCTCCTGCTTCAGCCTCCCAAGTAGCTAGGATTACAGGCACCCAATACCATGCCTGGTTAATTTTTGCATTTTTAATAGAGACGGGGTTTCACCATGTTGGCCAGGCTGGTCTCAAACTCCTGACCTCAGGCCATCCGCCTGCCTCGACCTCCCAAAGTGCTGGGATTACAGGCGTGAGCCACCGCATCTGGCTAAACAGCATCCTCTTTCTGAGCTTCTTGGATCTTCAGATCTCCTGCCACATCATGTCAGCTTTCTGCATGGCTACTTCCATCTCCTCCTCCTTGTCCCACACCTTCTGCTTCTGGGAGTAGAGCTCTGCCATGAGCTCATTGAGCTCCAAGAACTCCTGCAGGGCCAGCTTTTGCTGCTGATGGGCATCTTTCAGTTCTTTGGCTTGGGATTTCAATGTCTCTGAAGCTTCAACCAATTGCTGAAAAAAAAATTACAGATGTTTTATGTTTGCTTAACAAAGGCATGGAAGGCTGCACATTTAGTCTTACACTATATTAAAGAGTTACAAGTGACAGCCAATGCTGGTTACAGATTAAAGCCACAGATGGGAGAAATCCCCTGCTTGGAAAAAGCCCTGTGCTCACCTCACCCCAGCCAAACATTCAATGGGAAGACCACCTGGGCTCAGGTGCTGAGCAACAACCCCACACCAAGAAAGACCCTGCAACTGCATGGAGTAACTTACAGCAGGACAGCTGGCTCTGTAATGCCAACCTCTGCCCGAGGTCTTCTACACAATTGCAAAGGTGAATAAAGCATTTGGGCACTCAATCTAGTTACTTAAACACAAGAAGAAGCAGAAGCAGAAGCAGAAAAAAATACATAGGCAAAGTGCTGAAGATTTAAATCAGGCCAGGCACTCATGCTTGTCATCCCAGCACTTTGGGAGGCTGAGGTGGGAGGATCACTTGAGCCCAGGAGTTCAAGACCAGCGCCTGGGCAAAATAGTGAGACCTCATCTCTTAAAAAAACTAAAAAAGAAAGAAAAGAAAATTAAGAAGAAAGAGATTTAAATCAAAGACTCCCTGGGTGGAGGGCCACAAGTAGGACTTACCACAAGTTCAGCTGCACTGACAACCCAACCTTACCACTTGCTGCACTGATGACCCTGACCTCCCTGCAGCTGATCTGGCCAACAGTCTGGCTGTTTAGTCACTGTCACACTTGCTGGACTAAGACTGGAAGTGACGAGACCTGGAGCAAGCTGGCAGGGCGGCTCCCACATGGGGAGGAAAGGCCTCCCCAGGCCTCTCTGGGTCCAGCTCAGAGTCACTGTGACTGTGTCAAGCAATGAGACGCCGCCCAGCCCACACTGCACTCCCAGACAAGTCATGCAGGGGGATGATACCACAGATGATCTTAAGAAGCAATTTGGGTTTAAAATCTGCCCCATTTTAGAGGACAGATCACAACCTACAGGTCCAAGGACTTCAGTGTATAAATGAATGTATTTTAGAAAACAGAGCCTATGCAGTGAGCTGAGATCGCATGACTGCAGCCTGGTGACAGAGAGAGACTCTGTCTCAAAAAAAAAAAAAGAAAGAAAAGAAAAAAGAACCTAATTGTGTTATTACTATACTTAATGGCATTTGAATATAAAGTTCACATATCTTACTAAAAACCAAATTTATAAAGGAGTTATGGGGGAATCAGCCACATTTTAACATATGTCCTCTTTTGCAGTTCCCTGTGCTTACTAAGATGCCCCTTCTAAGAGCAGGGGGCATGGTGTAGAGAGAAGGACGAGGTCACTGGTGTCAGGCGCAGCGTGTCACTGCAGATAACACAGTGCCCTCTGGACATCGTTCCTCATTCAGAATGGGCGGGGCTGGGGGAGTTGCTGCTTACTCTGCGGGGTTGAACTGGAGATGGCAGATGATGACTGTGAAGTGGGTGCCTGCTGCAGGCAGCATGCTGAAAGGCACCCATGGCAGGGAGCCAAGCCCAGCTAGCTGACATGGGCTGTGTAGCAACTGGGCACAGCAGGGGCCCTAGAACCAGGCTTGGCCCTGGTGTCCTGCGTGCAGCAGGGACAGTCCATGAGCGGGAGTCCCAAGGAGGTCTTTAAACATCCGTATGAACTGAACCTTACAAAACTCTGCAAAGCCTCTTAAGCCTTTCTCACCCAGAACCGAACTGCCTACCTTGTGCAGGTCCTCCTTCTCCTGCCACACCATGCGGTGCTGCTTCTCTGGCCCCTGTAGCTGCTGTGTGAAATCTTGTCGAGGCGCCGCCTTGTCCTCAAGTTGTCACTCAAGCCTGTTTGAATATGAGCAAAAGAGGAAATAATTTGTGTTACTTTCTGTGTAGCAACTATATGTAAATGTTGTTAGCTGACTTATTGAAATGATTTAATAATTCACAGGACTCTTTTTATTGCTGTATACTAAATAAAATACACAAGGCAGCAATACTTAGGGGCCAGAAACACTGTTTACTACAAGTCAATTATGGAATCATAACTTACAGTAAACATGGGCATGTCCAAGGCTCAATTTTTCTTTTGTCATTTACAGTAGAATAAATAGTTTGTTGCTAATTTTCTACACTGTCTACTGGGAATATGTGTTACTTTTATAATCAGAAAAATAAATATTGCAGCCATGTAGTATATAATGATGTTTCAGTCAACAACAGACAGCATATATATAACAGTGGTCCCATAAAGTTATAATACCATATTTTTCCCGTAGCTTTTCTGTGTTTAGATACATAAATCCTCGCTGTACAGGTCTGTAGCCAAGGGGCAATATGCTATACCATGTGGCCTAGGTGTGCAGTAGGCTGCACCACCTTGGTTGGTCTAAGAACACTCTGTGATGTTCTCACATCAACGAAATTACCTGATGATGCATTGTCGAGAACGTATCCCAGCCGCTGAAGGACGCGTGGCTGGACTGAAGAGCACTGTGTGATGCGGGCTACAGCTGAGTTCTGTGCATGATGTGGTTGGAGCCCTGAGGAAGGGGGGGCTATGGACTGAATGGTGTCCCCCCCGCCAATATTAGACGCTGAAGCTCTAATCCCCAATGTGACTGTAGTTGGGGACAGGGCCTATAAGGAGATGATGAAGGTTAAGTGAGGTCATAAGGGTGGGCCCTGATCCAACAGGATTCGTGTCCTTATAAGAGACCAGAGAGCTTGGGTGCTACCTCCCCGTGGGAGGACATGGTGAGAAGGTGGCTGTGTGCAAACCAGGAAGAGAGGCCTCTGGGGCTTTTAGCCTCCAGAACTGTGAGAAAATAAAACCCTGCTGTTTAAGCCACTCAGTCAGTGGTATTTTTTAGGGTGCCTGGGGCTAATACAGAAGGATTCACCCTCCTGGGGAGAAGGGGCCAGTGGCCTCCTCTGATTTTCCCGGCTGTCCGCAGAACTCCGTCCCTGCCCCTCCTCCTTTTGCCAAAGCATCTTTCTAAGGGAAGACCTGATTGCACTGTTCAGAGGTCCCCAAAGGCCACAGAAAAGTCTCAACTCCTGGACCTCATGAGTCCCATCCCACTGGGGGAGCTCCCTCTCTCTTCTCTGCTCTCCTCTCAGGAGGGAAAGTTAAGGGCCTGCTTGGCCACCCTCCAGGGAGATGCCATGGTGGGATGCTGCATCCTGGTGATGAGCTGGGGGTAAGCCAGCACGTCTCCTCCAGGGCTTTTCCCAGAACCGAATACACACTAAGATGATCTTTAGGGATGGAAGAATCAAACTGGGAAGAATCACACACCTGTAGTCCCACCCTACAAGGAAGGCTGAGGCTGGGGGATCACTTGAGCCCAGGAATTTGAGTCCAGCCTGGTCAACATAGTGAGAACCATGTCAAAAAAATAAATAAATAAAAAGGAAGAATCAGGTGACTGTTCCAAACTCCTCCAAAATGGGTATTGGGTCCTGACTCTGCTCTTCCCGGGACAGGGGTGTGCCTTCCCCTTTCCTGTTGTCCATAAACCCACTCCCTCTCACTAAAGAAATAAGAAAAAGTGTTCACAGCACTTTGAGTTATGTGAGGCTGTGCAGAATTTATCAGGCCCAGAGAGACAGCAATATGGACTTCAGTCACACGCCTTGTACTCATGCCGTGGGGTGACTGTTTAAAGGCATTTTGTTCCTGACTAGCTCAACCCATTATCTTCCTGTTCCTGGAATTTGTGATACCAAAGACAATGTAGACAATGTAGAGACAATAAATAGCTTTTTTTTTTTTTTTTGAGACAGAGTCTCGCTGTGTTGCCCAGGCTGGAGTGCAGTGGCGTTATCTCGGCTCACTGCAAGCTCCACCTCCTGGGTTCATGCCATCCTCCTGCCTCAGCATCCAGAGTAGCTGAGACTACAGGCACCTGCCGCCATGCCCGGCTAATTTTTTGTATTTTTAGTAGAGACAGGGTTTCACCGTGTTAGCCAGGATGGTCTCGATCTCCTGACCTCGTGATCCGCCTGACTTGGCCTCCCAAAGTGCTGCGATTACAGGCGTGAGCCACCATGCCCTGCCTTCTTTTTTTTTTGAGATGGAGTTTTACTCTGTTGCCCAGGCTGGAGTGCAATGGCATGATCTTGGCTCACTGCAAACTCTGCCTCCCGGGTTCAAGTGATTATCCTACCTCAGCCTCCCAAGTAGCTGGGACTATAGGTGCTCACCACCATGCCTGGCTAATTTTTGTATTTTTAGTAGAAACAGGGTTTCATCATGTTGGCCAGGCTGGTCTCGAACTCCTGACCTCAAGTGATCCTCCCACCTTGGCCTCCCAAAGTGGTGGGATTACAGGTGTGAGCCACCACGCCTGGCCCAATAAATAGCTTACGTTATTTTAATATAAATTCCTCAGGCTAGGCCAGCTGAGGTGGGAGGATCCCTTCAGGTCAGGAGTTCAAGACTAGCCTGGACAACACAGCAAGACTTCCTCTCTAATTTCAAAATTCTTGGTAAACAACTTAGGAACTGCCTCTTCTTTTCCTTTAAAAACCCACTTATAACTGCTGCTAGTATTTTAAGACAACTTGCATCTCCAGGGTTGCACTTCTCAAACTTGGCCCAAATAAACTATTTATTTTTCAAGATGGAGTTTTGCTCTGTCACCCAGGCTTGAGTGCAGTGGCGTGATCTCAGCTCACTGTAACCTCTGCCTCCCGGGTTCAAGGGATTCTCCTGCCTCAGCCTCCTGAGTAGCTGGGATTACAGGCGCAAGCCACCATGCCTTGCTAATTTTATTTTTTGTATTTTTTGTAGAAACAGGCAAGGTGGGACTCACCACGTTGCCCAGGCTGGTCTCGAACTCCTGACCTGAAGCAATCCTCCTGCCGTGGCCTCCCAAAGCACTGGAATTACAGGCATGAGCTGGTGTGCCTGGCCCAACCTCTCCACTTACGTTAATTTTGCCTCCTTTCTTCCTTTTTTTTTTTTTTTTTGAGACGGAGTCTGGCTCTGTTGCCCAGGTTGGAGTGTGCTGTGGCCCAATCTCCGCTCACTGCAACAACTGCCTCCCAGGTTCAAGCGATTCTCCTACCTCAGCCTCCTGTGTAGCTGGGATTACAGGTGCCTACCACCAGCCAGGGTAATTTTTGTGTTTTTAGTAGAGATGGGTTTTCACCACATTGGCCAGGCTGGTCTCGGGAACTCTTGACCTCAGGTGATCCACCCGCCTCGGCCTCCCGAAGTGCTGGGATTGCAGGCGTTAGCCATCGTGCCCGGCTCGTTTTCTCCCTTTGGGTCAGAAAAGTGATTGAATCCTGCCACTTCCCGGGTGCTGGGTGGGAACAGGGAAGAGGAGGATAATTGCGGTGCTGCTGTGACTTGGGTAGATGGTGGCAAGGCCTCTCAGAGGTGGCCTTGTTTGCAAAGATCTGAATTAGGCAGGGAGAGGAGCAGGCCTGGGGCAATCAGGGAGGGGCAGTGGCACACTGGGAGCAAGGCAATGTTCCGCGACCCACAGAGGCAGCGCAGTAGCTGTTCCAACCCTGGTCGGAAGACACCCCGGAAATGCCTCAGCAACCGTGCAGCCTTTGATGACCCCGCTGCCTTCCCGCCAATCCTGCATCCAATCAGAGAGCATCCCCACTACACGTGTTGAGCAACGGCCAATCAGAACTGGGATCCGGCCCTCGGCCTGCCTCCCAGGAACTCCGAGCCAATGGCGGCCTGGCACCGGCGGGCCAATCCTGTGCGGCGCACACGGGCAGGGCGTTGCAGTTGGGCGCTCAGCAGCTGTGGCAGCCGGTTGAGGTCTGGAAGTAGCGTTGGGCTGAAGCAGCGGAGTTCGCCATGGTAAGACCCGGGTCACTCCCGCCCCGCAGATGCCCAGGCAGACGAAGGTGGCCTCGGGTGGACAGAGGGACGTTGTTGCGGGCCTGGGCGCTGAGAGGAGGCCAGAGAAGGACGCAGGGTCTAGTGCGGGACAGGAGGACATGGGATCGTCTCCTGGATCTGCAGGTCCCAGGGCAGGGACGGCGGCTTTTGTTTTAGATGAAGCTGCCGGCCTTTAGTGGACGGGGACCATTGACGGTGTCCCGTCCCCCAGAAAGCAAATAGTGGCGTCGCCTCCTGAAGACAGGAGGGCGCTGCTCCCGCTTCACACGTCTTTGTGCTACTCGAAACAACTGAGGAGCCCCAGGAGCCTTCGCTGACGGGGGTTGGGGCTGTGGACATTGGTCAGATGAGGAATTAAGGCTCAGACGCTGCTGCAACATTGCCTCGTTCACCTAAAGGCAACCGTTAGGCCAGGCGCGGCGGCTCACGCCTGGAATCCCAGCCCTTGGGGAGGTGGAGGCGGGCGGATCACCTAATGTCTGGAGTTCAAGATCAGCCTGACCAACATGGCGAAACCCAGTCTCTACAAAAAAAATACTAAAATTACCCGGGCATGGTGATGCGGGTCTGTGTTTCCAGCTACTCGGGAGGCTGAGGTGGGAGGATCAACCGAGCCTGGAACTTTGAGGCTGCAGTGAGTCGTGATGGCGCCACTGCACTCCAGCCTGGGCCACAGAGACCCTGCCTCAAAAAACCAAACAAAAAAAGCAGCCTATTAACATAGCAGATTCCCAAGTCCCAAGTCTGAATAGCTGTGGTTTGTCAGTTATCCTTTTTTTCCTTTCTTTTTCTTTTTTCTTTTTTCTTTTTTTTTGAGACAGCACTCAATAAATGCTGTGTTGCCCAGGCTGGAACACAGTTGCAAGATCACGGCTCCCTGCAGCCTTGAACCCCTGGCTTCCAGCAGTCCTCTCGCCTCAGCCTTCCGAGTAGCTGGTACTACAGGTGTGTGCCACCACACCTGGCTAATTTGTAAATTTTTCATAGGGACAGGGACTCACTATGTTACCCAGGCTGGTCTCGAACTGGTCCCAAGCGATCCTCTCGCCTCAGCCTTCCAAAGTGCTGGGATTACAGGAATGAGCCACCACACCCGGCTTGGCAGAGTTTAAAGAAACCACCAAAGGACGGTGCAGTGTCCCAGCACTGATGATGTCTGGGAGCCATTACACCCGTAGGCTTCAAGGGGTAGAGAGAGGGAGTGGCTATAAGAAATTGGGAGGGTAGTTTTATGAAGAGGGCAGCCTGCCAAAAGTGTGGCCTTGAGAGGGATTCAGGTCACCCACAGCAGTTGAGCAGGAAGGGGCCAAGGACGGAGTACCCTGGCACTGCTTTCCTCCAGCCCCCCAGTATCCCACTGCTGCCTGCCATTGACCAAACCAGCAAGAAGCCAGAGGGCGAGGAAGGCCTCTCATGCTGTTCTCAAGGGTCAGCCTTCGAGAGCACAGAGCAGGTGGTGAATGATGGACGGGGTAGAACTGGGGGGCAGAGAGAGGACACACACTGAGCACCTGGGCTTGGACCATGGTGACCTGGGACCTACTCTGTATTTCCTTACCCAACCCGACTACCTTATCCTTTGATCAGGACATAATCAAAAACTGCTACATATTCTTCAGAGAATTACTGTGACGGGCTATAATGTGGGGTTGATTATTGACATTACATGGCTTCCAAGTTTTAAAATAACCTAAGTTTTGTGTAGTGGCAAACAGGTTCTAGGGCTACCTCTAGAACTTACTAGCTAGTATGGTTTACAGCAATTAGTTTTCACAGCGATAAAGGGATCAGTCACTAACCCTCCTAGGAAATATCGATTGTGAAAGTGCCAGATACTGAAGCAGTATATAAATATTAAATTAGAATATTTTGCATGCCATATAGTTTCAAGTTGCCTTGAAATGAATGGGTTCACATTTATGTTCCGGTTCACAGCGCGAGTGTATCTCTATCCACGTGGGGCAGGCGGGTGTCCAGATCGGCAATGCCTGCTGGGAACTGTACTGCCTTGAACATGGAATTCAGCCCGATGGCCAAATGCCAAGTGATAAAACCATTGGTGGCGGGGACGACTCCTTCAACACGTTCTTCAGTGAGACTGGAGCTGGCAAGCACGTGCCCAGAGCAGTGTTTGTGGACCTGGAGCCCACTGTGGTTGGTAGGTGCCTGGGCACTGGATGGCAGCTTTCCTGAGAGGGTGGGAGAGCATTGGTAAAGCCCCGTGTGGGCTCCTTTGAATCCTCCTGCTGAAAGGATGGGTTAGACAGGCATATGCCCATGGTATTGTTAGGAGAGAAACTGAAAGGTTCATAATGAAAGTGTCTGTGAGACTCGGCCCCTAATTTAGGAAAACCTGACCTACAGGGAAAAGTTGCTTTGCCAGCAGTAAGATGGGCTGTGAAGAGATTCCCTCATGGCTGCCTCAGCCCTGCTCAGGTGGCCCTGCCTGCAGGGTGCAGTGGCATTGGTTCCCTCCCGAATGCTGTGCATTCTCTTATGCTGGTGCACGAGAGTCTTGACCTGCATCTTAGACATAGAAGGTAAGTACAGAACAGTCATTTGCTTCCTTCAGATTCGCAGCCTGAGGTAGTTTCCAAGGAGAGCTACAAAGAGGCAGCACCTTTCAGTGGCCCCCCCAGGAGATGACAGCGTCACCTGAAAGCCTGTGGGACCCAGGTCATCCAGGGTGCCCTGATGGGACTGCCCTGCAGAAGTCACACTGACCTGGTGACTGCCCAGGTTGTAAGAGTTTTTAACTTACAGCCTTTGATGTAGCTACACGTAGGAAAGAATTATGTACCTGTGTAGGAGTGCAAGAGCTTGTTTCCTTTCACTGGGAACTGGTCGTGCTGACATTTATACCACAAGCTGAGTTTAACTTCGTAGAGTCATAAATTGCATATGCAGTTTGGTTATCACACAGAG
Organism: Gorilla gorilla gorilla; assembly: GCF_029281585.2. NCBI lineage: Eukaryota > Metazoa > Chordata > Mammalia > Primates > Hominidae > Gorilla > Gorilla gorilla. The sequence goes on from NC_073235.2 coordinate 32,700,862, forward strand.
ACATTTTCTACCAGACACTGCCACTGTTGACCTATGACATGTAGGTCATGTACTTTGAACAGCGTGTGCTCTGTAGAAGTGAACAGTCCTGGAATGTGTCCATCTTGGTGAGTACAGGCCTTAAAAATTCACAGCACACACTGTCTCTTTTGCAGATGAAGTGCGCACAGGGACCTACAGGCAGCTCTTCCACCCGGAGCAGCTGATCACCGGGAAGGAAGATGCAGCCAATAATTACGCCAGGGGCCATTACACCATCGGCAAGGAGATTGTTGACCTAGTCCTGGACCGGATCCGCAAACTGGTAAGAAGAGAAGGTTTCATGTGGCCATTGTCTTGCATGGGAGGGGTAGTTCTTGGAATGTGAAAGGGAAGTCATTTTATCAACACTTAGACCAGCATCTTGGACGGGCGCGGTGGCTCACACATGTAATCCCAGCACTTTGGGAGGCTAAAGCGGGTGGATTACCTGAGGTCAGGAGTTTGAGACCAGCCTGGCCTACATGGTGAAACTCTATGTCTACTAAAAATACAAAAATTAGCTGGGTGTGGTGGCACACACCTGTACTGCCAGCTACTTGAGAGGCTGAGGCAGGAGAATTGCTTGAACCTGGAAGGCGGAGGTTGCAGTGAGCTGAGATTGCACCACTGCACTCTAACCTGGGCAACAGAGCAAGATTCCGTCTCAAACAAACAGGCAAAAACTTAGACCAGCATCTTGAGTCCTACTGAGTCTGCAGTGGTGATTTGTCCGTAGATCTTTGCTTTTCTTTGCTTCAAAGTGTACTGCATGTTTATTATGGATGATTTGAATCCATATCAACTCTTTAGAGGCAAAGAGAAGCGGCCCTGGCTTGTTGGAGGTTGGTGGTGTGGCTTCCACGGGCATTGGCTCACGTTGTGTGGTTTCTCTCAGGCGGATCTGTGCACAGGACTGCAGGGCTTCCTCATCTTCCACAGCTTTGGGGGCGGCACTGGCTCTGGGTTCGCATCTCTGCTCATGGAGCGGCTCTCAGTGGATTACGGCAAGAAGTCCAAGCTAGAGTTTGCCATTTACCCAGCCCCCCAGGTCTCCACAGCCGTGGTGGAGCCCTACAACTCCATCCTGACCACCCACACGACCCTGGAACATTCTGACTGTGCCTTCATGGTTGACAATGAAGCCATCTATGACATATGTCGGCGCAACCTGGACATTGAACGTCCCACGTACACCAACCTCAATCGCCTGATTGGGCAGATCGTGTCCTCCATCACGGCCTCCCTGCGATTCGATGGGGCCCTGAATGTGGACTTGACGGAATTCCAGACCAACCTCGTGCCGTACCCCCGCATCCACTTCCCCCTGGCCACCTACGCCCCAGTCATCTCAGCCGAGAAGGCCTACCACGAGCAGCTGTCTGTGGCCGAGATCACCAATGCCTGCTTCGAGCCAGCCAATCAGATGGTCAAGTGTGACCCTCGCCATGGCAAGTACATGGCCTGCTGCATGTTGTACAGGGGGGACGTGGTCCCCAAAGACGTCAATGCGGCCATCGCCACCATCAAGACCAAGCGCACTATCCAGTTTGTGGATTGGTGCCCGACTGGATTTAAGGTATGACTGGGTGATGTGGAGGCCTTTCAGCAAGCAGCAGATGCACAGAATAACACTGGCCCTGAAGGCCCACATCCTTTGGGGAGATTATCCCTGTTCCATGGGCTAGGCATGTGGGCATAAGTTAGTGAACCAGAGTTGATAATTGATTCAGTGATTTTTTTTTTTTTTTTTTTTGAGACAGTCTTGCTCTGTCGACCAGGCTGGAGTGCAGTGGTGCGATCTCAGCTAACTGCAACCTCTGCCTCCCGGGTTCAGGCAATTCTCCGGCCTCACCCTCCCAAGTAGCTGGGATTACAGGTACCTGCCACCATGCCCGGCTAATTTTTGTATTTTTAGTAGAGACGGGGTTTCGCCATGTTGGCCAGGTTGGTCTTGAACTCCTGACCTCAGGTGATCTGCCTGCCTCAGCCTCCCAAAGTGCTGGGATTACAGTCGTGAGCCACTGCACCCAGCTCAGTGATGTCTTTTGAACTCTCTTTCTGAGTCATCACACTATATATCTGTGGTGAGTTTATTTATTTATTTATTTATTTTTTGAGACAGGGTCTCGCTTTGTCCCCCAGGCTGGAGTATAGTAGTGTGATCTTGGCTCACTGCAACCTCTGCCTCCCAGGCTCCAGCGATTCTCTCACCTCAGCCTCCCAAGTAGCTGGGAACACAGACATGTACCACCATGCCCGGGTAATTTTTTTTTTTTTTTTGAGACGATCTTGCTCTGTCGTCCAGGTTGGAATGCAGTGGTGCGATCTTGACTCACTGCAACCTCCACCTCCCGGGTTCAAGCACTTCTCTGCCTCAGCCTCCCAAGTAGCTGGGATTACAGGCACCTGCCACCACGCCTGGCTAATTTTTGTATTTTTAGTAGAGATGGGATTTTGCCATCTTGGCCAGGCTGGTCTCAAACCCCTGGCCTCACGTGATCTGCCCGCCTGTCTCCCAAAGTGCTGGGGTCACAGGCTTGAGCCACCACACCTGGCCTGATGTTGTCATTTATAGAACGAGTTTGCTGATCCCTGCTCTAGTTGACCCTGTGCACTGCTGCCAGGACCTCAGGTCATGTTATTCCCGAGTTCTGAAACTTGGAATGCTTCCCCTTTGGTTACCACCTTGGAATGTCACCCCCTACTTATGCAGGCACATGGACCACTTCGACCACTTCCTGCTGCTGTGGTAGCAGCATTCATATGACTCTTGACCCATGATCTGCTACCTTTGCATATCCACAGTGGCTTGTTCTGTGGGTCAGAAGTGGGTATGATGTTCCTTGTGATAGCATGGGGAAGAGTTGTGTACTCTGAATCTATCTGGGGGAGAAAAGTTTAGCTACAGAATTTAATTGTAATCTACAAAGAAGACAAGCAGCATACATTTTCAGAGGGAAGACTGTCTTCACCTGGGCACCTATCACATGTCACAGGTACTAGGACACAGACCTTTAGGTAGCTTGGGATCCCACCAGGGTGGCTACCTCCAAGGTTCCTTTCTCTATTCCTCATCTGGAACTATCACCCTGCCTGGTGCAGAGAAGGGCTTAGTGACGTTTGTGAGGTGAACTGAGCATTCTCCGTGTCACCTACAGGGTGTCTTCTGTTTGAGGAAAAGTAGCTACCACTTCTAGGTTTGATATAAGCTTCACGGACTGCTTTCTTTCCCTTCTCTGGCAGGTGGGCATTAACTACCAGCCCCCCACAGTGGTCCCCGGGGGAGACCTGGCCAAGGTGCAGCGGGCCGTGTGCATGCTGAGCAACACCACGGCCATTGCGGAGGCCTGGGCCCGCCTGGACCATAAGTTCGATCTCATGTATGCCAAGCGGGCCTTTGTGCACTGGTACGTGGGCGAAGGCATGGAAGAGGGAGAGTTCTCTGAGGCCCGCGAGGACCTGGCAGCTCTAGAGAAGGATTATGAAGAGGTGGGCGTGGATTCCGTGGAAGCTGAGGCTGAAGAAGGCGAAGAATACTGAGGGGAGGGTGTGCTGGGTTCTCCCCTGCCACCCCCGGGATGGCTGCTTCCAAGTTGTTTGCAATTAAAGATTCTGTATAAAACCAAGACCTCTGTGTGTCGTGCAGCTTAGCTCTGCCTACAGGAGCCGGTGGGACCCCAGAGCCTGCATGGACAGCGGTGGGGTGCGAGCCTGCCCTGCTGCTGGCGTGGGGTTGGGTGCAGCAGGACTGTACATAAGCAGCTGCCACGGAAGTAACCTGACCAGGGGAAAATAGTGTTTCTTCAAAGCCAGGCGTTCAATGTATAGATTTCCTAAACTCTAGGAAAGCTGAGTCAGGGTTTTCAGCTGAATCTGTGATTTTTCGGGCTTCTTTATTGATGGGTCATGCTGGCTAAACGGGAGACTAGAAGTGTTGGAGGTCTGTGATGGGGCTTGTCCATGAAGTCTCTAAAGCTGTGGGTCAAATGTGTAAGGTCAGGACATTTTAGAGGGGGAAAGAGTATTAACCGAGTTCTGCACAGCATTCGTGACCCACAGAAGGTCACAACACACCCATGCTGACCCCAGTGCTCCACGGTAACCTGGAAGGCAGCGTTCGCCCTCTGCGCACACACAGCCACCCTGTCCCTCAGCACTGTCAACTGTCTTGGTAGAAAACCTCCCATGAGGTGGGAGATCGAGACCATCCTAGCTAACATGGTGAAACCCCGTCTCTACTAAAAATACAACAAAACCAGCCGGGCGTGGTGGTGGGCACCTGTAGGCCCAGCTACTTGGGAGGCTGAGGCAGGAGAATGGCGTGAACCCAGGAGGTGGAGCTTGTGGTGAGCCGAGATCGCACCACTGCACTCCAGCTTGGGTGACAGAGCAAGACTCCGTTTCAAAAAAACCAAAAAAACCTCCCACATTTCACTCCAAGTGAAGCTTGTTGACGTCTATTTATAAAAGACCTGGCAATCCAGATGGCTTTTCTCAGAACTCGAATCAGGTTCAGGAAGTTGACCCATGGTGAAGGGACCTGGTTAGTTCACTGTGGCACAACCAGGACCAGCACAGAAACTTCATTCTAAGTGTGCCTTAATATAAAAAAAAAAAAACGGTAGAGAGCATCTGACCTGGACCCTCTGCATCTCAGAAAGGTTTATTATCAATTGAAGGAGGTAACACGTAGCCTTTGCTGGGGACAAAGATGCGACAAGTCTCTGCCCCATCCTAGGTGCTGCCCCGCGTAGGGCTCTTCCCAGGCCCGCCCCCCTTGGGCAGCCTGGTAGCGCTGGGCTGGCGTGGCATCCTCTGGCTGGATCCTTCGCGACCGCTGCGTTCTGCCAGGGCCAATGCTCCCCCGAGGGCAGCGCTGCCTTTGTTTCTCCCTGAGGAGACACAAAGCACAATGTTAGGAATGGGCGTGCCCCGTAACTGCAGCACCTGCTGTACTCGTGCTCCTTGGGCAACATTTGTGTCTACACATTTCCATCAAAGTCGCTTCAGCTAGAGGCCCTGCATCAGCCCCAAGTCCTGAGACTCAGAACCACTAAAGACAGGTCACGCCCCAAAAGCCCTTCGCAGTGTGCAGGGGACCCTTTTGGATGTGTCCTAGGAGCGAAGCCACGCAAGGAGCACACTGCCAAGGGAACATTTTGAAAGGACACATGCCACAGGCCCATTTAGGGAAAGGTAGGTGTGCTGGTCCACACCTAGCCTGGTCAGCAAACCTAGTCTGCCCTGATGGTGCCATCAGCGGCAGCAGCAGCAGGGACGCGCTGCCTCATCCTCAAGGTGTGTTCACGCTGGACTGCACATCTGAGCTGCCCCAGATGGTGACAGGCAGGAAGTACTGCAGTCACCAAGTCCTGGAATTGGGTTTCTGATTTTGATTTTGGAAGCTCTTTCATTGTTTCCTACCTACCCGAGTGTTCTGCAGTGGTCAAGCCTCTTGCTTTCGGGTTTAGCTGCCAGATTCCATGACAGGGTTCCTGCCACAGTCTGAATGCTTGAGACTTTCCTTCTGAACACCAGAGGCTCTCTCGGATGAAGACCACTGGTTCAGAGTTTCTTTGATTTGTAATTTGCTTACTTTACTCTTTAAGATAGCCAAGAAAAATCTGCAACCACACTTGGGCCAGAGCTTTATTTTAATGGGATGGATTTCCCTGGGCTCAGGGTGTTGACAGCATCAGCAAGACTGAGAGCACCCTCCAAGGTACAAACATGCCTGGGTAGCAGGCTTGCCCGTGGGGTCACAGCCCCCCATGCGGAGTGCCTTGGCCAGGGCTCTCCCCTGCTCTGGCCTGGCGGGGTCTGGCCCGTGGGCTCTAAACAGGGCATGTGTCCCATGCCTGACTCAGTGTTGGGTCCCCCATTTCATCCCCCCAGCGTTTCCTTTGTCCTGACTGAGGAAGTGCCTTGACCACTCTGACCTAATCAGCTACATGTTCCCCCTGCAGGCTCAAACCCTGGCTGGGGCTTGCATGTTCCCAGACACTGATACACGTTTAGGTTGTTGCCTGGAACACTGAAAGATCTGACATGTTGCTAAGCACGTGGAAACTGGTCCCACCCCAGCCAAATTCCTTGCACCCTCATAGAAACTCCACACCCCACCCCCTCAGTGCGGTGTGCCTAGGCACAACCTCTTTCCTGGCTGTCCCTCGTGAGGGTACACTGCAGCCCCCTCTGTATGTAAGCTCCCTAACAAATGCTTTGGACTGACCACCCTGGCATTAAGTGTTTCTTCCTTTGGAATCCCAACTGGCTCTCATCCTGGAAAGGTTTGGGGCAGTCCCTTGCGGGAACTCCCCTGCCATCACTTTCAGGGTGACTCCAGACAAGGGTTCAGCCAACAGAACACCCAGCCTCAATCCTGGTCCTTCCCTGGCCTCTTATCAAGTGTAGTCAAATACCCTGCAATGGGAAACTGGATTCCTGGAGAAAAGATGCAACCGGGTGTCTAGAGATCCATTAGGTCATTTCTGTTTCACCATCTGTCACCCTGAACAAGCAGAGACTCCTGTGTCTGAGATGCCGTGGAACCCCACTCTTCCAGAGGTACCTCCAGCTCCCTTTCTATGCTAATACCACAAAATTCTCCCCATACCCTGCAGGGATAGGATGGCCCTCCTTATGAGTTTCCGGGGAGTTCTTCCTCAGATAATGAGATCTTTGCTCATTCTTGCCTGGTGCTGGTGAGGGTTACAGCGGTGTCATGCTGGGAACTCTGTCAGCTTGTCACACTTGACTCAACAAAGATGGAGTCAGGGTTGCCCTGAGCCAAGGAGGAGCGCAGTCAGGAACACGTGGTGGGTGACGATTGGCCACCTCAGCCCAGCAGTGACTCGTGAAAAAGGCACAAAGCAGACAATAGCCACCACGCATCTCTTGTGGTACAAACTGCCATAATTCTAGTCCCCACTGACTGGTCAAGGGGCAAGGATTCTGTCTTCCATGAGCAGACGGGACCCGCCACCCTGCAGCAGCTCCCACACTGGGCCAGCATCCTCCTCTGAGGCCACAGTCCCTCCGCAGGCCAGGCCAGACAGAGTCAGATCTTCTGTAGCCGCAGCCTAATCTGGGTGCTTAGGTGCCCATGCGCTCTCAGCTCCCCGCACCATGCGGCATGGCAGGCCGCAGACCTAGGCCTGACTCAGAGTCGGCTTCCCTTCAGCTTGCTGCCATCTGAGCTTCCTCTCCTCCCCTCAGTAGTGACCCAGTCCCTTCTGGAAACAAGGATGAGAGCGAAGCAGAAAAGAGCAAATAATGCTTTTTTTTTTTTTTTTTAGAGTGGTGGGGGAGGGGGGTTTAGAGACTGAGTCTTGCTCGGTCACTTGGGCTAGAGCACAGTGATGCAATCACAGTTCATTGCTGCCCCAAACTCACGGCCTGGAGGGATCTTCCTGCCTCAGCCTCCGATGTAGCTGGGACTACAAGCATGGGGCCACACCTGGCTAATAATGCTTATCTTTAAATCTGACAGGGTTGACAAACCCTGGAAATGTGAAACCAACATAACTTTAAGCCATAACTGATACTAAGAAAATCCTGGAAATCTTCAGGAATTGCGTGCTCTCGGAGCTAGTGGGGAGCCCTGTTCAGGCCTCCTCACTTTATGAAGGATGAGAAGGCCCAGAATAGAATGGCCTGCAGTGCCTTGCAGTGGGGAAACCAGCTTTGCTTAGCCCTGCTCCCTCGGGAGGGGCTACTGAGTCAGACGGGCTAGACAGTGGGATTGAACCAAGTGTGGCTACAGGTTGGGGTGTGAGGGCAGGGTGACTGATGCCCCTACGCCTGGTCCCTGGAGGGCCCTCCTAAGCGCCAAAGATAGTCAATGACCATTGAATGTTGAAAACAGCCTGGCTCAGCAGGGGTCAGTGGCTCATGCCTGTAATTCCAGTGCTTTGGGAGGCCAAGGCGGGAGGATCCTTTGAGGTCAGAAGCTAGAGACCAGCTGGGACAACATAGTGAGACCTCCATCTCTACAAAAAATTAAAAAATTAGCCACGTGTGGTAGTGTGCACCTGTAGTCCCAGCTACTCAAGAGGAGGTGGGAGGATTGCCTGAGCCCACGAGGTTGAGGCTGCAGTGAGCTATGAGTGTGCCACTGCACTCCAGCCTGGGTGACAGAGCAAGACTGTCTCAAAAATAAATAAATAAATAAAAAGTAAAAGAAAATGCAAAATTAGCTCAAATACTTCAATTAATCTAAAATATCCAACGTATTATTTCAATACGTAATCAGTACATAAGTTATTCATAAGATGTTGCATTCACCTTTGTTCTTTTTCTTGTTTGTTTGTAGAGATGGGTGGGGTCTTGCTATTTTGCCCAGGCTGGTCTCAAACTCCGAGCTTCAAGTGATGCTCCTGCCTCAGCCTCCCAAAGTGTTGGGATTACAGGTGTGAACCAATGCCCAGCCTCATTCACTTTGGGGTTTTTTGTTTATTTTTGAGACAGGGTCTCACTCTCTCACCCAGGCTGGAGTGCAGTGGTGCAGTCACAGCTTACTGCAACCTCGACCTCCCAGGCTCAAGTAATCCTCCAACCTCAGCCTCCCAAGTAGCTGGAACTACAGATGTGTGCCACCATGCCCTGCTAATTTTTGTGTTTTGTAGAGACTGGGTCTCCCTGTGTTGCCCTGGCTAGTCCTGAACTGCTGAGCTCAAGAGATCCAGTAGCTGTGGCCTCCCAAGGTGTGGTGGGTTTTTTGCATTGCCTTTTGTACCGGTCATTTGGCATCTGCTGTGCATACCACACGCAGTGCAATGACCATGCCAGCCATGTGTGGCTCGAGGTTCCTGTATGAGGCAGCACAGCTCAGGTGAGATGGCTTCCACACTCCAAACGTCATCTTACATGCATGCTCTGGACAACTTTTGAAACGTATAGTTTCCCTAAACTTAAATAGAACGCTTGACTGAATTTATTTTTCCCTCAATGACTCCAGATTCTCACCAAGACAAGCATTGCCCCTCTGTGCTTCTGGGGTTTTCTATTTCCCCTTCCCTGTGGGTATGAGTGAATCTGGTGGTGGTTGTCCCCACAGGCTGTTTGGATGGCTGGGGGACAGGCATCCAGAGGACCCAGGGTGCCTGCTGCAGCTCACAGAGGCAAGCTTGAGAGGGCCTGGCCCACAGCCTGGAGAACTCCACACCCGAGTCCTGTGGGAAACCTATGGCCTCCACGCCCCCCCAGCCGGATCACTCCAACAACCCCCCTTATGTCCTCCACCCCAGATTCTGCCATTACCAGGGCAGCCGGAGCTCTGTGTGGTCAGATGCTGTAACATGTGGGCCTCAGAGAGCTCTCAGCATTCCATCTGTGGCCTCTGCCTCTCACTCAGCAGCACACTCCTGGTGTGGCCCCACGTCTGCCCCATTCCCCTCCACCTCCTCCTCAGGTTCCACTCTATCCCCACGGGGCCTCGGTGCCCTCATGTCCTGGCTTTCTGCCACCCAGCCTACAGGACCTGGGCAATGCTTCCAGGACAGAGCCCTCAAGGAACAAATGACCCTGAGGGGCCCAGCACTCCAGGCCACTCCTGTCCTTGGGTAAATTCTCTCGGAGCCCCCATTCGCTCACACAGCACCCCCTAATCCTCCCGGCCCCTCTATGCCTGCATTTCCAGTGCCACAACCCCCACATACATCTTAACTGTGCCCCCCTACCTGCCTCCTCCCGCCCCCGGCCTACCAGCACCTGGACAGCACTCTGCCTCTCCCACGCCCTCCCACTGCCCCAGCTCACACGTGTGGGGCTCTGCCGACCTCCCTCCTGCTGTAACCCTTGTTACCCCCCTGCTGTAACCCTTGTTACCCCCCTGCTGTAACCCTTGTTACCCCCCTGCTGTAACCCTTGTTACCCCCCTGCTGTAACCCTTGTTACCCCCCTGCTGTAACCCTTGTTACCCCCCTGCTGTAACCCTTGTTACCCCCCTGCTGTAACCCTTGTTACCCCCCTGCTGTAACCCTTGTTACCCCCCTGCTGTAACCCTTGTTACCCCCCTGCTGTAACCCTTGTTACCCCCCTGCTGTAACCCTTGTTACCCCCCTGCTGTAACCCTTGTTACCCCCTGTAACCCCCCTGTGTAACCCTTGCTGCTCTCTGGGCTCTGAAGCCTCCTCCCATCTCCATTGCTAGCGTTTTTTTTTCTTTTTTTTTTTTTTGAGACACGGTCTTGCTCTGTTGCCCAGGCTGGAGTCCAGTCACAAGCTCTTGGCTCACTGCAACATCCCCCTCAGGCTCAGGCGATCCTCCCACCTCAGCCTCCCAAGTAGCTGGGACTATACAGATGGGCACCACCACCACGCCCGCCTGGCTAGTTTTTTTTTTTTTTTTTGAGACGGAGTCTCGCTCTGTCCCCCAGGCTGGAGTGCAGTGGTGTGATCTCGGCTCACTGTAAGCCCCACCTCCCAGGTTCACGCCATTCTTCTGCCTCAGCCTCCCAAGTAGCTGGGACTACAGGTACCTGCCACCACGCTCAGCTAATTTTTTTTTGTATTTTTAGTAGAGACGGGGTTTCACCGTGTTAGCCAGGATGGTCTCAATCTCCTGACCTCGAGATCCGCCTGCCTCGGCCTCCCAAAGTGCTGGGATTACAGGCGTGAGCCACCGCGCCCAGCCCTGCCTGGCTAGTTTTTGTATTTTTTGTAGAGATGGGGTCTTGCTATGTTGCCCAGGCTGGTCTTGAACTCCTGAGCTCAAGGGATCCACCTGCCTTGACTTCCCAAAGTGCTGGGATTACAGGTGTGAGCCACCACACTGGTCTCGCTGGTGGTTTTCCTTACTGCCTCTCACTGGGCTCTGAGTGTGATCATCTCACTTCCCTGCCATGCCCTCTGCCCTGAGAGCTGGGCTTGGCACCCAGAGCCCTGAGTGAGTGCTGAGTGAGCAGCAACATCCCCTGGAGTGACAAGGACTCTGTTCCCAGTTTCTCCCTCCTGCTGGACACTTGCCCCTCAATTGCTCATCTCAGCCTGCAGTGCATACACCCCTACTCCAGGCCTGTCCCTCAGCCCCTCTCCACCCTCCCTTGGGCCTGAGCTCTGGGTGGCAGTGAGGTGGGCGCTGTCAGGAGGCGCATGCAGGAGGTGCAACCAAAGACCCCTGGGCTCTCACAGGACCCTGGCTCTGGGCCCCTGATCACACCTGCTGATACCTGGAAAGTGTGCTAACTCAGGAGTGAGGTGGGCAAGGGGGCTGAGTGCTGGAGTGTGGCCATGGGACCAGCACATGGCATCTGTGTGGCACTGCCCAGGAGACTCTGGGAAGGTGGGAGTCTCTGTTTCAGCCTCCAGACATCCTGTCCAGATAAGGGACAACTTCTAAGAGGCCGAGGTGTTTGTCACGCCTGGGGCTGTGCTCTCCAGCACAGCACACCGCACTCTGGCCGGCTGTCTTCCCCTGGAGAGGGGCTCTTTACACTCACCACAGTTCGCCTCTGGGGTGTGGGGGTGTTGGTCCTGTCCCCGGATGCCAGCCCGACTGTGGGGTCTAGAGACTGCCACACCATGTCTCTAATAAACCGAGTCAGAAATCATGCCCTGTGGCTAAGCGGCAGGGCAGTGGTGGCCTGCACGGTCCTGCCCTTGCAGCTCAAAGCTGCTTGGGCCTCCTGGGGCCAGGCAGTTTCCATGGAAACAAGGGAGAGCACCAACCCCCAGAGATAAGCCAATAAACGCAACCTGCAAAAGGAGAGAACAGGCAGCAAGAGAGGCGGAGGGAACCCGGGGGGCCTGGAGAGAGAGGCGAGTGTGTGGCAGCCGGGCTGTGGAGCAGAACCGGAGAGGCCGCAGGCTGCGGGCTGGAGGAAAAGGAGGGCCTTGCAGGGGGGCTACTGTTCCTGGCAGAGAGAAAGGAGGCCTCTGGAGGTCAGAGAGACACACAAAGAGAGCAGACAGAGCGAGGGTCAGTGAAGAGGCCAGCACGCAGGTGCCCGGGCCCTCTTGGGTCAGTGGGTGTGGGTGCCCAGGCCCTGGCACTCCCCCCATGAAGGCAGCCTGCTCTCCACGCCTTCTCAGGATGCCTGTGCAGGTCTCCTCGTGCTTCCAGGCAGGGAGCCAGCTCTGGGCCTCCTTCCATTGGCCTGGGGGGTTGTGCTGCATTTCAGAGAGAGCCATCAGGAGCAGAAGCAACATGCGGAAAGGATGAGCAGGGACGGAGGCTCCACCATGACACTCTCAGTCCCAGCATCTCCTCAGCCCAGTCACCACACTGGAGAGGGAGGAGGCCCTTCAGACCCCGCAGGCCTCTGCACCCTGGGAGTTCCGCGTCTGACTCTCTTCCTGCAATCATCAGAGGGAAAGCTGACCGGGACTGGCCAAGCCCCTGCGCAGGAACTGGGCCCAGGTGGGGTAAAGGCAGGAAGACGTCTGCCTGCCCTGGTCCCTGGGCACTTCCCTGGATGCTGTATACCACAGGACAGAGATCGAGACTGTCTTTTGAAAAACATTTAGAGACAGGATCTCACCCTGTCACCCAGAGTGGTCTCAAACTCATGGCCTCAAACGATCCTCCCGCCCTGGGGTCCCAAAGATTATAGGCGTGAGCCACGGCGCCCAGCCCCAAACCGTCTTGATTCCCGACGTTGTAGGATGAAGGCCTGAGTGAAGACGTGGAGGGGAGCTAAGCGGAGGAGCCCTACCCAGCCTGGACCACCCTGGGGCACGCACTCTGCGTCCACCTGACCTGGACGTGCCTCCTAACGCTGGCAGCGAAGCCCAGGAGCAGAGCCCACGGATGGGCCCTGCAGGTGCTGGGGCTAGACCGACAGACAGGCCTGGCCACTCAGGGCCACGCCGCCGCTGTGCCGCGCCTGCCCCCTCCCCGCCCGCCACCCCCGCCACTGGGGCAGGGACAGCGGGCCCAGCTCTGACCTCGGGTCTCGGGCACGCTCGACGTGGGCAGAGACACGGCCGCAGGGTCCTGGGGCTCGCTCGCTAGCCTCTGCCCGGCACACATGGACTTCAGCATCTGGAAGACGGCGAGGGGGGCCACGTTCAGCTTCAGCAGGTCCACCAGGATCCTGGCGGGGACAGACGCGGGGCCGGTGAGCCCTCTCCGCCCGGCGCGGCCACCTCCCTGAAGACCCGACAAGGACGGGGGCGGGGGCTCCTCCCGACCAGGGGGCCGGGCGTACCCGGAGAGCAGACAGAGGTCGGGGGGTGTCTGGCTAGCATGCGGCCCCCACCCGCTCCGCTCACTTGAACACGTCGGGGTCGATAGCGCCGCCCGCCGCCTGCGCCAGCTCGTACAGCTCCATCTCCTCGGTGCTCAGCACCTTCTTCCGCCGCAGCGCCAGCTTCTGCCGGGCCGCCTCCAGCCCCGGGGGCGCCGCCGACCCCGGCCCAGGCCCTACGCCCTGCGCCGCCATCCCCGCGGCCCGCGGAAAGGTGCGCCCCGCCCCGCCGCGCCCCCTAGCGGCTGCGCCCACCACCCTCTCCCTGCAGCGCCAACGTCTGGCCTCCCGGGCTGCCCTGGCGGGAGGGGCGGGAGCTGCGGGAGCGCGGGGACGGGGCCGCCTCCGCGGCGTCATTGGAGCCCAACAGTTATTGGGCGCTCACGGTGTGCTGAGCGGCGCTCTAGGAGCCGGGAGTGGCATGGCGGACTGCAGGGGTCCGCTGCTTGGCGATCTGGGCCTCCCTGATAGACTGCATTGGTCGTGCTCGCTTAGGTGGCAGCACCCAGCCCAGTGCCAGGCATACATTGGGCGCTCGGTAAATGCCTCTTTCAAGAAAGCGTGCAATTTTCTGGTCCGCACCAGTGCACCACTAGGTGTCGCTTTTCGGGGCGGGCGGGGGGAAGGGGGGGCACTAATCAACAATGCTGCTTACGCGCACGCGGATTCCTTGCTGGGGAGAAAGTGCGTGAGCCCTACCTTGGGGCGCCGGAGGCCGCCAAAACGCAGGCGCATTCAGCTGTGGACCACCCCCTCCTCCCGCACTCCTGCCTCGGCATTTCCCTTTCCCGCCCGGCCGGCCTTCGCTTTGCGCACGCGCCTTTTGAGGTAACGGCCCAAAGAGGTAGAAGCGCTTTTCCCGCCCGGCCGCGGGGCGTGGCTCTGCGCGCAGCTTGATGACGACTTTCGGCGCCGTGGCGGAATGGCGGCTTCCACCTCTGAGGCGAGCGACGCTATGGATCCCACAGGTGAGTGGCGCGGGACGCGCGCGTGAGACGGTCCGGCGCCCTGGGGGCTTCCCCGAGCCCCTGCGGAGGCCATCTCCGTTCCTCCGCGAGCCCCAGGACTCGGGCGGCCCGGCGGCTCTGCCCAGGCCGGGCAGGCTGGGGAGTGGAGGGCCCCGGCTGAGTCTTCCTGCCACCCCTCTGGGCCATGCCTTTGTGCCACCTTCCCGCGCGGCTCGTACACTCTGTCCCGGTCCGGTAAGTGTTCGTTGAAGGTTACCCGTCGTTGAAGGAATTGAGGGAAGGAGAGCTTTGTGTTGAAGTTGAGCCTTGGGCTCGACAGGCGGTGTGGGATGAAGAGCCGGGTGTGGGTCCCAGCTCGACCCTTCCCCTGTGTACTCCACATCTCCGAGCCTTGGTTTTGGAGGCTCCCGAAGCCCAATTGGCAGGAGAGTTGGGAACAAGTGGGCGCGTGCTGCTAAGGGAGGTGTTGGCATGACAGAATTTGCTTGGAATGACTGGCGTTGCCCAAGGGCTGTCGCTGTTAGAAAAACAAAACAAAACAAAACAAAAAACAAACGGGGTCCGAAGCAGCTCCTGGAGAAAATAGGTGTTGGAGAGTCGCCATGAAGTGGACTCTAGGTTCATGGCACGCAGAGACCTGTGATGGGGGAGGGTGGCCATGGCAGAGTCAGATAACAGGGGTGTGGGAGACACCTCTTGGGAATTCTCGGGTTTGAATTTCCTTTCTTGGAAATTTCCTAGAAATTCCTCTGGGCCTCATTCTTTCAGTCGCTGCCCATGAAAGCTTCTTCTGAGCAGAGATGCTCTCCCCTTCATCGTCTCTAGAGCTCCGCACTTACCCAACAGTCCACAGTTTAATGCTGCTTTGATCATTTTGTAGTAGTGCAGCGTTTTCTTGACCAAGTGCCTTAGGACTGAGGCGTTTTTCTTTAACACTGCAATTGATAGCTAGATTAAGAATTGAGGCCGGGAGCGGTGACTCACGCCTGTAATCCCAGCACTTTGGGAGGCCCAGGCGGGTGGATCACGAGGTCAGGAGTTCAAGACCAGCCTGGCCAAGATGGTGAACCCTCGTCTCTAGTAAAAAATACAAAAATTAGCCAGGCGTGGTAGCAGTCGCCTGTAATCCCAGCCACTTGGGAGGCTGAGTCAGAGAATTGCTTGCACCCGGGAGGCGGAGGTTGCAGTGAGCTGAGATCGCGCCACTGCACTCCAGCCTGTGCGACAGAGCCCAGAGCGAGACTCCGTCTGAAAAAAGAAAAAGAGAAAGCTGGCCGGGCGCGGTGGCTCACGCTTGTAATCCCAGCACTTTGGGAGGCTGAGGCGGGCGGATCACGAGGTCAGGAGATCGAGACCATCCTGGCTAACACGTGAAACCCTGTCTACTAAAAATACAAAAAACAATTAGCCGGGCGTTGTGGCGGGCGCCTGTAGTCCCAGCTACTAGGGAGGCTGAGGCAAGAGAATGGCGTGAACCCGGGAGGCGGAGCTTGCAGTGAGCCGAGATCGCGCCACTGCACTCCACCCTGGGCGACAGAGCGAGACCGTCTCAAAAAAAAAAAAAAAAAAGGAAATAAAAGAAAAAGCGGCCGGGCATGGTGACTTACGTCTGTAATCTCTGCACTTTGGGAGGCCGAGGAGGGCTGATCACGAGGTCAGGAGTTTGAGACCAGTCTGGCCAACATAGTGAAACCCCATCTCTACTAAAAATACAAAAATTAACTGGATGTGGTGGCATGTGCCTGTAATTCCAGCTACTCGGGAGGCTGAGGTAAGAGAATTGCTTGAACCAGGGAGTCGGAAGTTGCAGTGAGCCGAGATCATGCCATTGGACTCCAGCTTGGCAACGGAGCGAGACTCCATCTCAAAAAAGAATTGAAAAAGCCTGCACTTTGGGAGGCTGAGGCAGCGGATCACTTGAGGCCAGGAATTTGAGACCAGCCTGGCCAGCATAGGGAAACCCGCCTCTACTAAAAATAGAAAAATTAGGCAGCCTGTGGTGGCAGACCCCTGTAATCCCACCTACTCGGGAGGCTGAGGCACGAGAACCGTTTGAACTTTGGAGGTGGAGGTTGCAGTGAGATGATGGAGTGAGACTCAGTCAGAAAAAGAAAAAAGAGGCTGGGCGTGGTGGGTCATGCCTGTAAGCCCATCACTTTGGGAGGCCGAGGCAGGCGGATCACGAGGTCAGGAGATCGAGACCATCCTGGCTAACACAGTGAAATCCTGTCTCTACTAAAAATACAAAAAAATTAGCCGGGTGTGGTGGCCAGCGCCTGTGGTCCCAGCTACTCGGGAGGTTGAGGCAGGAGAATGGCGTGAACCCAAGCGGAGCTTGCAGTGAGCCAAGATAGCGCCACAGGACTCTAGCCTGGGCAACAGAGTGAGACTCCGTCTCAAAAAAAAAAAAAAAAAAAAGAATTGAAAAAACTTGGGAGATGTTCCTATTGCCGAGAGGCAGAGATTCCTGTCTCCTCTCACTCTACAACTGCCTACATGGCCTCTTTACACCCAGCCTCTCTTCCTCCACAGACTGCCAGGTGTCACCCCAGTGCCTTTACTTGTGCAGTGGGCAGAGCTGGGCCATGAAAACTGTAACTAGCCCAACAGTGGGACTTGGCAGACTTCCTGTCTGTGAAGTCTAGGTCTGAGCATTTTTCATTTCTGACCTGGGTGAGCTGAGAGGTAGGAATCTGGAAAGCTGATCTTAGTTTTCTTTCTTTTTTTTTCTTTTTTTTTTTTTTTCCATTTTTTGAGACAGAGTTTCCCTCTATCACCCCGGCTAGAATGCAGTGGTGTGATCTTGGCTCACTGCAACCTCCGCCTCCTGGGCTCAAGCATTTCTCATGCCTCAGCCTCCCGAGTTGCTGGGACTACAGGTGCCCGCCACCACACCCAGCTAATTTTTATATTTTTAGTAGAGATGGGGTTTTGCCACGTTGGCCAGACTGGTCTTGAACTCCTGGCCTCAAGTGATCTGCCCACCGTGGCCTCCCAAAGTGCTGGGATTACAGGTGTGAGCCGTGGTGCCTGGCCTTTGATCCTAGTTTTCTCATGGCTTATTCAAAGGCTCCCTTGGCAGAGCTTGCTCTTCCCCTCCGTTCATTGCATAGTGCACAGGTAATATGGAGGGGATTTGCCCCGTCTCAGTTTTGTGAGGCGGTCTTTGTATTGGAATCTTGGTTCTGCCACTTACTAGCTGGGTGGGGGTAAGTGAATTATCCCATTTCTGCTTCTCCTTCATCATCTGTACTGACCTGAAGTCATAGTACATCTGTACCCATTGGGTTGTTGTGAGGTTGGTTTTTCTATTCTTGTATGACAAACTTAGCAGCTTAAACCAGCATGCATTTATTATCTCATAGTTATGTGTGCAGAAGTCCAGGCAAGCTCAGCTGTGCGTTACAAGATTAAAATCAAGGTGTTGGCAGCTTTGCTCTTATCTGGAGACTCTAGGGAAGAAGCTGCTTCCAGGTTTATTTAGGTTGCTGGCAGAATCCAGTTCCTTGGAGTTGTAGAACTAAGGTCTTTGTTTCCTTGCTGGCTGTCAGCTGGGGACTACTCTGTAACTTAAGGTCCACTAACTTAGGACTCTAATTGGATGTGCAAAATGCCGTCACAGCAGTACCTAGATGAGTATTTGATTGAACAAACAGGGGTTGGGAATCTTGGGCTGCTATCTTTAGAATTCTGCCTACCACTGAGGATTAAATGAGGAGATATATAGAGAGCATTTAGAGTGAGTCCTGGTATATAACAAATGCTGTACAAGCATTACCAGGGATTCAGTACCACAAACTTGGCTCTGAAGCTGGCCACTATGGGCTGCAGGAGAACAGTGTTTCTTTTTTTTTTTTGAGACAGAGTCTTGCTCAGCCTTCTAGGCTGGAGTGTAGTGGCGTGATCTCAGCTCACTGCAACCACCTTCTCCTGGGTTCAAGTGATTCTCGGGTCTCAGCCTCCTGAGTAGCTGGGATTATAGGCACCCACCATCATGTCCGGCTAATTTTTGTATTTTGGTAGAGACGGGGGTTTTACCATGTTGGCCAGGCTGGTCTTGAACTCCTTACCTCAGGTGATCCTCCTGCCTCAGCCTCCCAAAGTACTAGGATTACAGGCGGGAGCCACTGTGCCCGGTTGAGAACAGCATTTGTATAAAAGATGGGAATTGCTGGCCGGGCGTGGTGGCTCACGCCTGTAATCCCACATTTTGGGAGGCTGAGGCGGATAGATCACTTGAGTCTGGGAGTTCAAGAGCAGTCTGAGCAACATGATGAAACCCCCATCTTTACAAAAAGTGCAAAAATTAGCTGGGCTTGGTGATGTTTGCCTGTAGTTCCCGCTACTTGGGAGGCTGACGCAGGAGGATCACTTGAGCTCAGGAGTTTGAGGTTGCAATGAGCTATGATCACACCACTGTGCTGCAAACTGAGTGAGCAAGCAAGACCCTGTCTCTAATCAATAAGTAAGACATGAGAATTGGCAATGTAATGTGTGTTGCGAATTGGTAATGTAATGTGTGATATTCTCCTGGGTGTTGTGAAACTATGTAATATTTTGTTAGGGCCAGGTGCAGTGGCTCACACCTGTAACCCCAACACTTAGGAGGCCAAGGCAGGAGGATCAGTGGAGGCCAGGATCCTGGGCATCACAGCCTGACAAACTAGCCTGGGCAACATAGCAAGACCCTGTCTCTAAAAAAAAAGGAAAATTAGCCAGGCATAGTGGCACGTGCCTGTACTCAGGAGACTGAGGTGGGAGGATTGCTTGAACCCAGGAGTTTGAGGTTGCAGTGAGCTATGATCGTGCTGCCGCATGCCAGCCTGGGCAACAGAACGAGACCCTGTCTCTAAAGAAAAATATAAAAAGATTCTGCTGTGTTGCAGATGTTGAGATTTTGTCTTTGTTTTTCCACAGTGGTTTGCTAAGAAGGCCATTTTCAACTCTCCACTGGAGGCTGCTATGGCGTTCCCTCACCTGCAGCAGCCCAGCTTTCTACTGGTAAATATCAACTGCTTGCATGAGTGTCAGTGTGGCCATAGTTCTGTAGCTGTGGGACTTGAGTGTTCTTCCCATTGACTTGAAGAACTCTGTAGTGGTTGTTTTTTAGGGGCATGTGATGGAAACAATGGAAGACTCCTTAACTTGACTGTGCCTCGTTATTACTACAGGACCTTGGGGTTACTCAACCTCTGGGCTCTGGGTTTTCTCATACAAGACAAGTTCATTCAAATTCTATTTTCTCTACTTCCCAAGGGTACGAGGAGGAGGAGCAAGTGAGAAGGATGTATATCAGAATGTTCATAACTTGTAAATTCTTAAATAGATACGAAGCATTCTAATAATCAGTCATAACTGTCATCAGTGAAAAATGGAGACACTGTTGTGCGGGGGGCTGCTAGGTTGCACTTTATTAAACATGATGCTGAGAACTGGGTGCAGTGGCTCATGCCTGGAGTTCCAGCTACTGAGGAGACTGAGGCAGGAGGATTACTTGAGCCCAAGAGTTTGAGACCAGCCTGGGCAACATAGTAAAGACTCAAAAAGAAAAAAAAAAATGATACTGAGAAGTGAGAAGTTAGATATGAGGCAAGTATTGGTGATAAAAGTTCCTAATTTTAGTTCTTAGGAGGTGTTTTTGTAAACATTTGTGTGGAAGGACATTCTTCCTCAGTGCACCCCACTAGAGTCAACAGGTCTGGCCCATGGCCAGATAGCTCAGGTCTCCATCTCTGTCTCAATCACTGTGAAATCCACCCTCGTTTGGAGGTAGACAAGGCCTTAGATATCCTTTGGCAAAGCTCTCTAGGTTGAAATTCTAGCTGTTTCTCCTGATCTTAATCCATTCGCACAGACGCCCTTTTTCTCCTTGTAGTCAGGGTGCTTTCCTCACATCCTACGACTAGGTAGATTTCATTAGTCCTTGTCCTGAGTCTTTTCTGGCCTCTCCATTGCCTTCATGATTAGTGTCTACTTGGCTGAAGCCGTCTATAATTTTTGTCTGCCCTGTGTTTTAAGATCATTGGTTTAGTGGTTCAGTGTCTACTGAATAAAGGACAGCTCATTTAAGAGAGCTTCTGCCATAGCCGTGATGTTGTTGGGTGTTCTTACTGATGATCACAATGGTGTAATCACGGTGGTCCATCAGGCTGGAAATTTCCAGTTGATGCGTACAAACTCAGTGGTACTCTGTGGTTTGTGAGGGGTGCCCTTACACAATCAAGATCCTCTTCTGGCTCTGGGGCTGACTCTGGGACCAACCCCTACTTATGGATTGGTGGAAGTCAATCCTGTTCTGATCATGTGCAGCACTCTGAGGGGGTACTGGGAAACAAGGCTGATAGTTCCTGGTCCAGAGAGCACAGAACTACGGCCTCTCCTAGTAGTACTCTTTGGGCCACTGACACACATGAGGGGCTGGGGAACCAGGCCAGTGGTTATGGGTCTGACTCATAACCTATTGCTTGGATTTCTGTTTGACTCAAGCCAGAGTGCCACTAAAAGCTGCAGAGTGAATGTCCTCGTGATTTTTTCGCTTTGTTCTGTCTTCTAGGCTAGCCTGAAAGCTGACTCTATAAATAAGCCCTTTGCACAGCAGTGCCAAGACTTGGTTAAAGTCATTGAGGACTTTCCAGCAAAGGTATAGCTCTGCTAACATCTCTCTTTGGAGCATGTCTTATACATTCGTTGAAGAACTTTATTATAATTCCTAATTTCCCTCCCTGCCCCAACCCCGAGCACTGCCTGGCACAGAGGCCTGGCCATTATCATGACCATTATGTTTATGGACACATTTAAACATGTGAACTTGTAGATCAGGAGTTCTCAGCCACAGATGCTCTGTTCCTCAGGGACACTTGACAATGTCAGAGACATTTTTGGTTGTCACATCTGGAGGTAGATGGGGAGTGTGTGCTACTAGCATCTAAGAAGTAGAGGCCAGGGTTGCTGGAAACATTCTGCAAAGCACAGGACAGCTCCCTGCGACAAAGAAATATCTAGCCCAAAATGTCAACAGCACCAAGATTGAGAAACCCTGATGTAAATACTAAAAATATGTATTTAAATCACACCTGGAATTGTCAAGCCCAGGAAGCTGGCCTAGACAAGGAGTTAATACCAAATGGCAATAGGTCAGTTAGGTTTCAGGGGCTTCACTCTGGAAAGGATGTTGCTTTCCTTTCTGATAGAGCATCCTTCAAGTCAGAAGTTTCCATCACTATTTAAAGAATCTTTTTTTGTGGTGGCTTATGCCTGTAATCTCAACACTTTGGGAGGCTGAGGTGGGAGGATCACTTAAGCCCAGGAGCTCAAAACCAGCCTAGGCAACATACTGAGAACCTATCTCTACAAGAAATTTAAAAATTAGCTGAGTGTAGTGGTATGTGCCTATAGTCCCAGCTACTCAGGAAGCTGAGGTGGGAGGATTGCTCAAGCCCAGGAAGTCAAGGCTGCAGTGAGCCATAATTGCGCCACTGCACCCCAGCCAGGGCAACAGAGTGAGACCTTGTCTCAAAAAATATGTATTTTGTTTATTTTTTTATTTTCTTGTTTCTGTTTTTTTTAAAAATTTATTTTTCTTAATTTAATCTTCTATCACACACAAAAAATGTATTTTGATCGGAGGCTGACTTACTTAACTGGCCCAAGTCTAAAGCAACACTGCTTGGTATGCCATGTACCCCACTGGAAGAACGTAAAGCTGCTCTTGTCGTTGGCACCATGGCACCAGGCTTCCTTTGGGTGCAGGGCTGATCCCATAGGTCTCAGCCAGGGAGTGGCTTCCTCAGAGGGAGCTGGGCAGCAGGTGGTGCAGGACTAGAGCCGGGGCAGGAGTGGGTGCTGGTCCTGCCCGCGGCTTCACCACACATTGTTTCAGGAGCTGCACACCATCTTCCCATGGCTGGTAGAGAGCATTTTTGGCAGCCTAGATGGTGTCCTCGTTGGCTGGAACCTCCGCTGCTTACAGGGGCGCGTGAATCCTGTGGAGTACAGCATCGTGATGGAATTTCTCGACCCTGGGTAGGTAGGTTGGTCACCGGAGAGAGGCTGGGTGATTCCTCATGGTGATTCCACCTTTAAAGCACTCTCTGAATTTCTCAAGATTAAGAAACAATCAAAGCAAGATAATTCGCAGTTCATTTGCCCTGTTTTTGTTTGTTTGTTCAATTTTGTGTTCAGTGGCCCAATGATGAAGTTGGTTTATAAGCTTCAAGCTGAAGACTATAAGTTCGACTTTCCTGTCTCCTACCTGCCTGTAAGTAAACCACAGTGGTGAGAGTGGTGCTCGGGGCAGTGGGCCTTGCACAGCCCTGTGGTGATGGGCAATCTCCTCCAGTCCTCTGAGGGCAAATTGAGGAGCGATTCGTTCCAGGGGTGTGAGAGGCAAAGGAAATGGGTATTGCAAGGCTGCTACCCTTGCTGTCTGCAGCTTTTTATGAGATGGTAGGAGAAGTTCTAAGCAAAGACTCTTGTTCAGGCACTGCTCAGAGGCAGGGCACTGTCCCCACAGGTGGGTTCTGTGTGTGGGTCTCTTCCCCAGCAGCCTTCCCAAAGTGCTGCTGTGCATGTGGGGCACTGTGCATTGGGCACTACGCACCAGCACCTGCCCGCAAGCCTCACTGCCTCTCTCTGCAGGGTCCTGTGAAGGCGTCCATCCAGGAGTGCATCCTCCCTGACAGTCCTCTGTACCACAACAAGGTCCAGTTCACCCCTACTGGGGGCCTTGGTCTGAACTTGGCCCTGAGTATCCTTTGGTGGCCCTGAGGTAGGGAGGCTGTGGGTGGCCCAGCACTTGACACTTGCGGGGGGTGGCTCATCAACCCTGCGTGTTTGCCCCTGACGCTGCTCTCAGATCCGTTCGAGTATTACATATTTTTCTTTGCCTTGAGCCTCATCACTCAGAAGGTAAGGAAGGGATGCCTTTTACTGGGAGAGGTGGGGCCACGGCCCAGGGCTTCCCTGCACTTGTCGGTGCTTGGTGGCCTGGCAGTGTCCAGAGCCCACGCTAACAACTAGCTTGGTTTTCCAGCCACTTCCTGTGTCCCTCCACGTCCGTACTTCAGACTGTGCCTATTTCATCTTGGTGGATAGGTACCTGTCATGGTTCCTGCCCACCGAAGGCAGTGTGCCCCCACCACTCTCCTCCAGCCCAGGGGGGACCAGCCCCTCACCACCTCCCAGGTAAGGCTGCCCTTTGTTAAGACCTGGCCCTTCCATAAGGGAGTGGCCTGGTCACTTGCATCGCCCACGGGGACAATGTTGCCACCCTTTGTCCAGGGTTCCCCAATTTTTCTTATGCCTCATTCCCCATCCCCAGCTGTCTTAGCACAGACTGGAGATTGGGGTGTGGAGGGCAGTCTATCCTTACTGTTCAGTGTCTTTGGCCATCACTGAAGCTATCAGGTCCCTGGAGGCCTCCACGGCCTGCATGGGAATGGGCTGTGTTGTGCATGGAGCAGCCGTCTCCACAGGCGGTGTCTGAGGCAGTGAGCAGGGTGGAAAGGTTGTCCTATGAGCAAAAAAAATAGGAATCTCTATGGGCCCCAGGAGCAGGTCTTGAAGGGGAGGCCCTGGGCCAAAGAGCCTGTTTTGCCAGTCCAAACAGGCTGAGCCTGATGCGTGCCTGCACAGGTCGGGAGTGTGAACCAGGGGCTCTCATGCCTGGCTGTCCTGGGTCCTCAGTGGGCACTAATGCAGGCCGACTTCCCAGGAGACCCTCTTGCCCCAGCAGCAGCTGCCTGTGCACCTCTGACCCTCTTTAATCTCACTGGCCCATCGCCTTCCCCAGGAAGCTGCATGCAGGCCCCTTCCTGCAGATGCTGGCCCACCCCAGATCTGCTGGCATGTGTAAGGCAGGCCAGGCCTTTACCTACAATTCACGTGTGGACAGATTCCCCAGAGGGTGGAGGGGAGAAAGGGAGTGGCAAGGAGGAGACGCTGCCCAGGTGGCGGCAGTGATCAGTGACCCTGAAATGTTGCTGATCCTGTGGAGGACTTGGAGGTGGGGCAGATTCACACCCTCTTAGATGCAGAATTCAGCTGCCAAGC
The DNA here is from genome assembly GCF_029281585.2 of Gorilla gorilla gorilla. NCBI lineage: Eukaryota > Metazoa > Chordata > Mammalia > Primates > Hominidae > Gorilla > Gorilla gorilla. The sequence goes on from NC_073235.2 coordinate 32,725,090, forward strand.
AGTTTTTGATGCCTGGTTTTTTTGCTTGTTTTAACTTTTTGGGTTGTTTTAATTTTTTCTATTAGAAATTATATACGTAGGCTGGGAGTGGTGGCTGATGCCTGTAATCCCAGCACTTTGGGAGGCCGAGGTGGAGGGATCGCCTGAGGTCAGGAATTCGAGACCAGCCTGGCCAACATGGTGAAACCTTGTCTCTACTAAAAATACAAAAATTAGCTGGGCATGGTGGTGCACACCTGTAATCCCAGCTACTCAGGAGGCTGAGGCGGGAGAATCACTTGAACCCAGGAGGCGGAGGTTGCTGAGATTGCACCACTGCACACACCAAAAAAAAAAAAAAAAAAGAAAAATTATATATATATGGTTTGGGTTTATTTATTTATTTTATTTTGTTTTTGGAGATGGAGTCTCGCTCTGTCGCCCATGCTGAAGTGGTGCAGTGGCACGATCTTGGCTCACTGCAACCTCCATCTCCTAGGTTCAAGTGATTCTCCCGCCTCAGCCTCGCAAGTAGCTGGGATTACAGGCACAGGTCAGCATGCCCGACTAATTTTTGTATTTTTAGTAGAAACGGGGTTTCACCATGTTGGCCAGGCTGGCCTCAAACTCCTTACCTCAGGCAATCCGTCCACCTTGGCCTCAGACGAAGTGCTGGGATTACAGGTGTGAGCTACTGCGCCCAGCATTTTTTTTTTTTTTGAGACAGGGCCTGGCTGGGTTGCTCAGCCTGGAGTGCAGTGTTGTGATCACAGCTCACTGCAACATTGACCTCCTGAGCTCAAGTGATCCTCCCACTTCAACCTCCCAAGTAGCTAGTACTATAAGCATGCACCCCCACACCTAGCTTTTATTTTATTTTTTTGTAAGATGGGTCTTGCTATGTTGCCCAGGCTGCTCTAGAACTGCTGGGCTTGAGCGATCCTCCTGCCTTAGCCTCCCAAAGTTCAGAGATTACAGGCATGAACCACCACACTGGTCCATTGTGTGCTTTTTTTTTTTTTTTTTTTTTTTGACAAGGTCTTACTCTGTTGCCCAGGCTGGAGTGCAGTGGCGCTGTCTCTGCTTCAAGTGATTCTCCTGGCTCAGCCTCCCAAGTAGCTGGGACTACAGGTGCCTGTCACCACACCCAGCTAATTTTTGTATCTTTAGTAGAGACAGGGTTTCACCATGTTGAGCAGACTGATCTTGAACTCCTTACCACAAGTGATCTGCCTGCCTCGACCCCCTAAAGTGCTGGGATTACAGGTGTGAGCCACCGCTCCTGGCCTAGCCATTGTGTATTTTTAAAGACGGTCTTACTCTGTCACACAGGCTGGAGTGCAGTGTCATAATCATCACTTGGTGGCACAATCATCACTCAAGCCAGCCTGTCACGTCAGTGACTATAGGCATGCATCACTACAGCCAGCTAATTTAACTTTTTTTTTTTTTTTGCGGAGATATGGGGATGCCTCGCTGTGTTGCCCAGGCTGGTCTTGAACTCCTGGCCTCAGCAATCTTCCTGCCTCAGCTTCCCAAGTAGCTGGAATTACAGTTGCAAGTCACCACACCTAACTTTTTATTTTGAAATAACTTCAGATTTACAGATAAGTTTCCACGCATAATAAAAATAACTTGCAGGCTGAGCACGGTGGCTCATGCCTGTAATCCCAACACTTTGGGAGGCCAAGGCAGGAGGATCACTTGAGGCCAGGAATTCGAGACCAGTGTGGGCAACGTCGGGAGACCTCATTTCTACAAAAAAAAAAATTAGCCAAGTACGGTGATGTGCAACTATGGTCCCAGCTACTCAGGAGGCTGAGGTGGGAGGATCACTTGTGCCCAGGAGCAATGAGCTGTGAGCGTGCCACTGCACTCTAGCCTGGGGTAACAGAACAAGATCCTGTCTCGGGAAAAAAAAAAAAAAAGAAACTTTCATAGACCCTTCACCCAGATTTCCAAACTGTTAATACTTTGCTGCATGTGTTGGTTTCCACCTCTATTGTATGTGTTTTTTTTTCTCTAAGCCAATATGAGTAAGCTACAGGATATGGCACCCCTTGACCTCTTAATATTTCAGTGTATTTCCTAGAAGCGAATGCATTATCCTATATAGTCACAGTGCCTGTAACCACACCAGGAAGTTCGTATTGCCACCAGGCCTCACACTGTGTGCAGTGATGTTTCACAGGCTCACCCACTGTATATAGTGATATTTCTAGTCCCCTTCAGTCAGGAATGGTCCCTTGCCTTTCTGTCTTTCCTGACCTTGACCCCTCCAGAGCATGCGGCCACCCCTTAGGCTGTCTGGTATTTGCTGGTGACTAGGCCCAGCATGGGCTTTGTTGGGAGGAGCACCGTAGTGGGACACCTGGTCCTTGCCAGGTGCCCTTTTATCACTGGGTTAAAAAGGTGCCGGTCAGGTTTTTCCATTGTAAAATTATTACTTTGTGCCCAGATTAAATAGTAATGAGGCTGGGCGTGGTGGCTCATTGCCTGTAATCCCAGCACTTTGAGAGGCTGAGGTGGGCGGATCACTGGAGCTCAGGAGTGTGAGACCAGCTCAGGCAACATAGCAAAATCCCATCTCTACCAAAAATTTAAAAATAACCAGGTGTGGTGGTGTGCGCCTGTAATCCCAGCTACTTGAGAGGCTGAGGTGGGAGGATTGCTTGCACCCAGGAGGCGGAGGTAGCAGTGAGCCAAGATCATGCCCCTGTACTCCAGCGTGGGCTACAGAGTGAGACCATATCTCAACCAAAAAAAAAAAAAAAAAATTAATAGTGAGTGCCTGGGCAACATAGCACGACCTTGTTTCTACTAAAAAGAAAAACATCAGCCAGGCATATCCAGATTGCCCCTGTTACAGCGGGAGCCTGTAACTCGAGCCTGTTTCTGTGTCTCCCTCAGGACACCAGCCATACCCTTTGCTTCCTATGGCCTCCACCACACTAGCCTCCTAAAGCGACACATCTCTCATCAGACGTCTGTGAATGCAGACCCCGCCTCCCACGAGATCTGGAGGTCAGAAACTCTGCTCCAGGTGAGAGTTGAGCTGGTCAAAAGAAACTGTTCAGCCAGCCGGGCACGGTGGCTCATGCCTATAATCCCCAGCACTTTGCGAGGCCGAGGTGGGCAGATCACCTGAGGTCAGGAGTTTGGGACCAACCTGGCCAACATGGTGAAACCACGTCTCTACTAAAAACACAAAAATTAGTTGGGCATGGTGGCAGGCGCCTGTAATCCCAGCTACTCGGGAGGCTGAGGCGGGAGAATCGCTTGAACCCAGGAGGTGGAGGCTGCAGTAAGCTGAGATCGTGCCATTGCACTCCAGCCTGGGTGACAGAACTGGACTCCATCTCAAAAAAAAAAAAAGAAAAAGAAAAGAAACTGTTGCCACCTTCCACTATGTGGGGCAGAGTCCCAGAGGCGGCCCCTCAGCCTGGGGCTGATTCTAAATTGTTGGTATTTTCCTGCTGTGACATTTAGACAACATGAAAATAAATCTGCCCACCCTTTTAACTTGAATGTCATTGATAGTGCTTTTCATCCCAGGATCCCCTGTCCATGGAAATTGTTTCGTTTTGCCTGTGGTGATATAATTGTTGCAGAGTCTTTTGGTTTCCATGACACTGAATGGTGAGGGGTCTGTGCAGCCTCCACAGGCCTTCCATTGATTCAGGGGATCCAAGTAGTAGGTGACAGATTTCCTTGTCTGCCCAGAGGGGTTCCAGCCTGTCAGGATGGTAGGGGCTGGCTCACTTCCTGAGTGCTGGCCAACTCCCAGGTCCTGGCTGTGTCTTCTAGGCACACATCAGAGAGATTCAGCAGGTGCTGCTTCTGACGCTGGATCCTGGGGCTGACTTGGTAGCCACAGCCTTGCTTTACAGCCTGGCATGTAGATAAGATAGGATTCTATCTCCCATCTTGTATGTAACTCCTAGTATTTGGGGTGCTGCACTTTTTGAAGCCTCCATACCATTTCACAGCATCCTCGCAGGGTGGAATGGTAAGAACCGTTGCCCCTGTTCACAGAGGGGACCATGATGCCCAGATGGCTCTTGGCTGTGTGGACCGTAGGCTGTGCTGGCCATGAAGAGGGCAGAAGATCATGACACAGGGCTTATAGGGCAGAACTGGAAGGTTCTGCTGTTCCCTGGACCAAAGCATTTTTTTTTTTTTTTTTTTTTTGAGATGGAGTCTCCCTCTGTTGTCCAGGCTGGAGTGCAGTGGCTCAATCTTGGCTCCGTGCAACCTTCACCTCTCAGGTTCAAGTGATTCTCCTGCCTCAGCCTCCCGAGTAGCTAGGATTACAGGTGCCCACTGCCATGCTCAGCTAATTTTTGCATTTTTAGTAGAGATGGGGTTTCACCATGTCTCGAACTCCTGACCTCAAGTGATCCATTTGCTTTGGCCTCCCAAAGTGTTGGGATTACAGGCGTGAGCCACCGTGCCCGGCCCTTTTTGTTTTTTTAATTAAGAAAAAAATTTAATTATAAGATATACATAACATGAAACTTATTGTCTTAACCATTTCCAAGTGTACAGTCAGTAGTGTTGAATACAGTCATGTTGTTGTGCATGCAATCTCCAGAATGCTTTTCATCTTGCAAAACTGAAACTGAACCAGCCCGGGCGCAGGGGCCTCACACCTCTAATCTTAGCACGTTGGGAGGCCCAGCAGGAAAGGATTGCTCAAGTCCGGGAGTTCAAGACCAGCCTGGCCAGCATAGTGAGACCCCATCTCTTTTAATGAAAAACAAATCAAACCATTAAACAATTCCCCACCCAGCACCTGGCAACCACTATTCTGCTCTCTGTTTCTATGGATTTGACTCCTAGATCTCATACCCAGAGTATGCGTAGCACATAGTACTTATTTGTGTGTGACTAGCATGCTTCACTTAGCATAATGGACTAAAGATTAATCCATGTTACAGCATGTGTCAGAATTTCCTTGCTTTTTAAGGCTGAATAGTGTTCCATTGTGTGGATGTACCACATTGTGTTTATTCATTCATCTCTCAGTAGACACTTGAGTTGCTGTTTTTTTTTTTGAGACCGAGTTTTGTTCTTGTTGCCCAGGTTGGAGTGGAGTGGCACGATTTTGGCTTACCGCAACCTCTGCCTCTTGGGTTCAAGCGATTCTCCAGCCGCAGCCTCCTGAGTAGCTGAGCTGGAATTACAGGCATGCGCCACCACGCCCGGCTAATTTTGTATTTTTAGTAGAGACGCTGTTTCTCCATGTTGGGTCAGGCTGGTCTCGAACTCCTGGCCTCAGGTGATCCACCTGCCTTGGCCTCCCAAAGTGTTGGGATTACAGGTGTGAGCCACTGTGCCCAGCCCCCCTTTTTTTTTTTTTTTTAAATCAGAGTCTGTCTTTGTTGCCAGGCTAGAGTGCAGTGGTGCAGTCTTGGCTCACTGCAGTCTCAAACTCCTGGGCACAAGCAATCCTCCCGCCTCAGACTCCCAAGTAGCTGGGATTATAGGTGTGATGCCTCACCACACCCAGCTAATTTTTGTATTTTTTGTAGAGACAGATTTTCATTATGTTGGCCAGGCTGGTCTGGAACTCCTGGCCTCAGGTAATCCCACCCACCTCGGCCTCCCAAAGTGCTGGGATGACAGGGTTGAGCCACCATGCCTGTTGGTTGCCTTTTTACTCTATCAATAGTATTTTTTCATGCTCAAGAGTGTTGATTTTGATGAAGTCTAGTTGTCTATTTTTTTTCCTTTTGTTGCCTGTGCTTTGGGCATCATATCTAATTAATCATTGCCAAATCTAGTGTTATGAAGTTTTCTCCCATGTTTTCTTCTGAGAAGTGTATGGTTTTAGTGCTTATCCTCAGGTCGCTTACCCATTTTGAGTTATTTTTTGGTGATGGTGTGAAGGAAGGGCCCAGCTTCACTGTTCTGCACATGGGTATTCTGTGTTCCCAGCTCTGCTTGTTGGAGACACTGTCCTTTCCCCACTGGATGGTCTGACACCATTGTCAAGAATGGTTTGACTAGCTAATGCTTTTTTGCAGGTTTTTGTTGAAATGTGGCTTCATCACTATTCCTTGGAGATGTATCAAAAAATGCAGTCCCCTCATGCCAAGGTATGTTTCCACAGTTTTTCTTCCCACCTCCTGCTTCTGACCCTGCTCAGCCTGCTGCTTCTTATCCTGCCTCTGAGTGAGTTTTCACAGGCAGGATGGTGGGAAGCAGAAACCCACCACCCACCTGTCACTCAGAAGCCGCATAAGTCGGCATCGTTCTCTAGTTTCCGGTGGGGGGCAGGGGGCGTTACACCCTGATGTGTAGACACTTGAGGCCTGGAAGTCTGGCCTCTCCGGGGCCCTCCCTGGGCAGCGTCCTGAGCCCCCTCCCTGGCAGCGGGAACAGATGAGGTTGTGGTGCTCTTGCTCTGGGGGTGGGGGAGCTGTGATGCCTCTGGGAGCCACTTTCTCGTCTGTCTCCTCGACCATCAGCAGTGTCTTTGTGCTTTCCCACGAAGGGGTGGCCTGGAGCCTTCTTTGCCTGCTCCCCCTACTCCCCCACCTCCTCCAGAGCATGAGCAAGCAGCCCTTCTCGTGGCGAGTGGCACCTGGTGCCCCCCTGCATGCAGCCTGGCTTGCCTCCTCTCCCTCCACCTCGCCTCTCCCCACTCTCTCTCTGGGCAGCACGCTGCCTTCAGATGCATGGAGGTGGCGGAGGCCCTGGGTCGTTCCTGCTGTTGCCGTTCCTGGAGCTAGCACCACCCCTGGACCGGTCAGAGTGAGAAAGCAGCTAGGTGAACCTTAGATCTCCAGTCAGTCATCTCCATGGAGCAGCTTGACTCATGCCCATCCGTGCCCTTGCCTGAAGTGGCATCAGCCACGTAGTCTGGTGCCCATGGCGTCTGTGCATCAGTATGCTTGGGAAACTTTGGCTTTGTCACTGACAGAATTATTGAGGGCTTCCTCCAGATGTGGGTGATGGAGTTAAACTTCAGAAGAGCATCCTGTCACTTTTCCTCTGGTTCTGGCGAAGAGCTGTGGGTCTGCTTCTGCCACAGTCTCTGCAGCCAGTTCCATGTCCCCATGCTTTGCCATATGGAGGCTCTCTCAGAGCATAGGGTCCCCCAAATCCTCACCCTCAGAATCACATGGGCGGAGAGTGGGGAAAAGCTGAGGACCCCATCTTGGGCCTCCTGAGTCACGAAGAGCCTGCAGTGCCCTTCCTGCTTCCAAAGCAGACTTGCTGCATGTTCCTGGCTGGTGCCTGGGGGCCTGGTTATTCCCCGGGCCCGCTCCTCCCGCAGGGCTCTGGGACACTCACTCAGCATTCGTGCATGTGGCGTGGCGTGGCCTGGCAGGGGCAGGGGCCACTGCACTGCATTGTGTTTCTGTTGCTCCTTCTGCCTTCTGAGGGAGTGTAGTAAGCACACCTACTTTCAAGAGTCAGCCAGAAAGGCTCTTTGAGGCTGTCACCTGTGAGGATTCTGTGTCCTCACGGGCCAGAGGAAGGGCAGGGGGCTGTCCCTGTGGAGGGCAGGAGGTGCAGTTCCCTTCTTCCCCACGTTTGCTTCCTCTTGGCCAGACGTTGGGGTAGGTGGGCCTGCCCAGAATACCTTGCAGTAGCCGGACCAAGTACCCAGAGACACTCCACTCTTCGCCTCTTCCAGTTCAGGCAAAACACAAAACACAAGAAAACTTGGTGGGTGGGAGTCAGAGAAAGGCAGCTGTGGAGGTCTGTGTCTCCCAAGGCTTCTTGCCGCTTGTCCAGGCCTGTGCTACACGTACTGCCATGCAGAAATCCCTGCCCGTCCCCACTAGCCCTTATTTTCAGATGCAGGAAGTGAGGCTCCTGGGGTCATCCTCCTCACCCTGCTTGAGTCCAGGATGCGTGCTTGCTCCCTAGTGGCCCTGTGGGCAGTAAGGATGGCCATGGCGCTGTAGGCCACTGTGTTCCTGCAAGCAAGGGCAGAGCCACACTGGGGAACTATGTGTCTGATTCCTCCCTGAGCCCCAGGTCTGGCACAGAGGAAGGCTGTGGAGGGCAACACCTTCCTGCCCTGCTTCTTCACTCCCTGCTCTGTGTGTCATGGCGACTGGCGTGTGTTCTGATTTCTCCTGTGTGGAGCCCAGTGGGTGTGCTGCTTGGGCAGGAGGCATGCTGCTGGCGGGGCAGGATGTGCACCAGGCCGGCTGTGGCTGCACTGGGCTGAAGGGGTGCTTCGGCAGTCCGTGGTGCTGCAGGGCAGCAGGTCGGAGGGTCCTGGCTAGGAGCCAGCTCAGCCTCAGGTTCCTGCTGCCTCTGGGTGTGTGTGGCTGTGGCCAGATCCTCAGGGGCTCCCGCCCTTGGGAACCCACTGTATCTGGAGGGTGGGAGTTTCTGGTGCGGTAGGAGAGGCTGCCTCTAGGAGTCAGAGCTGATGTGCACACCACCTTAGCTGATGTCCAGACTATGAGGGTGGAGGGCAGGGCCTGGTGGCCTGAGCCTGTGCTCCTCGTCTCTGTGCTACCCTTGGGGACCTGTCCTCGCCCTCAGTTCTCAGAGAGCCAGTCATGGAGGGGACATTGATTTGAGTTTTAGACACATAGGAATCAATCATGTCTTATACCAATTTGGTAAATTTCTTAAGACAACCCAGGGAAATCCAGTCAATTCCACGTGTTTTCTGGGCAGAGTCCTCCTCCTGGAACATGCTCCGCTGGTTTCTTTTCTGAGCCTCAGGATCTTGAGGTCTTGGTGGCTGGCAGCATGTCCCAGCGAGGGCCCTGGGCTCTTGGAGGGCTCTGGTTTGCATGTGCCACACATAGTGTGACCTCAGAGTCACTGGGGAGAGTGGGTCCCATCTTGAAGGTCAGTGAGTTGGGCCCTTCCAAGGAGCTAGAGAGGCCTTTAGGCCCCAGCAATACTGAGGGGCCACCCAGGTGACCTGGAGGCCCCTCTGCCCGGGCCTCCAAAGCGAGGACAGTATGGCCACAGCCCTGGCCTGGCTGTGGAGGGGGGTGCTGCGCTGGCCCGCGGCTGCTGGGACTGCAATTATTTGGATTGTCACTGACCGTGCTTTGTTTTTGTTTTTTTCTCCTCACTCCTGGGCTCGTTCTCATTGCTTTCTTTCTCTCTCCGCTTCCCCCTCCCGTGTCTGGTCCTATCTCTCCCCTTCCCCACCCCATCCTCTTGTCCTCTGCTCTTCTGCCTCTTCTGGCATCTCTCTGTTCCTTGTCTCAGCTGGAGGTTCTGCACTACCGACTCAGTGTCTCCAGCGCCCTCTACAGCCCCGCCCAACCCAGCCTCCAGGCCCTCCACGCCTACCAAGTACTGGCTCATTCGTTCCCTTCCTCCTGCCCAGAGTGCATGTCCATGCCTGGCAAAGCAAGGGGCCGCCGGGGCCGGCCGCTGGTGACCCAGAGGCTATTTCCAAGCAGAACGAAGCCCCTGTGTCGGGGGGAGGCAGGGGTCAGCCTCCAGCCTGGCTTGGCCCCTGGCTTTGTAGACTAGTTTGGTTGGGGGTGGGGGTGGTGACTGTGTGGCAGAACGAGGCATGTGGGCATGTGGCCCTGGCTGTCCAGGTTCCCGGCCAGTGGAGGTGTCACAAGCTCTCCAGTGTTGGAGGCCCCGTGCTTGGCCCTGGTTTGAAGAGCTGGAGTCCTCAGGCCTCAGCAGTGGCTGGGTTCACTGCACTCTGCAGGGTCTGGCGCTCAGGAAGGAGCTGAAGACGCAGAGGCCTGGGACTTACGGGTGGTGTGGGTTCTGCCTTGTTCAGAGCTGTCACCCAGCCTGGAGGTGCTGTGACCCAGAGCCTGCGTGTGAGGCAGGGGGGTGGGAAGGACCTGGGGCTTGACCCTATAGCCCACAGAAGCTGTCAGTCCTTGACAGCCCAGCCAGGACCCGGCCTTCACCTGGGGAGCCCTGGCCACTCATACACACCTCCAGAGGCAGATTAGAGTGGGTGGTGACCTCATAGAGGTTGCAGCTGCCTAGGCAGAAATGACAAGTGTGTGGATGGATTTGAGGTCAGTGAAGCAGAGTTCAGACCTGTAGGGGACTTCAGGGATGACAGAGGAATCTGTGAGAGCCGGGGGAGACGGGCTATGCTCTGCTCACAGCCAGTGATCTGTCCCGTTCACCTGGGAAGGAGCACACATGATTGAACAGGAATTTGAGCACAAGATGAGAAAATGTGTTGGCCCCTTAGCGCTGGTGGGCTGGATGGTGGCCACAGCACACGGGGGCACCTCATTCCGCAGGAGCCACTGCAGAGGAGAGGAGGGACCTGAGGGCTTGTGCCAGGGAGGGAGGACAGTGTCCAGAAAGCATCTGGCAAACCCCATGGTGGGAAGGTGACCAGCGAGACCCAGGTGGGGTGAGCTGAGGTGCTGTGAGTCTCAGCCCAGTGGGAAATGTGCGGCTTTGGGGACACATCCTTAAGAAGCAAGCAGGTGACTGTGACCAGGGACTCCATGTGGGAACATGGCCCAGTGGGGGTGCAGAGCTGAGGGAGAAGTTTGGCTCAGCAAACTTATGGGAAAATAGCCTGAGAGGGTTCCATGTGACTGCCGGGGGCAGGGGCGGACAGTGGGCCCTCCAGACCCTTTGGAAGGACCAGGTGAGGTGGGTCAAGTGCACCAGCAGGGGAAGGCAGTTTTCCAGTTCGCATGTGGAGGTCTTCCCCTCCCCTTAGCTGCAGGAAGGATGTTACGGCTCAGGATCCCAGGCCAGGATTGGAGGGAGGGCCTGGGCCGAGACTGGAGGAGGAGAAAGACCCTGGTTTAACTTCCCACTGGTGCCCTTCTAGTTGGGCAGTATAGGTACAGGTATTATGTCTCATACTTTTCTCCTTCTGTCTTTTTTTTTTTTTTTTTTTTGAGATGGAGTCTCACTCCGTTGCCCAGGCTGGAATGCAGTGACATGGTCTCGGCTCACTGCAATCTCCACCTCCCAGATTCAAGTGATTCTTCGGCCTCAGCCTCTTGAGTAGCTGGGATTACAGGCATGTGTCACCCACCCGGCTAATTTTTGTATTTTTAGTAGAGACGTAGTTTCACCATGTTGGCCAGGCTGGTCTCAAACTCCTGACCTCAAGTGATCTGCTTGCCTTGGCCTCCCAAAGTGTTGGGATTATAGGCGTGAGCCACCGCACCTGGCCCTTTCTTCCAAAACAATGCAAATTCATTGCCCAAAGACTTAACAATACAGATAGAGAAAAATAGCCAGCCACGATGGCTCATGCTTGTAATCCCAGCACTTTGGGAGGTTGAGGCAGGCGGATTGCTTGAGCTCAGGAGTTTGAGACCAGCCTGGGCAACATGGCGAGACCCCTGTCTCTACAAATACAAAAATTAGCCTGGTGTGATGGTGTGTGCGCCTGTGTTCCCAGCTACCTGGGAGGCTGAGATGGGAGGATCCCTTAAGCCCTGGAGGCAGAGGCTGCAGTGAGCCGAGACCACGACACTACAGCGTGGGTGACAAGAGTGAGACCCTGTCTCAAAAAAAAGAAAATGCCTCCCACCCCATAGCTCCAGCTTCAGACTCAGCCACTGATCTCTGGGGTGTGTCACTTGGACCTGTGGGGACAGTTTCCTGACGGGGAGACTTGAGTGGGTAGCGATATGGGCAGTGGCCCGTGCGGGGTCTACAGCATCCCAGGATATACCTGGAGGCCGGGCCCTGCACCAGCCTCAGCAGCACAGATGTGTTAAGGCCCAAAGGGCTAGGGGACAAGTGTGGAGAGGCGAGCATGTCCACTCAGACTCAGGGTCCTGCCCTCAGCACCCCCACTTCCCTGCCCTCCTCTACTCTCGATGCGCCCACCTGCCCTCCCAATGCTAAGCAACCAGAGGAAGCCCATGGCCACCAAAAAGGCTTTCCTCTCCGGCTAGATCTCCAGGATCCTGCTTGTATGTTACAAATCAAAAGTTTGGCCTAGGCTGGACACAGTGGCTCACGCCTGTATTCCCAGCACTTTGGGAGACTTGAGGTCTGGCCAACATGGTGAAACCCCATCTCTATGAAAAATAAAAATTAGCTGGGCATGGTGGCACACACTTGTCGTCCTGGCTACTCAGGAGGCTGAGTCAGGAGAATCGCTTGAACCTGGAGGCGGAGGTTGCAGTGAGCCGAGATTGCGCCACTGTGCTCCAGCCTGGGCGACAGGGAGACGTTGTCTCAAGAAAAAAAAAAAAGTTTGGCCTAATATGCTTGACTGTGCTTTTGTCTTGGGGTTTTCCTGACCACAGGTCCCTGGGCAACAGAGGAAGTGATGCCCGGGGCTTCTACTGGGCCGAGTTCTCATCTGGCTGTGTCCAGGATGAGGAGCAGGTGGAAGGAATTGGGGAGGAAAGTGAAGCCGTGGGGTTCTTATTTTTGAACCAGGTCTTACTCTCACCAAGGCTGGAGTGCAGTGGCACGATCCTAGCTCACTGCAGCCTCAAACTCCTGGGCTGAAGTGATCCTCCCACCCTAGCCTCCTGAGTCATTAGGACTATAGGTGTGCACCACCACACCCAGCTTTTAAAAATTTTTTGTAGAGACAGGGTGTCCCTATGTTGTCTAGGCTAATCTCGAACTTCTTAGCGATCTTTCTACCTCGGCCTCCCAAAGTGCTGGAATTACAGGTCCGAGGCACCACACCTGGGTTCCATGTGCTTTCTGCACACACTTGGGAGGCAGGTGGGAGACCCTGGATCCAGAGCTTGTGGGTGATGCTGGCTTTCTCCTGCCCTGGGGATCAAGACAGGCACCAGTGCCCAAGGGCACAGCCTGTGCCACCCGCTGCGGATTTGCAGCGGTGCAGAAGCAGGGCTGGGAGGCCCTCTGCAGATGTGTCTGTCTTAGTGAGGCCTCCCCAGGGTGGGCTGTGTGGGCGCTGGGCCAAGCACTTCCCTACCACAAGCTGGTCACAGTTCAGACCAAGCAGTGCAAGGCACGTCCGCTGGGTGCCAGACACAGTGGTGCCCCAGGGGGTGGCCCCACTCCCGGCCTGGCTCGTGCCTCCCATGGGGAAGCAGAGCAACTGGCTCGGGGCGGGATGTGGTCAGACCTGGAGGCCGAGTGCTATGGGTGCCGTGCTCCTTCCCAGGCCCTCACCCCTCCTTCTCCACCCAGGAGTCGTTCACGCCTACTGAGGAGCATGTGTTGGTGGTGCGTCTGCTGCTGAAGCACCTGCACGCTTTTGCCAACAGCCTGAAGCCAGAGCAGGCCTCACCCTCCGCCCACTCCCACGCCACCAGCCCCCTGGAGGAGTTCAAACGGTGGGTGGCCCTTGCGGCTTCCCACCGCTGCCGTCTTCCCCACTTTCCCCTCCTAAGGTGTCGCCCACAGTGACCTCTCCCCAGGGCATGGAGGGCAGGGTGAGGGGAGTCCGTTTCTGTTCACAGAGCACGTGAGGCCTCTCCAGGCCTAGGCAGGTGTCCTCTCACCCCGCCCAGTTGGCTCCCAGATCCTCTCTCCAGACTGGCCAGAGAGGCCCCATTGTGCTGCCATCTCTTGCATCTCATATTCTTCAACCCTGTCAGAAGAGCTGGGGTGGCCCTGACTGCCAGGCCCACCAGGGCCAGCAGAGTGGGCTGTTTGTATGGCACGGAGGGTGAGGTGTGTGCAGGAGCTGTGCTGACTCGGCCGCCTGCGTGCTGTGTGTCCTTGGGATGTTCCCTAACCTCTCTGAACCTAGGTTTCTTCCTCTGAAGAATGGGGCTGAACCTCCCGGAGGTGCCCAGTGCTCTCCCCCGGCAGAGCCTACCCTCACTGATGGGAGCCCTGGGGTCATCTGTGAGCAGGGCCTCCTTACTGGGCAAGCAGCAGGTGACCCTCCCCATCCCCTGCAGGGCTGCTGTCCCGAGGTTCGTCCAGCAGAAACTCTACCTCTTCTTGCAGCATTGCTTTGGCCACTGGCCCCTGGACGCATCGTTCAGAGCTGTGAGTGTTGGCCCCGTCACACGTGTGCCTGTGTCCTCTGTGTGCCTTGAGGTGGGAGGTCCTCTGGGGCAGATAAAGGAGGAGAGCAAGTGTTATCACAGAGGCCTTGGCAAGGAGGGGGTCTTGGAGGGCCACATTGTTCTTTCTGTTTGAGTTTCCAAAGCCAACCCTCAGGAAAGACCTGCCCTGTCCCACCTGTCTGGTGCAGGGCAGGTTCCTACCCTTACCTGACCAGGGAGTACTCTGACCCCTGGGCTGGGAAAAGCCCACCCTGGCTTCTGGAGGGCCAGCAAGAGAGCCAAACCTCACAGGGCTGTGCATGTCTCTCCTGCGCCCTCTGGGGGAAGTGGGAAGAGTCAGTCCCACCCAGCTGCCGCCTGGTATCTGGGCTCCAGGCCACCGGAGGATTTGGCCCCCAGCCACTGAGCCCTCAGCACATACCTCCCCCACAGGTCCTGGAGATGTGGCTGAGCTACCTGCAGCCGTGGCGGTACGCGCCTGACAAACAGGCTCCAGGCAGCGACTCCCAGCCCCGGTGTGTGTCTGAGAAATGGTGAGCCTCAGCCCCTCTCACAGACATGCCACTGGCTCCCCCAGGTGGATATTGTTCCAGTGGGTGGAGGCCAAGCCAGCGGCCTGTGCTGGGGCCAGCCTGGCCCTGGCCCCCGTGGCCTCCTGAAGTCCTCTCCCAGCCCCTGCCGAGCGGAACACAGACCAGCCTTTCCTAGGCTCAACTTTGCCAGGCCCTAGAATTGGTTTCTCATGGAAGCTGTGGGTGACCCATCCTGCCCTGTCCCCTCTCCCTTCTGTCCCAGACGAGTGTTCAGCCACCCCCAAACTATCCCTTGACCTTCATCAGCACAGAACAGAGCAGCGGTGATCAAGCAGGGGATGAGGGAGGCTGTCTTCCCCTCACCCCTGCTTGATCCTCACAGCAGACCCCAGGCTTCCGTGGCACCTGGCATGGCCACTGATCCCTCCCCTCCTTGCCCAAGGCATTCCCCTTTGGACCCTCTGGGGGATCCTCCCTCAGCCCCCTCAGGCTCTGGGCTGGCCTCTGCCATGGTGGCCTCCATCCACTTGGAAAGGGGCCTCAGCATTGCTAAGGATGTGGCGTCCTCAGAGGGCCTGGGTCTTACCTGCCTCTGTCCTGCCCTCCCTGCCTGCCTGTGGCCCCCTGAGCTGTCATCTGTGACAGCTTGTCACCTTGGCTAGGGAGAGTCTGAAAGCCCAAGGGTGAGCAAGGGCATTAGGGGCATGGACCGGCACAGACCCTGCTTCCAGTTGGAAGGCTGGCGCCAACCTGCCACCTCGGTCCCCAGGGCGCCCTTTGTCCAGGAGAACCTGCTGATGTACACCAAGTTGTTTGTGGGCTTCCTGAACCGCGCGCTCCGCACAGACCTGGTCAGCCCCAAGCACGCGCTCATGGTGTTCCGAGTGGCCAAAGTCTTTGCCCAGCCCAACCTGGCTGAGATGATTCAGAAAGGTAAGTCCTCAGCCTGGGCCAGCCGGGTAGACGTCGACCCAGCCAGACCAGGGCCAGGCCCTTGGCTGGGGGTGGCTGGTCTTTAAGAGGGACCCACACGTCCAGAGTGGGCCCCGGCAAAGGGTGCTGTGGAGACTCCTGGGACACATCTGTGCAGTGAAGTCTGAAACTGGCTGGATCCTGCCTGCCCTGCAGCCACCAGGCACTGGGTGGGGGATCGCAGGTGTGCCCACAGAGCGGGCCGGCACGGTCCAAGCTGCGGCCCCGTGACCCCGCCGTTTCTCCCTGGCAACTCTGGTGGCCGCTTCAGGAGGTGAGCCTGGTCTCTGCCTTGCATTCATCCTGGCTGGGTTGGGCGTTGGTTTCTGTCGATCCTCCTGTTGTTTACCTCCTGCAGACACTGCTAGGGGCTCTGTGAGCCAGCAGCTCCCCCATCCGCCCTCCCCATGTCAGCCACCTACTGTGTGGGAGATGCTGCCAGGCAGGGCCTCAGGAGGACACCCCTGGGTCAGGGCTCCCCAGACACCTCAGAGACACCCCAGAATCCTAAGGGCAGCAGTCGGGTACTCTGCCCCCGGGAAGTGGGTGCCAGTTCGTCTCCTGCCTTCTAGGTGAGCAGCTATTCCTGGAGCCAGAGCTGGTCATCCCCCACCGCCAGCACCGACTCTTCACGGCCCCCACATTCACTGGGAGCTTCCTGTCACCCTGGCCACCAGCGGTCACTGATGCCTCCTTCAAGGTGAAGAGCCACGTCTACAGCCTGGAGGGCCAGGACTGCAAGTACACCCCGATGTTTGGGCCCGAGGCCCGCACCCTGGTGAGTGGGTGGGCGGTGCCTGTCCTCAGGGCCCCTGGAGCCATGGGGCTGAGCAGAACCCGGGAAGTGCTGTGATCCGGCAGGAAGGAGGGAGGCTGGGTGTAGATTTGACGCCATATCTCCTTCCCCCGTTTTAGTAAAGTCTAATTTTTTCCTGATAACGAAGGCAGTGTTTGTTGGGAAATTTCAAATGTAGAAGATCATCCTTTAGTCTTTAAAAGTCCTCTGGCAGAAGCCACTCCTCCTGATGCTCAGCAGTCTGGCTGTGCATTGCTCTTGGGGCTGCCTGGGTGGCAGCACAGGCCTGTCCTGCTGGTGACCTGCCCACGCCTCCCTTGCAGGTCCTGCGCCTCGCTCAGCTCATCACACAGGCCAAACACACAGCCAAGTCCATCTCCGACCAGTGTGCGGAGAGCCCGGCTGGCCACTCCTTCCTCTCATGGCTGGGCTTTAGCTCCATGGACACCAATGGCTCCTACACAGCCAACGACCTGGACGAGATGGGGCAAGACAGTGTCCGGAAGACAGATGAATACCTGGAGAAGGCCCTGGAGTACCTGCGCCAGATATTCCGGGTATGAGCTATGGGGCCTGCCCCACCACCATCAGGGTCCCCTTCCCTGAAGGATCCACTCCACCCAGCCTGTGGTCAGCCACGTACCAGTCCCAGGCCCCACACATATGGACCCAGTGTTGTGGGAGGCAGGCCCACACCCCGAGCGTCATATCTGGGTCCCCTTGTTGCCACTGTTGTAGGCTGGTGGGGTGAAGACTGGTCCCCTCTCTTCATCTTGATGCTGAGGGCAGTGGCATTTCTCTCTGGCAGCTCAGCGAAGCGCAGCTCAGGCAGTTCACACTAGCCTTGGGCACCACCCAGGATGAGAATGGAAAAAAGCAACTCCCCGACTGCATCGTGGGTGAGGACGGACTCATCCTTACGCCCCTGGGGCGGTACCAGGTGAGAGGCCCGTGTCTCAGAGGCGCATGGGCTGGGCCCTGACCCGTCCCCAGCTCCCTCCTCCCTCGTGAGCAGAGGCCATCAGGCTCCTCTGAGTTGTGTGCGGGGCTGTGTTTTCTGACCCATCCCCATGGCCTGGCTTTCTAGATCATCAATGGGCTGCGAAGGTTTGAAATTGAGTACCAGGGGGATCCGGAGCTGCAGCCCATCCGGAGCTATGAGATCGCCAGCTTGGTCCGCACACTCTTCAGGCTGTCGTCTGCCATCAACCACAGAGTGAGTGGGCAGGAGGGCTGGCCTGGCGTCTTCAGAGAGGGTTCTAGATGCTCCTGCCTGGGGTGCAGTCCTGGGGTGGCCTGTGAGGGTGGGGTACTGCTGTCCTGAGGCCTGTGGTGCCACCACCCCACACCCCCGTGCCTCTGTGCTTCAGTTTGCAGGACAGATGGCGGCTCTGTGTTCCCGGGATGACTTCCTTGGCAGCTTCTGTCGCTACCACCTCACAGAACCTGGGCTGGCCAGCAGGCACCTGCTGAGTCCTGTGGGGCGGAGGCAGGTGGCCGGCCATACCCGCGGCCCCAGGCTCAGCCTGCGCTTCCTGGGCAGTTACCGGACGCTGGTCTCGCTGCTGCTGGCCTTCTTTGTGGCCTCTCTGTTCTGCGTCGGGCCCCTCCCATGCACGCTGCTGCTCACCCTGGGCTACGTCCTCTACGCCTCTGCCATGACACTGCTGACCGAGCGGGGGAAGCTGCACCAGCCCTGAAGGTGTCAGCTGCCTTCAGAGCAGGCTGGAGGGATTTGCCACACAGCCCCACCCTTGGGCTGAGAAGACCTGGGAAGCCCCTCCAGGAGGGAACACGGTCATCCTCGGGCTTCTGGAGCGGGGTTCCTGCAGCTGCAGAGGCATCTGGAGGAAACGCAACCAAGAAGGGAAGGCAGGTGGGCCCCAGCAAAGGAGTGGCTACCAGGGCTCAACAGCTATGCTGTGTGACAACGCAGAGCTCAGCGCTGGCCTTTCCCTCCCTCCGCCAAGGACTCATGGCCAAGCCAGCTCTCGGGGCCTTTTTTCCAGTGCCCAATTGGGTACTCTGCTGCACCAAGCTTGGGAGCCAGCCTGCCAACAGCCACCTGGGCCTGGCCTCCCCACTGGCTGGCCTTGAGGTGGGCAGAGTGGGTTGTGGCGCCTCCTCTCCCTGTGTGGGACCAGGACGGTGGCTCAAGTCTCCACTCCAGGAAAGAATCAAAGTTTCTAGAGTTGTGAGAAAAGTAGAGAGTGGCTGTCCTGATTCTTCACTGTGAGGGGCGTTCTTCATGTTCTCCCAGCTGTTCCAAGACTGGGCCATAGAATTCCATGTTTCAGGAGCCTAAGACCCTCCCAGAGCCCAGGTGCTTCACCGCAGACCCCAAGCCATTGAGCACATCACCCAAAGCAGTGGCCAACATCGCGGACCCCTGTGCCTTGTCACAGATGGGTGCTGGTCCTCGGGCGTTGGGGACACTGCTGGGTCGATGGGGTCGGATTCTGCCAGTTTCTGCTCTGCAGCCAAAGATGGTCAGAAGCATTGTCACTTCACTAACATCAAGTGCTCAAAGACATGGCAACCGTTCAATGGTACTTAAGTATTCAAAATATACAACTACAGATTCTCTGACAGAAACCAGCACGGGGTCTTCACCTTCATTCACCCCACAGACGACATGTGAGGGAGAACAGCATCTCAGTGGTGATTTCCAAACCAAGCCTTTGTTTTCGGTGTGGGGTTTTGGGGGTTTGCTTTAATGTTTTTGAAATTGTAAATGTTGGGCTTTGTATTTTGATGTAAACTGAGAATAATGGCATTTTAGGGCCTGTGACCAAAAATCAAGCTTGTAACGACCATGGATCTGAATAAACATGTCCTTGCTTCTGAGTCTTCTGGCACCTGGGCTCAGTCTCTAGGAGGTTGACCTGTACAGAGTCCCTGAGCACACGGGGGCTGCAGAAACAACTGTTGGGCACCCTGTCGGCCCCTCCCCCTAGTGTCCACAGGCCTGGGCCTCTGGCTTCCTATGCTTTCCTCTCTCAGAGGCACAGTAGACTTTGCCCTGTCTTTACAAAAGATTCAAAAAGTTAGGCATGGTGGTTCACATGTGTGGTCCCAGCTACTTGGGACGCTGAGTTTGGAGGATCGTCAGGGTCCAGGAGATCAAGGCTGTAGTGAGCCTTCATCACGCCACTATACTCCAGCCTGGGTGACAGAGTGAGACCCTGTTCTCAAAGAAAAGCTGACCACCGGGAACATGTGCCGCCAAGCCTATGGCTTCCAGAAGCTCCGAGGATTGCGGGAGTTGCTGGGGGCTGAACTGTCTGGCCAGGAGCGGAGGGCAGACAAAAACGCACTGAGAACCAAGAACAGCAAAGCTGAGTGAGGGGTCAGGGTCCTGGGGGCTGGGACCTGGACAGCGATGGCCACAAGGCCAGCTGGTGCTCAGTGGCTTCTGCCTGGGGAGCGAGGGCAGCAGCGGGCAGCTGGGTTCCAGCCACTTCCAGGTGGGGGGTAGGGACCTCGCCAATAAAATGGGATTTAAATTTTGCCAAGAACTCTCACTGTAGAGAAAATGGGACTGCTGGGACGAGAGCAAAATGCAGTTGGGGGGGCCCGGCCAGGAGGCACTTGTGAGGGACTTCCGGGGAAGGACGAGTTGGAGCAACTCAGGGGAAGCAGTTCTGTCTGGGGCACAAGGAGGAGGGAGGCCTGGCTGGAGGCAGGAGCTCCTGCACATTCTCGTCTCCACCCCTGGATGCTTCCAGAGTGGTTTGCCCTAACTGCCACTGCCACCGCCTCCTCAGCTCCTAGGATGCCCTTGACTTTTTGCCATTGGGCCACACTCGCCTGCTGACAGGCCAACTCCAGATGCTTTTCTGACCACATGGCCCAGAGCCTCTGGCAGCGCAGCTTCAGGCTGTCCTGACACCACCCCTGCCCCTTGCACCTCCGCATCGTCCTCCTTGCCCTGAGGCAATCCCATTCCCTGGATCCCATTCGTGGCCCACTCCCTTCCACGATCTACCGCTAGGATATACAAGCGCCCCCATGATCCGAGGTAAGTCAGATTCTGATCATCTTGTGCAAGCAACTCACAAGCAGAGGCCCTGTGCAGTCAGGAGAAATCTATACCTTTCCCCTTGGACATCCAAGAGCAAGTTAGATCCCCTAAAGGCCAGCTCTCACCAATAACCCTGACATTTCCAATATAAATGAGAGAGAACTCTCTTTGTTTTGAAACAAGGTCTTGCTATATTGTCCAGGCTGGAGTGCACTGCACCATCACGGCTCACTGCAGCCTCTTAACTCCTGGGCTTAAGCAATCCTTCCGCCTCAGCATCCCAAGTAGCCAGGACTACAGGCATGCGCCACCGCACCCTGCTAATTTTTAAATTTTTTTGTAGAGACGGGGTCTCACTGTGTTGCTAGGCTGGTCTTGAACTCCTGGGCTCAAGTGATCCGACCGCCTCCGCATCCTGAAGTGCTAGGGTTACAGGTGTGAGCCACCACACTGGAGAGCGGACTCTTATGTAGCCTTCACTATAAAAATTAAGCTAGCTTCCCTTGACTCCCAAAGCCAGAATTCCTAGCATAATTTTCTCGAGTCACAAGGTGCGAAAATATATCATATTATTTCCCAGTCAAGAATTCCTACTTTTGGCCAGGCGCAGTGGCTCATGCCTGTAATCCCAGCACTTTAGGAGGCTGAGGCAGGAAGATCACTTGACGTCAGGAGTTTGAGACCAGCCTGGCCAACATGTTGAAATCCCATCTCTACTAAAAATACAAAAATTAGCTAGTGTGGTGGCACATGCCTCTAATCTCAGTTACTTGGGAGGCTGAGGCAAGAAGATCGCTTGAACCTGGGATGTAGAGGTTGCAGTAAGCCGAGATCATACCACTGTACTCCAGC
Organism: Gorilla gorilla gorilla; assembly: GCF_029281585.2. Lineage (NCBI taxonomy): Eukaryota > Metazoa > Chordata > Mammalia > Primates > Hominidae > Gorilla > Gorilla gorilla. The sequence continues at coordinate 32,746,153 of NC_073235.2, forward strand.
CTGGGTGACAAGAGACTCCTTCTCAAAAAATAAATAAATAAAAAATAAAAGTGATGAATTGGCAGCTGGCGCCAGGGACAGGCCATTTCCTGATGGGCCACACCTATTTCACTAAAGTGTTAATTGAATGCAGATTCCAGGGAGAAGCAACTTCCCAGGCATGTGCATTAAGAGACAAAGTGGTGGAGTATGACCTTCGGGGGGCACCCCACCCAAAAACCTCAGATGGGCATGCATACAGTTTCCTAAACACACTGCATGTGCTCAACTCCCAAGGGTAAGGAGGGTACTGTACATGTGGGCAGCCCACCCTAAGGGAAGGATCATGGGAAAGGGGCCAGTCTAGAAAGTCCTAGGATCAAGGTTAAACACCACACTTGACTTTCATGTGCCCACTTAGGTCTCTTCCAAGCATACTTTCCTTTCTTTCCTGTTCTAAAGCCTTTTAAAATACACTTCCACTCCTGCTCTGAAACTTGCTTTGGTCTCTTTTTCTGCCTTATGCCCCTCAGTCGAATTCCTTCTTCTGAGGAGCCAAGAATTGTGGTTGCTGAAGACCCATCCGGATTCACTGCCAGTGACTTGGACACCTTCCACTGCTAACACTATTAACTCGGACACCTTCCACTGCTAACACTATTAACTCGGACACCTTCCACTGCTAACACTATTAACTCGGAAACCTTCCACTGCTAACACAATAACACTGGGTTATTGTGTTTATTTGGAGAGTAAGTATGGTTTAAGGAGATGTGTATGGGTGCCAGGTTGACAAGGGGTGGACTTGTGATGGTTAATTCTATATGTCAACTTGTCTGGGCCACTGGATGCACTTATATCTGATTACACATTATTTCCTGGCAGGTCTGTAAGGGTGTTTTCAGAAGAAAGTGGCATTTAAATTGGTGGTGCAAGCAGCCATGCATGCATTTCTGGAGTAGCTTCTCTATAGCTTGCAGGAACCAGAGCGGGCAATAAGAGCCCCATCCTCCAAATACTGGGGATCTGTGCTCTGATTGATGATGGCTGCTGTTGATTGTGAAAATGCAGACAAAGAGGCAGGCAGCCACTGCTGCAATCTCCACTGCTATGTTTGCAACGTCCCTCCTCAACCCTCACTGCCTCCCTGGGTACACACCTTCCAGGAGGTTTTTATGGATCAGCACCTCCTCCTGCCTTCATTTTTCTTTTCTCCTTCTTGGGAACCAGATGTTTAGGACTAGGACATTCAAAAGCAACCATATACCAGGCACAGTGGCTCATACCTGTAATTTCAACACTTCTGGAGGCTGAGGGAGGAAGATTGCCTCAGCCCAGGGGTTTGAGACCAGTCTGGGCAACATAGTAAGACAAAAAAAAAAAAAAAAAAAAAAAAAAAATTAGCCAGGCATGGTGGTGTGTGCCTGTAATCCCAGTTACTAGGGAAGCTGAGGCAGGAGGATGGCTTGAGCCCAGGAGTTCCAGGCTGCAAGTGAGCTATAATCGCACCACTGCACTCCTGCCTGGATGAATTTCTCTCCACTCAGGATATCCTCCCTCCCAGCAGTAATATTGCTGCCATTCATTCCAGCTATCCATAAACCATAATTACTGAATACGTGTTGCCATAATTTTTTTGAGCAAACTGTCATCTGTTAAAAATAATAATAAAGATTATATTTTATGTTAATTTATTCCTTCTCTAATGCACTTCCCTTTTTTTAGATCCAAATTTCCTATATCTTTTTCCTTCTTTTTTTGAAACAAGGTCTCTCTGTGTTGCCCAAGCTGGAGCGCAGTGGTGCAATTACGGCTCGCTGCATCTCAGCCTTCTCAGTAGCTGGGACTGCACGTGTGCACCACCATGCAGCCAAATTTTTTAGTTTTTTGTGGAGTCAGGGTCTGGCTACATTGCCCAGGCTGGTCTCCAACTCTTGGGCTCAAGAGATGCTCCTGCTTTGGCCTCTCAAAGTGCTGGGATTACAGGCATCAGCCATGCACCTGACTTTTCATTTCTGTTGTGTTTTTGACTTCTTACATTTTCTTTTAGTTTTTTGAGATGGAGTCTCACTCTGTTGCTCGGGATGGAGTGCCGTGGCAGGATCTCAGCTTGCTGGAAACTTCACCTCCTGGGTTCAAGCAATTCTTCGGCCTCGGCGTCCTGAGTAGCTGGGATTACAGACATGCACCACCATGCCTGCCTTTTTTTTTTCTGAGATGGAGTCTTGTTCTGTCGCCCAGGCTGGAGTGCAGTGGCATGATCTTGGCTCGCTGCAAGCTCCGCCTCCCAGGTTCACGCCATTCTTCTACCTCAGCTTCCCGAGTAGCTGGGACCACAGGTGCCCACCACCATGCCTGGCTAATTTTTTGTATTTTTAGTAGAGATGGGGTTTTACCGTGTTAGCCAGGATGGTCTCGATCTCCTGACCTCGTGATCCGCCCGCCTCGGCCTCCCAATAATTTTTGTATTTTTAGTAGAGATGGATTTTCACCATGTTGCCCAGGCTGGTCTTGAACTCCTGACCTCAAGTGATTCACCCACCTTGGCCTCCCAAAGTGTTGGGATTAGAGGTGTAAGCCACTGTGCCTGGCCGACTTCTCACATTTTCTTTTCTTTTCTTCTTCTTCTTTTTTTTTTTTGAGATGGAGTCTTACTCTGTTGCCCAGGCTTGAGGGCAGTGGCATGATCTCGGCTCACTGCAACCTCCACCTCCTGGATTCAAGCAATCCTCCCACCTTAGCCTCCCAAGTAGCTGGAATTACAGGTGCATGCCACCACACTAGCTAATTTTTGTATTTTTTAGTAGAGATGGGGTATCACCATGTTGGCCAGGCTGGTCTTGAGCTCCTGACCTCAAATGATCTGCCCAACTCAGCCTCCCAAAGTGCTGGGATTACAGACATGAGCCACCCTGCCTGGCCTTCACATTTTCTTTAGATTATTTCTTAGAATGTCTACCTCTCTGTTCCCATTATCAGTCTGTAATCTCATGTTGTCCACTTTTTCCATTAGAGCCCTTAGCATATTAATCATAGTCGTATCCCATTTCTTGATCTGATAATTCCAACATCTCTGCCATATTTAAGTCTGGCTCTGATGTTTGCTGTGTCTTCGAACTGTGTTGTTTTTTATTATGCCTTGCAAGTTTTTGTTGAGGGCTGGTCGTGCTCAACCAGTAAATGGACTTTCTGTGTGAAGTTTTATGTTGGTCTGGTTAGGGGTTGCGCCATGTGTGCTGTTTGTTAACTGGAGGTGTCAGAGGCTTAAACCTCCTCTAGTGTCTTAGTTTTTGTCTCCCTGTTGTCTTTACGGTTTCCTAGAGATTTCTCGAATAAGCTCTGAGATGAGCAGTTCTTTCACTTGTATCCCCTGTTATTATACAGGAGCCCCGCTGATGTGGCAGTAAGATGTGGGGAAGGAGAGCCAGAGCAGGCTGGGGTTGGCTATGTTCCCTTCCTCCAGGTTTGTTGGTATCTGGCAAAATTATGATTGGCCTGGCTGTGATTTTTTTTTTTTTTTTTGAGGGCAGGCCTTGTAAAAAAAAAAAAAGACTTTTTATTTTTATTATTTTTAAATTTATTTATTTATTTATTATTATTTTTTTTGAGACAGAGTCTCACCGTGTCGCCCAGGCTGGAGTGCAATGGCGCGATCTTGGCTCACTGCAACCTCCACCTCCTGGGTTCAAGTGATTCTCCTGCCTCAGCCTCCGGAGTAGCTGGGATTACAGGTGTGAGCCACTGCGCCCAGCCTCTTATTTTTAGGCAGCATCTCACTCTGTCACTTAGGCTGGAGTTCAGTGGTGCCATCATAGCTCACTGCAGCCTCGACCTCCGGGGTTCCAGCAATCCTCCCGCCTCAGCCTCCCGAGCAGTTGGGACTATAGGTGCAAGCCACCATGCCCGGGTTTTTTTTCTTTTAATTTTTTTAGAGACAGGGGCTCACTTTCCATCCAGGCTGGAAAGGATGCCTGGATGCCTTTTATTATTATTTTTTTAGACAGAGTCTCTGTCGTCCAGATTGGAGTGCAGCGGTGCGATCTCGGCTCACTGCAACCTCTGCCTCCCGGTTCAAGCTATTCTCCTGCCTCAGCCTCCAGAGTAGCTGGGATTACTGGCTCCCGCCACTACACCCGGCTAAATTTTGTATTTTTAGTAGAGTCGGGGTTTCGCCATGTTGGTCAGGCTGGTCACGAACTCCTGACCTCAAATGATCCGTCCGCCTCGGCCTCCCAAAGTTCGGGGATTACAGGCGTGAGCCCCGGCGCCCAGCCCCGGATGCCTTGTAAATCACTACTCACCCAGGAAGAGCCAGCGACAGGCCCCGCCCCCGCCAACCGCCTCGCGCCCTCCGTCGCCCGGTTTCCATGGTGACGGGGCGCCAGGCTAGGGCGGCCTGGCCACTGAGCCGGGGTGCAGTGGCAGCGGGAGGGTACCTGGCGATGGCGATATGAGCGGTGCGGGGGTGGCGGCTGGGACGCGGCCCCCCAGCTCGCCGACCCCGGGCTCTCGGCGCCGGCGCCCCTCTGTGGGCGTCCAGTCCTTTAGGCCGCAGCTCAGGCAGAGCGACCCGCAGAAACGGAACCTGGACCTGGAGAAGAGCCTGCAGTTCCTGCAGCAGCAGCACTCGGAGATGCTGGCCAAGCTCCATGAGGAGATCGAGCACCTGAAGCGGGAGAACCAGGGTGAGCCGGCGCGGGGCCCTAGGCCGGCCCTGCCTCCCCAGGCACACTCAACACTGCCGCTCCCGCAGCACAGAAACACAGCCATCAACTCCAGCACACGCCTGGTGGTGGGCGCCTGTAGTCCCAGCTACTGGGGAGGCTGAGGCAGGAGAATGGCGTGAACCCGGGAGGCGGAGCTTGCAGTGAGCCGAGATCTTGCCACTGCACTCCAGCCTCGGTGACACAGCGAGACTCCGTCTCAAAAAAACAAAAACAAACAAACAAAAACTTTATACAGGGAAACGTGCCCAACGGCGAGTGCGCAGCTCAGTGAATTTCTTCCAGCTAAACACATCGGATCAGGAGCAGGCATTCCCCCGCCCCCCACCCAGTCCCCGCTTCGCCTGTGCCCATGCTGTCCTCCGGCGGGGCCTTCCCAACTGCACCCTTAGCTGCTCCTCACCCCCACGCCCCCCTTTCTCCCTCCCTCCTCCCCCACCCCTCCTGCCCCGAGCAGAAGGAGGGCCCGCCAGGATGTGGGATGTGGCTCCGCTCCTCGCTCTTGCTTCAGGAGGGCTCCAGCAAGGGCACCAGTGCCCGCGGCCTCTTCTCCCGCCCCGTTCCCTGGTGCTGCCTTACCTGAGTGTCGAGTATCCCATCTCCAAGTGTCTGTTTTGTCAGGACCCCCCTTCCCCATGTCTTAATAAGCCTCAGGACGCCCCGTTCCTCATATCTTCTTGAGCCTCCCCCCAGTCCCTGATGCCCACAGGATCATGACACTGCCATAGCCAGGGATTCCAGAGTTCACCTCTGTACCCCTAAAGCCCAGGTTCTGCCTGGCAGTGTGGCCGCCCTCCAGTCATCTCAGATGGATGAGGCCGATATGCCAGGTGGGCTCTGCCTAGGGAACAGGCAGGGGCCCCTCCTGGCCTGACGCCCACGACAAAGGCGTGGTGGAGAGCAGGATCCATGGGGCAGGGCCCAATCAGCCAGTGGGGGGGCAGGACTTTCGGGCTCAGCAGCCAGGAGAGGACAGGCCAGGCTTCTTCTCTCAGAATGGCTGTGGTTTCACAAGTGCTGAGGAGAGCGTGTGCTTGCTTTCAGATCTCCATTACAAGCTCATAATGAATCACAGAAGAAAGGTGAGAACTGGGCCCTTCAGTGCCTGATGGGATGCTCTTGCCACCCAGGGGAGCCCCTCCAGACTGTCCTTGCCCACCTGGCTGCACTGGCCCCTGGATGCCAACCCAGTGGGGACAGGTTCTGGGGGACCTGGACAGATGCCGCTACCTCTAGCCGTGGCTGGACGATGTTACGCAGCCAAGCACACCACGTGCTGCTCTCGGGAAGCCCAGGGCCTGAGGTCATTGCAGTGGGGAGGTGGGCACAGGGTGCTCCCCAGACCTCCCTCCTCCAAGTAGAGCTGAAATGGGAAGGAACCCCTGGGACAGCCCCTGCCCTGCTAGGTCTTTGCCTCAGATTGCTGCTGTGGCCAGGCCCAGGATTTCCAGCCCCGTGGCTCTGAGTCCTGACATGCTGGGGGCCCAGGGGCTCTGGACACACTCCATCCAGGGATCCCTTCCTGCCATCTGGGCAGCAACCATGGGGACAAAGGGAGGAAGCAGAGTCCTGTTTCCTTGCCACTTGTCCAAGGCACTTCCCCATCCTGACAGCAGCCCACACCCAGCCCAGGATCCTGGGTTGTGGTCTCGAGCTCACTTCCCGTTATCTTTGGGGCTGGGGCTGACATCAGGAGGACATCTGACTGGTGGATGGAGCCAGCCTGGGAACATGGCAGCTGGGGCAGTGCCTAGGGCTCTCCCTTCCCAGGGAGACATGGAGAATGGGGTTGAGGGAGGGCCCTTCCCTAGCCGCTGTGGCAACTCCAGTGAGCTGTTCTGGGCAAAGTGTGGCCCAAGTCGGCAGCCCCAGCCCTGCAGTGCCGGGGACGCTGACAGGACACGGGAAGAGGCCATGCTCTCCCTCGGGACCTGCTGTTCCATGTGTCCCAAGCCCTCCTGCTTTCCAGATGGCCCCTCAGGAAACCACCCTTCCAGGGCCTCTGCTCCCTTGGGCGCTCGCTGGGTCTGCATCAACGGAGTGTGGGTAGAGCCGGGAGGACCCAGCCCTGCCAGGGTGAAGGAGGGCTCCTCACGGACACACAGGCCAGGAGGCAAGCGTGGGCGCCTTGCGGGCGGTAGCGCCGACACTGTGCGCTCTCCTGCAGACAGCCTCTCCACGTCAAGCTTCCAGTCTGTCAAGTCCATCTCTAATTCAGGTGAGCAGGCTGGCGTCCATGTGCTCACAGGGGTGCTGACCAGGCGCCCTCTGCTGGGCCAAGCTCCAGGATTTGGGGATGAAGGTGCAGCTGAAAAGAGCCCTGTAAGCTGAAGCCACCGGGAGGGGATTAAGGGGGGGTGGGCAGGACCAGGGACCAGTCACAGGGCAGTAAGGCCTCACAGCAGGCACCCCAGGGCGGGGCAGCAAGCAGGCAGGAGGGGCCTCCCCGGGTGGCCTTCTAGGGAGGATGTACCCTGGCTGCCCAGCAAGCAGGCAGGAGGGGCCTCCTCGGGTGGCCTTCTAGGGAGGATGTACCCTGGCTGCCCAGCAGCAGCCCTGCTTGGCCGTGTCCCCGCCACGAGCAGGCAGGACACAGGAGGGATGGCACTGCCCACGGAGCCCTGGGCTCATGGCACCTTCTGCAGAGTGAACTGGGAGCAGAGAGCCTCTTTTCCCCACTCTGTGAGGCCGGGCATTTTCCTCAGCCCAGCCCTAACCCCCACCATTCCTGTGATGGGCCCAGGTGCTAGACGGGCCTTGTCCTTGCCGAGGAAACCCATGCAGGCTGGGTCCCAAGCCTCTCATGCAGTTTCATTTTACCCAAGATGGGGCCAGCTTCCACTATGTTGATTGTTCTAGAGTGTTCACAGGCACCACCCATGGGCTTCACCCTCAGAACCTCATTGATTGCCCCCAGAACCCTCCAAGGCAGGCTTCCTTTTACAGAGGAGGAAACTGAGGCAGGGACAGGGGCTTCTTGGGTACACACAGCTGCTCCTGGAAAACCTGGGCAGTGACTGTTGGTGCCCGCAGTGACTGGCCTTGTAGGGTCTGACTTGCAGCCAACTCTCAAGGCAAGGCCAGGCCCCAGCCCGGCTCCTTCAACAAGCAAGATTCAAAAGCTGACGTCCCCCAGAAGGCGGACCTGGAAGAGGAGCCCCTACTTCACAACAGCAAGCTGGACAAGGTTCCTGGGGTACAAGGGCAGGCCAGGTAAGGCTTGGGTGTTCCTGGGGTGCAAGGGCAGGCCAGGTAAGTCTTGCCTGCACCCTAAGGGCCCCATGACTACATTTACTAGGCTCACACCCTGCAGTCAGCCAACTGCTCTGCCCCTAGCTCCAGGGGCCTGTCTCCTGGGCTCATGATAGCAGATGACAGCCACGCTCTACCCATCGGTGGGCACTGTCTTCCTCCCCTCCCCTGGGGGTCCTGCAGAGTACCTGTGCTGACCTGAGCCCACAAGGGGGGCCAGTAGCAGCCCCTAAACCACTTCCTCAGAGAAAAGTAAAGTAATATTCTTACCAAGAAAAGTGAGTTGCATTCCTGCTGCCCCTGGCCACAGCCTGCCTTTGGAGGGCACTAGGCCAGCAGGTCAGAGCAGGACCAGGTTCTGGTGATCCCTGAGTTTCTGGGACTGCCCTGGGATGCTACAGAGTGCACACTTTCAGCAGCGCAACCAGCAGGACAGGCTCCTGCGTCTGCACATCCCGAGACCAGGCCTGGAGCAAGATGCCCCACTGCGTGTGGGGTCACGACCAAGAGCAGCCTGGCAGCTAGCCGGTCACCCACTGAAGCCCATCTGACCCTTAGGGCACCCTCAGAGGGGAGAAAGGGACAGGCCCCAGTCCCACAGACCCCCACCTGGTGCCCAGAGCACCCTGCTCAATGGGAGAGGGGAACCAGGCCCTCTTCCCCACATTGGCCTGGGCGCTGCCTGGGGAGGTATGCTGGGTGGGTGGTTAGACGCACCTGGGCAGGTCACCTCTGGCTGCTGCAATGACTGTTTCAGAAAAGAGAAAGCAGAGGCCTCTAACGCAGGAGCTGCCTGTATGGGGAACAGCCAGCACCAGGGCAGGCAGATGGGGGCGGGGGCACACCCCCCAATGATCCTGCCCCTTCCCCTGCGAAAGCCCACCACACTTAGGCAGTGCGAAGTGCTCATCCGCGAGCTGTGGAATACCAACCTCCTGCAGACCCAAGAGGTGAGGCCCTGGGTGGTGGGGGTGGCCCTGGGCAGTCTGGCGCCGCCACAGACCCCACCACGCCCCTGCCCCTGCCTTTCAGCTGCAGCACCTCAAGTCCCTCCTGGAAGGGAGCCAGAGGCCCCAGGCGGCCCCGGAGGAAGCTAGCTTTCCCAGGTGAGTGCCTGGTGCACCCCTGCCCCATCCCTGGGGGCCTATCCACAGCTCACTGCTGACTCTTCCTTCACCCAGGGACCAAGAAGCCACGCATTTCCCCAAGGTCTCCACCAAGAGCCTCTCCAAGAAATGGTAAGTCCCACAGGCATGGGGACAGTGGGGCAGCCCTGCAGCCTGGGCCCCAGGGAGGGAGTGGGGAAGGGAGGGTGGCAGCGCAGAAGCAGAGCTCGCTGAGGCCTCTCTGTGCCCCCGTGAGGGCCATGCAGGCCGCACTCCCCACACACTCCACTCCCGGGGATGCTCACGGTGACAGTCCCTCTACCCGCCCCCAGCCTGCTTCTGAGCCCACCTGTGGCGGAGTGTGCCATCCTGCCCGCACTGAAGCAGACCCGGAAGAACAACTTTGCCGAGAGGCAGAAGAGGCTGCAGGCAATGCAGAAACACCGCCTGCATCGCTCAGTGCTTTGAGCCACCCGCATCTGGTCAGTGCCAGGCCCACCAACCTGCAGCTGGAGACTGGCTCTCTATAGCATTTCCTGATATTTCCGCTACTTTTAGGCCTGGCTAAATTCCAAGATAGATAACACTCAAGATAGATAAAGTACTTGATCTCCAAACTGACAAACTGTTTATTTTCTAGCTGTTATTTTGCTATTTGGCATTTACATAAAAGCACATGATGAAGTAGGTCTCGCCTTACCTGTTGAAACTGAAAATAAAGCTTGTTTATTTCCAAGTTGTGTGCCTGGTTCCTCACTGGCTACCAGGCGTCGCGTCCCTTCCCAGTCCCAGCCCTTGGCCTCTAGCCCAGCGCCCGCTGTCTGTAGGGACCTGCCTGGGCAGCCCAGTCTTGCTCATCCTGGGACCTGCCAGCGGCACTGGGAGACAGGCATTGGCAGAGCCATGCACATCCTCCCTGGAAGCGGGAGGGCTTTTCTGGTCCCCTGGCTGGGCTGGAGCTGCGTTCCAAACACATGATCACTCTGTCTCTTGCCCACACTGCACACTCCTGGGGGCAAGAGGCTGTCTCCTGCCCTGACACAGCACCGCAGACATGGGGTCCAGCCAGGCTCGCCCTCCTCCTTGGAGGGCTGTCTCGAGTGCCGTGGACATGCCCGCACCACCCCTTCCGCCACAGCACAGCCATGTCCATGTCGGGGGTGGGGTGGCCAGCTTAGTGCCCACCCTCAGCCAGCCACACAGTCTTCCCAGGCCCACGGCCCCACTTCGTTGGCATTAATCTCAGCCTTTTCCTGCTTCAGGGAGCAGAACTTTGCCAGGAAGCTGGGGATGAACCAGGCCAAGGAATGGGACAGTGTGTCCGAAAGGACAGCCCAGGCCCGGGGGCTTACAGCATCCTAACAGGACAGCAGGCCCAGTTTCATGGAGCGGGGCACACAGTGACGAGTCCTGACAAACACAGGAATAACAAGATTATAACAATCACAGATGATGGGGTGGTACGCATTAAAAGGGGGGACTCTTGTCACCAAAGGGCTGCTGGCCGATGCCCAGGGTAGCGGGCAACATAGGGAGGCACTCACTGCATGGCCCCACCCACCACCAGGCCCGCTCTCTCTGGGTGGCAGCGCATAGTGTTCTGAGGACGCGGGTCCAGAGGGCCTCGCTCTTCATCCTTCACAATGGGGACATGGCCCTCACATGAGTGACACAGGGGTGCCGGCAGCAGGATCCCCCGTGCCCCTGCTCCCTGGGGGCCCCACAGTGCTCAGCAGGAATGCCGTGAGGGCTGAGGCCCAGCTGGTGGTGGGGAGCTGGCAGCAGCCATGGGCCAGCCCTCCCTCCGATAGGCAGCCTGTGCCCTGGACTTAGGGGCTTCCCTGGGGGGTGCCCCACCTGCCCAAAGCAGCACAGCCTGAACCCAAAACTGTGAGCAGAGAATCCGATGTGTGTTTGAAGGGTTTCCTATGTCCTCTGTGTTCTCCTATAGAAAGGAGCAGGAGCGTGTTGAGCACACACAAGATGCCCTAACAACACCCTGAGCGCACCCTCATGCTGCTGAGATGGACCCGGACCCTGGACAGGCCACAGCGAGCAGCCTGCTCCACCGCACCCGTCTCAGTCTGTACAAGTGTGGGATTTCATTTGGCAGATACCCAAGGCAGGAGAGAAAAGAAGGAAAGCTAACCTAACTCCAGGCTCTCCATGGACGCCAACACCTAGAAGTGTCTGACAGGAGGCATGCGTCCTTGGCCCCGATGAGCCTGCGGGCCATCCCTGCAGTCCTGGCCATGCAGCTGAGAGGCAGGCCTTGTGGATGCTCCGGGCACAGGTGTTGCGCAAGGTGGTAACTGAGTGCTTGTCCGGGCTGTGGCTGCCTGGAAGTCACACAGCGGTGCACCGACCTGAGGAAGGCGTTGGTGCCTGCAACAGAACAGTGGGCATGAGCCTGAGGCAGCTGGTGCGGCACCCATGGCCTGCACACCCGGCAGTGCTCTGGGAAGTGGCAGCCCCAGGACTGGCTGAAGCACCAGGAGGAGCCCTGCACGCTGCCTGCCTGGCCATCGGCCTCTCCTCCCAGAGCCTCGTCAGTGAAGAACTGAATCTGAATGGGATTTGGAGCCCAGGGCTTTGCCTCTGACAACCTTGGGGACCCAGCCCTGGCTCTGCTGTGTGCCAGCTCTGGGCTCAGGGAGACTGACCCCTCTCAACATGACTCTCTCTGGAGCCACATCACCCAGATGGGGCCTTGTGTGCCCAAGCTACTGGTAGGACCTGTCAGCCCCGCTGAGCTCCCTGGTGGCCTCTGGGAAAATCAAGGTCTGTCCTTGAGCCATAGGCTTTCTCACCCTTCAGCCACTGAACACAGCCACCCTGGACAACTGACCTGACACAAGATGAAAGGGCAAAGGGACACAGAAGAAGAGCAGAGACCCCTATCTCTCATGTGACCACTGGAAAACCCGCGCCTGCCCGCGCAGGTGGAGTCAGAAGAGGGGAGGGAGGGGCCTGAGCTGGGAGGGGCTGGAGTGCACAGAGGCTGTCCCTGCAGCACTGGAAGCCTGGTTTTCCAGAATGACCCCTGCCTGCCCTGGGCCCCCAGACAGCTCCCTCTGGGTCTGCCCACTGTACAGCCATTGCCAGTCCATCCACAGTGGACTCTGGGTAGGGTAGTGGGTGGGCACATGGTGGCACACTTGGGAGGTCCTTGTCATTTGCAACACACAAGGCTGTACCTGTGACCTGGACAAGCCCTGGCCTGCCCTGGCTCACAGCCCTGCTCCCGAACAGGACTCTTCACACCCAGGGAGGTTCTGGTGAGGATTGCGGCAAAGCCTGGATGTCTCTCTGACTCTCGGATTTCCAAACCTGAAGCCAGAGTGACCTGCATCGATGGGTGCCCAGAGGTCCTGCCTGCCACCTCCCTAGGGCCCCAGGCAAGGAGAGCCGCATCTGTGTTGGGGAGGTGAGGGTGCGTGGGCTCCGGGGGTGGGGGCAGAGGCAATGGCCAGTCTGTCCTGGGCCCAGTGTATGTGAAGACAGAGCAGACAGCCTGCCGGCACGTGAACACAGGATGGGGTCTGGGCACTGTGCCCTCCGGCTTGGACAGCAGAGGCCTGGGGCTGCGGTCGGGGGTTGCTCTCCTGCGCCAGCCTGGCCCTCCTGGACACTCGCCCAGCTTGCAGATCAGGCGGACAGTGCCATTGTTGCTGCAGTGAGAAGGGTCCAGGTTTATCATGCACTTGGGCTCCAGCCTGGCCACCAAGCCCTGGAGCATGCTGGGGATGCTCTGCTGCTCATCGTCCTCAAGCCTGTGCTTCCGGGTGCATACCACTGGGGCCTTGGGGAGGCACCATGGTGACCACACTGGGCACACATGGCCCAGGGCCAGGCAGCCACCCTCCGCGAAGCCCAGCCCAGCTGGATGTACGTGATAGGTGGGCTGTGGATGGCAATCACGGTTGGCATGAATGTGCAGTACAGGGAATGGTTGAAGAGGGTGAGCGGATGTTGGCCAGGAAGGCATCCAGGAGCAGCTGGCATAGGTACTGCTGTTCGGTCGGTGGCACCGGGGGCAGTGGGGGAGTTGGCTGGAGCAGGATGGGCATGGTCAGCAGCCCGGAACCCGAGGGTTCCCCATGTAGGGGGCTTTCCCACCCCAGGCCCGTCCTCACAGCCAGATTCCCGAGGCCTCTCTCTCAGCCTCCACCCTTGTGCAGCCAATGTTGGCCGATCCTGGGTATAATCCCCACCCCCACAGCCTTGTCCGCCCCAGAGTCCCTGCCCCCTCTGGGCTGGGTGGCAGAGGCACCGATGGGGGCCGCAAACAGAGAGTGACTTCTCCCACGTTCCCACCCAGCACAGCAAACCTGGCCTGGAAGAGGCCTGGTGGGCAGGGTCTCAGGTCAGGCCCAGCCCCTACCCAGCCACCCTAACCTTGAAGGCCCCTCCCAGCACTGCTCCCAGGAGCTCTTGGGGGAGCCCCAATTCTCCCAGGGATGCCCAGGATCCCACTCACCACTGCCATGTCAGTCGAGTTTTTTTTTTTTTTTGAGACAGAGTCTCACTCTGTCGCCCAGGCTGGAGTGCAGTGGCGCCATCTTGGCTCACTGCAAGCTCCACCTCCCAGGTTCACACCATTCTCCTACCTCAGCCTCTCAAGTAGCTGGGACTACAGGCGCCCACTACCGTGCCTGGCTAATTTTTTTTTTTGTATTTTTAGTAGAGACGAGGTTTCACCGTGTTAGCCAGGATGGTCTCGATCTCCTGACCTCGTGATCTGCCCGCCTTGGCCTCCCATAGTGCTAGGATTACAGGCATGAGCCACCGCGCCCGGCCAATATTTTTAAATAAAAAATTACAAAGCTGTTTTTCTTAAAATGTTACAATAAAATGTTATCTGTGCGTAAAATGTATCTATTTTATGTGTACCTGTGTGTGTATGTGTGTGTGTGTGTGTGAGAGAGAGAGAGAGACAGAGAGAGAGAATTATGAATTAGAAAGCATATGTACCAAAACATTAGGAGTAGTTATGTTAGAGTAATGAGATCATGAATGATTTTCACTTTCTTCTTTATACCTTATCAATCATCATCTCAAAATTTACAATCAGAATTCATTATAAGCTATTGTTTGTTTGCTTATTTATTTATATTCGCAGTGGCACGATCTCAACTCACTGTAACCTCAGCCCCCAGGGTCAAGCAATCCTCCCACCTGAGCCTCTGGAGTAGCTGGGACAAATCAAAGTTAAGTTTTCTTCAGTTTAAAATAACTTGTTATAATTATGTTGTTTAGCCTCATGGTAACCAGAAAACAAAAATCAATAATAGACACCCTAAAAATGAAAAGCAAGCAATTAAAACACACTACCAGAAAAAATTACCTCACTACAAATAAAGACAGGAAGGAAGGGAAGGAGGAAAGAAAAGAAAGAAAGAGATCAGAGAGAAGAAAAAGAGGAAGGAAGGGAGAAAGAACAAAAGAAAAAAGAGAGAATAGCAAAACAACCAGAAAACAAGTAAAAAATGGCAGTAGTATGTTTTTACCCTTTAATAATAACCTTGAATATAAATGAATTAAATTCTCCAATTAAGACAGAGTGGCTGAATGGATTAAAAGACAAGACCCAATTATATACTGCCTACAAGAAACTCAGTTCACCTATAAACATACATAGACTGAAAGTGAAGACATGATAAATGATATCCCATACCAGTGGAAACAAAGAAAGCAGGAGTAGCTCTACTTAGATTACATAGACTTTCAGTCAAAAAAATAAAAATATGAAGATAATTATATAATGAGAAAAAGTAAACAGCAGCATAACAATTATAAGTGCATATGCAACCAGCACTCAAGCAACTAAATACAGTAGCAAATATTAACAGACCTTAAAGGATAGACTGCAATACAGTAACAGAATGCCTCAATGCTCCGCTATAATCAACACCCCACTATCTTCAACGGACAGATCATCCAGACAACAAAACATCATCAGTTAAACTGTACTCTATACCGAATAGACCTAACATTTGCACAGCTTTCCACTCCGCAACTGCACAATGCACATTCCACTGAATAGCATGTGGATTATTCTCCACAACAGACTATGTGTTAGGCCAAAAAACAAGTCACAACACATTTTTAAAAACTGAAATCATGGCCGGGCGCGGTGGCTCATGCCTGTAATCCCAGGACTTTGGGAGGCCGAGGTGGGCGGATCACATCCTGGCTAACACGGTGAAAACCCGTCTCTACTAAAAATAAAAAAATTAGCTGGGCGTGACGGCGTGCACCTGTAGTCCTAGCTGCTGGGGAGGCTGAGGCAGTAGAATGCCGTGAACCCAGGAGGTGGAGCTTGCAGTGAGCCAAGATCGCGCCACTGCATTCCAGCCTAGGTGACAGAGCGAGACTCCGTCTCAAAAACAAAACAAAACAAAAAAAAACCTGAAATCATATCAAGTATCTTTTCTGACCACAGTGGAATAGTACTAGAAATCAATAACAGGAGGAAAAACTGTACAAATACATGGAAATTAAAATACATGCTCATGAACAACCAATAAATAAATGAAAAAAATAAAAAGAAAATTAAAAATTTATTGAAAAAAGAATAGAAACACAACATAACAAATTCTGTGGGATGCAGCAAAAGCAGTTGTAAGAGGAAAAGGGCATAGCTCTAAACACCAACATCAGAGAAGTAGAAAGATCTCAAATAGCCAACCTGACAGTACACCTGAAGTAATGAGAAAAACGAGAAAAATAAAATGCTAAAATTAGTACAAAAAATATCATAAAGATTAGAGAAGAAATTTTAAAAATAGAAACAAAAAATACAAAAAGTCAATGGAACAAAGAGCTGGATTTTTTAGAAAAAAATCAAAACTGACAAGCTTTAACTAGACTAAGGAAAAGAAAAAACAAAATCATAGATGAAAAATGAGACATTACAATTGATAACAGAAATATGAAGGATTATACGAGATTACTAAAAACACCTATATAAAAACAAGTTGGAAAATCTAGGAGAAGTGATAAATTTCTGGACACATAACAAATTCCCAAGATAGAATGATAAACAAAAAACCGGAACAGATCAATAATGAGTAATGTAATCAAAGCAGTAATAAAGTCTTCTGTCAAACAAAAACACAAGAATCACGGTTTTACTGCTGAATTCTACCAAACGTTTTTAAAAGAGCTAATACCAATTTTACTCAAAATATTCCCCAAAAAATGAAGACAAAGTAAGTCTTCGAAACTTGTTCTATGAGGAGAGCATGACCCTGGTACAAAAACCAGACCAGGAAACAACACAAAAAGAAAACCACAGGCATTTTAAATATCCCTGATGAACACAGATGCAAAAAAATCCTCAGCAAAATACTTGAAAATTGCACTTGACAACACAATAAAAAGATGATCTGCCATGATCAAGTGGGATTCATCCCAGGAATATGAGGATGATTCAATAAAACACAAATAAATAAATGTGCAACATCACATTCAGCGAATCAAGAACAAAAACCATATAATCATTTCAGTAGATGCTGAAAAAAATAAAAATCAACATTCCTTCATGACAAAAAGTGAACAACGTGAGTACAGAAGGAACATATCTCAGTGAAATAAAGGCCATATATGACAAACCCACAGCTAACATCATAATCAATGGGGAAAGGTTAAAACTCTTCCTCTAAGGCCTGGAACGAGTGTGGCTACTTTTACACCACTTTTATTCATCATAGTACTGGAAGTCCTAGGTAGCGCAATTAGACAAGAGAATGCAATAAAAGGCATCCAAATTGGAAAAAAGAAAGTCAAGCTGTCTCTGTTTGCAGGTGACATGATCATATATATATACATAGAGAAAGAGAGAACCCTAAAGATTCCACAAAATCACCTACTAGAAATAATTTAGTCAAGTTGCAAGATACAATATCAACATATAAAAATGAGTAGCACACTCATGCACCAATAGTGAAATACCTAAGAAATCAAGAAAGCTATTTCATTACCAAAAAAATTATATCTAGGGATAAACTTAACCAAAAAGACAAAAGATCCCACAATGAAAACTATAAAACACAGATGAAAGCTATTAAAGCAGACACAAGTAAATGGAAAGATATCCCATGTCCATGCACTAGAAGAATATTGTTAAAATGTCTATATCACCCAATGTGATCTACAGAGTCAATGCAATCCATATGAAATTACAAAAGACATTCTTCATAGAAATAGAAAAAATATCCTAAAATTCACATGGAAAAGCAAAATATCTCAGATAGACAAAAGAATCTGGAATAAAAAGAAAAGCTGGAGGCATCACACCTGACTTCAAAACATACTACAAATCTGTAGTAAGCATGGTAATACCAAAACAGCATAATACTATCAAAAAAAGGGGCGGGGGAGAAACAGAGAAACGAACGAATGACAGACATAGACAAGTGAAACAGAATAGAGAAATCAGAAATAAATTCACGCATTTATGGTGTACTCATTTTTAATAAAGGCACCAAGAACACACATTCGGGAAGGAAGGATAATCTCTTCAATAAACTGCTAGGATAACTCAACACCCACATGTACAGGAATACATCTAGGCCGTTATCTTACCATATACAAAAATCTACTCAAAATAAAGATTTAAATGTAGGACCTGAAACTATAAAACTACTAGAGAAGAAAACATAGGATAAATCCTTCATGAAACTGGTTAGGACAAGGAATTTTCAAATAGACATCAAAAGCACAAGCAACAAAAGCAAAGATGTAATTACATTCAACTTGTCAAAAGCACAAGCAACAAAAGCAAAGATGTAATTACATAAAACTTAAAAGCTTCTGCAAAGCACAGGAAGAAATCAGTAGAACGAAGAAACAACCCAGAGAATGGAAGAAAGTATTTGCAAACTATGCATCAGCCAAGGGGTTAATACACAAAATATATAAATAACTACTCAAAAGCAAAAATACAAATAATTTGATTAAAAAAAAATCTACCCCAAATCTTTGTCTCCCACCATTATTTTCCCACCTTCTTTTCCCGACCGCCTTTGGCCTCCTTTCCCTCGCCACCCGTTTTCTTCCTCCATCTACCCCAAAACTTTTTCCCCACCATCATTTCGCAAAGCCTTCTCTGCTCTCTCACTCACCACCCTTTTCCCCATCCATTTACCCAAACACTTTCCCCACTGTTTTTTCCCACCGTCTTTTCCCCTTCTCCCTGGCCACCTTCTTTTTCCCCATCCCACTCTCATCACCCTCTTTTGCTCCTTCATCTAAGTAAAAACATTTTCTCCCGTCTTTTCCCAAAGCCTTCTCCCCACTCCTGCTGCTCAACACTGTCTTTTCGCCCTTCATCTACCCGAAAACTGTTTTCCTCATCGTCTTTTCCCCCGCTCCTCCTTGCCACTTCTCCATCTACCCGAAAACATTTCCCCATAGTCTTTTCACAAAGCCTTCTCCCCACTCCTGCTCACCTCCCTCTTTTCTCTCTCCATCTATCCCCCAGAATACTCCCTACGGTCTTTTCACAGTCTTACCCCCTTCCCATTCGTCCTCTTCTTTGCCCTATCCTGCTTGCCACTCTCTTTTTTACCTTCCATCTACCCCAAACTATTTTCCCATTTTTTCCCAACTCTCTTTCCCTGCTCCCTCTCATCACCCTCTTTCCTCCTCCTCGTTACCCTCTTTCCCCCCTCCATCTACCCAAACACTTTTTACCCACTGTCTTTTCTTTCTCCACCATCTTTCTTTTCTGCCCACTATCTTTTTGCAAAACCTTGTCTTTCTCCCGCTGGCTACCCTTTTCCCTTCCCCCACCTGTTACCCTCTTTTCCCCCTCTATCTACCCAAAACCTTTTCTCCCCACTGTCTTTTCACAAAACCTTCTCTCCCTACTGCTCAACGCTGTTTCTCCCCCGACCATCCTCTCTTTCCTCCTCCCCTTGACACCCTCTTTTCCTCCTCCATCTACCCATAAACTTTTTACCCACCATCTTTCTGCAAAACCTTCCCTCCTTCGCGCTCCCCACCCTGTTTTTCCCCCACCATCTACCCAAAAACTTTTTTTCCCACCATCTTTTCCCCACCGTCTTTTTGCAACGCATTCTAGCTAACTTCTTTTCCCTTTGGGACTAACCACCCTCTTTACCCCCTCCATCTATCCCAAAACTATTTTCCTCCTCTTACCGCTCCCGCCGCACTGCCGTCTCGGTCGCAGTCACCACCAGTTGCAGCGAGGCGAACCACAGTGGAGCGGCTCCAGCCTCTAGCGTACAGCTGGTGATTACCCATTCCCGGTCCTCTAAGCCGGTCACTGAGCAGCTCCATAAGAAAGTACGGGAACCTGGAAGGGCCTGCCTTCCCTTCGGGAGCATTCATATACTGAGGTTATATATATATGAGGGTTCCTGGACTGCATGTTCTGATTGGATGAGAAAAACCCTTCAGGGTTACTCTGATTGGACTTTATTATCATGTTCTGATTGGATGAGAGCAAGTCTTGAGATAACCAATCACAGCATGAAAATAAAGTCCAATCAGAGTAGGCCTAGAGGTTTTTTCTCTCATCCAATCAGAACATGTAGTCCAGGAACTGCGTGTGCACGACCTCAGTACGTAAAGCATGCTGAGGCGGCCTCAGGTCATTTTAGGCTCTTCAGTTTCGCGTTTGGTATTTGGCATGGCTGCCACCTGTTTCTGGCTGGAGCCTCGGACACTGGCTCACTGCAGTTGGTGGTGTCGACAGAGCGGTAGGAGGGCGGCGGACAGCGGGAGCTTCTCCTGCTGGGCAGGAAGACGAGTAGAAGGGAGCGGCACCGACGCATGCTGGAGGCTGGAGCCTGAGCCACCCCGGCTCGCCTCGCTGCGGTTGGTGGTGACGTCGGACACTGCAGCTCAGCCAGAGTGGTAGAAATGTCCTGGTGTAGGTGAATCATCTCGGGATGCACTGCCCGCCTGTGGGGGCAGGGGTTGGGTGTCCTATTGGGGCTCACTGCCCGAGGCTGCACTGCCTGTGTCAGGGGGCTGGTTGGGGGCACTCTTTGAGGTTGCATTGCTGGCAGTGGGGGGGGGCGGTGTTGGCTGGCTATCCGGGGCTACACTGCCCACGGTGGTGGGGGGTGGTGGCGGGGGGAGGCAGGTTGTGTGCACTAACGTGTACTGCTGGTGGCGGGGGATGGTTGAGGGGCGCTATTTTCTGCTGCACTGCCCGGGGCAAGGAGTGGGTTGGGTGGTTATTCGGAGCTACAATGCTGGTAGTGGGGGGTGGTTTAGGAGTGTTGTCGGGTGCTGCACTGCCCTTACTCAGGATGCACTATCAGGAGCTCCGCTACCCATGGCGGGGTGGGGGCGGCGATTTTGGGGCACTGTCTTGTGCAGTAACACCTGTGGCTGGGTCAGGTTGTGGGCACTATCGGGTGCTACACTGCCTGTGGAGGGGGTGGTTGGGGGGGTATTGGGGTTACACTGCCTGCAACTGGCACAGGGTGTGTTGGTTGTGTTGTCCGGGGGCTACACTGTTGACAGGGGTCAGGTTATGGGTGCTATGGGGGCTATACTGCCAGTGGTGTTGGTCGGCTGCAGAGGTGGTGGCAACAGCAACAGCCATGGTCTCCTTGCTCCTTCGGGTGACTCTTTTCCTTTCCATACTCCAGACTCTAGAGAGTGATCTCTTCCTGCTCGTGCAATGTTGAGCATGGCAGGGCCCCCACACCCACTGTGGTTCTCCGGTCTGCACCTCCCACCCACACCCCATGCTCTGTGTTGGAGAGAACACCTGGGACTACCGGGTGGGGATTAGTGGGCATCGCGGGGGACTGTGGGAACAGGGCACTGTGGGTGGAGGTGTCAGGAACGGGAACCAGCAGTTGAGTGGGGAGGGCTGGCTGGGTCTGAGTTTCTCCTACTCCTGCTCCCCGAGGAGTGCAGCCCTGGTGGGCCCAGCAATTTCTGGCCAGTTGCACCTGGATGGGGGCGGTTTCAGCAAAGGCACTCACACACACCCCAGGCCCCAGTTCCTGGCCAGCTTTTGTCAGAAAGAGAGGCTGGACTTCGGAGGGTGGGTGTGAGTGCCTTAGCTGAAGCTGGTCCCTGCCACCCAGTGGCCAGCGTCACAAGGTGGGGCTTTAACACTACCACTCCCTGCATCCCATTCTAGGCTTTTCTGGCTTTGCCCGTCTAGCTCCTCCAAGCCAGGCTGGAGGAGGAGGAGAAGGAATCACCTTTGGTACGCTGGAGCCGGCATATGGCGTGACTGCAGCTCGCCTCGTGCGATTGATGGCAGCCACCGAGACTGCAGCTCGACAGGAGTGGTAGGAGGGTGCCCGTGGGGGCAAGGTGGTAGGAACCTTGTAGGGTGGGCTGCTGCATTGACGGCAACAGCAATTGTATTGGCATTGGTGCTAGTGGTGGTAGTGGCAGCAAGTCTGGGGGCCGGGAAGGGGGAGTAGGAGTGCTGCAGGGCCCAGCCCAACCTGGGGTGGGGAGGAACCTGCGGGTGCTGTACCATGGGCCTCGGTGGCAGTGGTGGAGGTGCACTTAGGGAAAGGGGTCCTCCCCCTTCTTTTGCAATCTCTGGAGGGTGCCCTCCTTCTGAGCTAGGCATGAGTGGCAGCATTGTCTCATTCTTAACAAAGTTTAGGGGGTCACAGTGTGTGTGTGTGTGTGTGTGTGTGTGTGTTTCCTTTTTTTTTTTGAGACAGAATCTTGCTCTTTTGCCCAGGCTGGAGTGCAGTGGCACGATCTGGGCTCACTGCAAGCTCCGCTTCCTGGGTTAACGCCATCCTCCTGCCTCAGCCTCCCTAGTAGCTGGGACTACAGGTGCCTGCCACCACGCCCAGCTAATTTTATTTTTGTATTTTTAGTAGAGACGGGGTTTCACAGTGTTAGCCAGGATGGTCTAGATCTCCTGACCTCATGATCCGCCCACCTTGGCCTCCCAAAGTGCTAGGATTACAGGCGTGAGCCACCGCGCCCAGCCATTTTTTCTTTCTTTTTTGTTGTGATAGTCTTGGACTTTTTCAAATTTCGTGAATTGGGGAGGGGATAAAAGGTGTCATAATAGGCCTTCTAATTCCTGCACCTGTTCTTTTTGCTTTTCCTAGTCTGTATATTCTTCTCATCTTCTTGTTCCTCTTCATTTTCTTTTGCTGCTGCTTCTATTTCATGTTTCTATTCTTGTTTCTCCTCCTCTTTTTGTTTTCTTTATGCCAAGCAATGGCCTTAACGAACAACAAGCTAAAATTGTCATTGTGTTGTATTTTTAAAATAACTGGTCCCTTACTGTGTTTTAGGGATGAGAAAAAAAATCAGTTGTATAATTAGTTACTTGAATAGCTATGCTTTCATGATCGTGTTAACCCACTTATGCTTAGCATTCCATTATTGGAACGCTAAGCATGAGGGAGTTACTTACATCCTACTGCTCAAGGTCATTGACAAGGTCTGATTTTTCACTCAGGCAAAAATTCAAAAAATTACAGCCTCTGGCATAAATGGGCTAATGCGTTGTAAGTAGTTATTCAGAGAATCAAAAAATGAAGCATCGCATAAAATATTGGTAGCAAACAGCCATTTCATCTCTCTCACATATTTGGAGCTATGCAAGAGTCACGGGGTAGGTTCTAATTTATGAGATTATTAAGTGAACCATATTGCCTTCATTTTCTTTCTCTGCCACCATTTCCTTTCTTTTCTTTTCTTTTCTTTTTTTTTTTTTTTTTTTTGAGATGGAGTTTTTGCTCTTGTTGCCCAGGCTGGAGTGCAATGGGGCGATCTCGGCTCACTGCAATCTCCGCCTCCCGGGTTCAAGCAAGTCTCCTGCATCAGCCTCCCCAGTAACTGGGATTGTAGGCATGCACCACCATGCCCAGCTAACTTTGTGTTTTTAGTAGAGATGGGGTTTCTCTGTGTTGGTCAGGCTGGTCTTGAACTCCCGACCTTAAGTGATCCACCCACCTCAGCTTCCCAAAGTGCTGGGATTGGACTTGTGTGCCACCACACCTGGCTCTCTGCCACCATTTTCAAGAGTATTGTCATCTGCCTGAGCAAACCTGGTTCATCACCACCTCTTTGCAAGAGAAAAAGAAGTGGGGAGAATCGTGTAATTTTTTTCTTTTTTTTTTTTTTTTGAGATGAAGTCTCACTCTTTTCCCCCAGGCTGGAGTACGATGGCTCGATCTCGGCTCGCTGCAACCCCCGCCTCCTGGGTGAAAGCAGTTCTTCTGCCTTGGCCCCCTGAGTAGCTGGGATTATAGGTGCCTGCCACCACACCCGGCTAATTTTTGTATTTTTAGTAGAGATGGGGTTTCACCACGTTGGCCAGGCTGGCCTAGAACTCCTGACCTCAGGTGATCCACCCACCATGGCCTCCCAAAGTGCTGGGGTTAGAGGCATGAGCCACTGCACCCGGCCATGTATGTTTTAAGGCAAAGATTCACAACCAAAAAACAAGGCTTTATTAACTTCTATCTCTAGGAACTTGCAGTGTTGAGCCCTCTTTTATTCCTCGTATTACTACTTTTGGTGTGAACTTTTTATTTTTATTTTACTGACTCCTTTAGAAGTTTATGCATTTTCTTGACTGCTTTAAAGACAATCTATATTGTATCATTTGTCAAGCCCATAGAAATGTGTAATGCCTATAATTTGGACACTTGTTATTTTTAAGGTTATGAGCATGTAATATACTGTTGATACATGGAAGAATATGTAAAATACCACTAGATAGCTTATATTGAAGAGATAATATCTAAATTTTTGTCCAGAGTTGATGGGGTGCAGTTTCGTAGCTGTGTTTCTTAATACATTGTGTCCATGTTTTAAAGCATATAGAAATTTGAATACTGTTTAACCTCATATAGTTCTTGTTTATAGGTTTAATATTTCTAAAGACTAAAGACATCACAGCTCACTTTAACATACAGTAATACTAACAAAATTTGAGATATACAGGGTTAGAATCCAACAAATTCAAAGGAAAATTGTTAAATTATATAGCTGTAGAGCAGTAATGAAACCCAGGTTCTAAGTTCCAAGGGGGCCATGAGCTACCATACAGGTGCATCAGTGACTGGGCATAGAGTTGGCAAAATTATGTAAAAGAGTGAGCTGTGGATCCTAATTATGTGAACATGAATTTTTCAACTGCATGGTGCCTCAGTTTATCCATCATTGCAGTGGGGACAGTAGTAAGTTTTTTTCTGCTCAGTTGTCTGAATTATTACCCCAGTCTGTCTTGTTGCCACTCTTGATGCCCACATGGGAGAATCTAAGGTAATTTCTGACACCTGGGACTCCTTAAGGAAAAACACGATTCCACAAACCCCATTTTAGGAGAAACCTCTGTTTTCGCCATGGAACCCCAATAACTTTAAGCAGGCAGGTCTCTCTCAAAAATCTAAGGCTCTCCTCTGTTTTGCCTTGCGTTGTCTGACCTTTTTGGTTTGGGTGGGCATCAGAAATTAGTAGGGGAGAGAGATCTAAAGAAAATTGTGGATATGAAGATGTATTTATTGTAAGAAATGTTATGAAGGAAAGAAATGTTATATGAGAGAGGATCTTATATGGCAAATGGTTGTCCTAAAGTAGAATGACTAATTACGAAAGAGGGAAATACAGGACAGGTCAGATAAATTTAATCATGTTGTAGATGGTCTGTGGAAGTTGTGTTATGGTTCATAAAATCGGAAAGAAAAACTTAACAACTGCTAGATCTTTTCTTGTCTAGAAGTGTTGTGTATGTGATGTATATATAATGGCTTGGCTTAAAAGAAAGTGGAAGCTCTTAAATATTTTCTCAGAAAAATAGAAGCTGTAATGCCTTTTATTTCGTGTGACTTCAGTGATCTTTGGGAAATAAAGACAGTGTTAAATCAGTTAAAATCAGTGGTAAAATAAAAATATCTTCAAAATTTATCCATTTGGTCTAACTGAAGTCAGAGGTTAAGTTTTAGAAGCGCTTTAATGTCATAAATTGATTCTTTGACTTTGGAAAATAGTTTTGTTTACCTGGTTTGGAGCCATTAGATTTCTAGATAAGGTCTCTGGACAGGTGGAGTTAGCCATGTCTCCTAGCTATGCTGGAAAGAGTCAGGTTTTATCTACAGATTTTGTCTTGTATCCTAAACTCTGCGCCTGGTATGCAATTAAAACTTATGCTGCTGCTAATCTTTGGGTTCCATTTAAAATCCTTCCATCACATGAATACTATCCCCTGTACTAAATTTTTCCACAATTAAATACTTAGAATCATTTTTGCTGACTTGACCCAACCATTAGTGATATATTTTAAAAACGCTTACAATGTGTTACAATATATTTAGCAAATGTAGGGGATGACATTTTTACTTTTGTCAGCATTTACATAGCATTTATGTAGCAATGCTATCTCAAGTATTTTTAGTCATTTAAACGTTAGATAATAGATATGCTTTTGATTCCTTTGTTTCTATGTAAATATAATTATGAGATATTTAGTAAATAGTATCAATTACATGTTTCACTTATAGAATATACTAATAAAGTTAGGATTTTTTAATATGCTACATCATATTTACTTGTTGGCTTTACAATAACTTAGAAATAATATTCTGGATTAACTGTGTGACTCATGAGAGGGAGTTTGTGCAAGTATAGTCTTTCCAAATTTTTACTAGGTTTTTCAAGACTTAACGCTAGAACTGTGAGAACAAGGTAATAAATAAGCATATCTGTTAATATCACCTTTGGTCAACTCTTGGCTAGACCCAATGATAATGTAGGAATTAACATAACTTTTCCTACTAAAGGTGTTGGATTTGTTCTGAGAGACCACAAAGTCATTGACAAAGTTTAAAAATCATTAGATTAAAAACTTATAGTGCGTTTGAAATTGTTTTGTAGAAAAATATCCTGGTTTACATTGATAGGTTTTTTTTAATAAGAACTAGATCAAGAGAAAGGGAGAGTAGTGATAAATGTCCATGTTTTCAAGTTGAAAAGTAACAGTGTATTACAACAGATGGATTTGATGTCAAATTACAAATGCTGAGAACATTATATGTAATTGACTTGCCAGAGTAATTATACAAGGCAAAGAAAGGAAAGGCATCTAAATAGAAAAGGAAGGGGTGAGATTGTCTGTGTTTTAGACTCCACAAAAAACCCATTATAGCTGATAAACACTATGTTCAATAAAGTTGAAAGTTACAAAATTAACATACAAATAGTATGCTGGTTTCTATACACCAATGACAAACTATTATCTGAAAAATAAGATAATTCCATTTATAGTAGCAACAAAACAAATATATAAGTAAATAAAAGAGCAAAGAGTAATTTTAATGAAGGATGTGAACGATTTGTATACTGAAAATTATAGCACATTGATGAAAGAAATTGAAAGTGACAAATAGAAAAACATCCTATATTTATTAATTGAAAAAATTAATATTGTTAAAATTTCAATGCTGTTCAAGGCATTCTACAGATTAAATGCAACCACTATCAAATTCCAATGTCATTCTTCACAGAAATAGAAAAATTAGTCCTAAAATCTGAATGGAACCACAAAAGATGCTGAAAAACCAAAGCAATCTTTAGCAAAAAAAACAAACCTGGAGGCATCAGACTACCTAATATTTGACAAAGCAATCAAAAGAAAATGGGAAAGGACACCCTATTCAACATATGGTGCTGGCATAATTGGCAAGCCACATGCAGAAAAATGAAACCATTCTTCAAAAGGTTAAATATGGAATTACCACATGACTCAGTAAATTCAGTCCTATGTATACACTAAAAATAAATTAAAACAAATGCCTTACACATAAAAGTATTTATAGCAACAAAAAGTAGGAAACAACAGAAATATCCATGAATTTTGGAGTGGATTAATAAAATGTGGTCTGTCCATAAAATAAAATATTATTTGGCAATGAAAAAGAAAAACATATTAATACATGCTCCAAAATGGATGAACATTGAAAACATGATAAATGAAAGTAGTGAGTCACATGTAACTATGTTATTATGATTCCACTTACATGAAATGTCCAGAATAGGCAAATCCTTCCAGAATAGGCAAATTCTTAGTTAGGAAGTAGATGGATGATTGCCTAGGGCTGGGAGGGGTTTAAAGGAAGAATGGGGAAAATGGGAAAAGATTGCTAGTGGGTGCAAGGTTTCTTTTAAGGAGTGTGAAAATGTTCTAAAATTACATTGTGGTGATTGTTTACCCAGTTAATACAGTTAAAAAAAGTGAATTTTATACTTTAAATGGGTGAGTTAAATAATATATAAATTATATCTCAATGAACCTGTGAAAAAAGTTAAAAAATATGTGGTATGCATAAACAAAAAGTTCTTCATTTTATTTCCATAGGGTTTTGGGGAAAAGGTGGTGTTTTATTATATGAGTAAGTTCTTTAGAGGTGATTCCTGCGATTTTGGTGCACCCAACACCTGTGCAGTATACACTGTATGCAATTTGTAGCCTTATATTCCTTACCCCCCCCACCCTTTCTCCCAAGTCCCCAAAGTTCTAGTATTCTAATGCCTTTGCATCCTCATAGCTTAGCGCCCTCTTCTAGCGAGAGCATACGGTTTGCTTTTCCATTCTTACGTTACTTCACTTAGAATAATAGTCTCTGATCCCATCCAGGTTGCTGTGAATGCCATTATTTTTTTCCTTTTTATGACTAAATAGTATTCCATAAGATATATGTATGTATGTATGTATATGTTTATATATATATAATCACAATTTCTTAATCTACTCATTGATGGGCATTTGGGCTGGTTACATACTTTTGCTATTGTGAATTGTGCTGTTTTACACTTGTGTGTGCAAGCATCTTTTTTATATAATGACTTCTTTTCCCCTCTGGGTAGATACCCAGTAGTGGAATTGCTGGATTAAATGGTAGTTCTACTTTTAGTTCTTTAAGAACTATGTTTACCATAGTGGTTGTACTAGTTTACATTACCACTAGCAGTATAAAAGTGTTCCCTTTTCACCAAATGCCCACCAATATTTTTTATTTTTTGATGTTTTGATTATGGCCGTTCTTGTAGGAGTAAGGTGGCATGGCATTGGGTGTTTTTTTTTGAGATGGTGTCTGCTCTGTTGCCAGGCTGGAGTGCAGTGGTGCAACCTTGGTTTACTACAGCTTCCACCTCCCGGGTTCAAGTGATTCTCCTGCCTCAGCCTCCTGAGTAGCTGGGACTACAGGTGCCTGCCACCACGCCTGGCTAATTTTTGTATGGTTTTCACCATGTTGGCCAGGGTGGTCTTGATCTCTTGACCTTGTGATCCACCCACCTCAGTCTTCCAAAGTGTTGGATTTCAGGCGTGAGCCACCACTCCCGGCCTGACATTGTGGTTTTGATTTGCATTTCCCTGATCATTAGTGATGATGAGCATTTTTTCATGTTTGTTGGCCATTTTTTGTATCTCCTTTTGAGAATTGTCTATTCAAGTCTTTAGCCCATTATTTGAAGGGATTGGTTTTTTTTCCTGCTGATTTGAGTACCTTGTAGATTCTGGATATTAGTCCTTTGTCAGATGTATAGATTGTGAAGATTTTTCTCCCTTTCTGTGGGTTGTCTGTTTACTCTGCTAATTGTTTCTTTTGCTGTGCAGAAACTTTTTGGCTTAATTAAGTCTCGCCTGTTTATCTTCATTTTGTTGGCCACACTTGCTTTTGGGTTCTTGGTCATGAAGTCTCTGCCTAAGCCAATGTGTTAGAAGGGGTTTTCCAATGTTACCTTCTAGAATTTTTATGGTTTCAGGTCTCAGATTTAAGTTGACTTTTGTATAAGGTAAGAGGTGGGGGATCCAGTTTCATTTCTTGGGATGTAGCTTGCCAATTATCCAAGCACCATATGTTGAGTAGGGTGTCCTTTCCCCACTTTATATTGTTGTTTGCTTTGTCAAAGACCAGTTGGCTGTAAGTATTTGGGTTTGTTTCTGGGTTCTCTATTCTATTCCATTGGTCTATGTGCTTATTTTTATACCAGTATTATGCTGTTTTGCTGACTATGGCCTTGTAGTATAGATTGAAGTCAGGTAATGTAATGCCTCCAGATTTGTTCTTTCTGCTTAGTCTTGCTTTGGCTATGTGGGCTCTTTTTTGATTCCATATGAATTTTAGAATTATCAGGAGTCGGCGCTGTGGCAGCTTCGGGATAACTTGAGGGCGCATCCTGGGGAAGAAACACCTCCTGTCCGTGGCACTGACTGCTGAGGACAGCGCTTTGGTGTGGCTTCTCCGTGGCCCAGCTTCTTTGGTGCGTTTTCCTTTCATGGTGAGTACAGAAGCTTTCGATTTCTGGAATATTCTGTGTATTTCTGCTAGATTCTCACTCCTTTTTCTTTTCTCTCTTGATATCTTACCATTAATTTTACAGTGATACTCATTCCCTGAGGGCTTTTGAGGTTGGAACGTGTAGGAGGCTTTAGGGCTGTTTCTGAGGGAGATTCCCCATGTAGGTGGAGAGAGAGGAAAGCTCTGGCTGTGGGAGGAAGGGGAAGCCCGGCCCAGATGGGGTGTAGGGGCCAGGCCCCAGTTTGGCTGCCTTGCTTTCAAGCCTCAGGTGGAAGGAAAGGATCCAACTTAGCCTCCAGGGTTTGCTAATTTTGGAGATACGGTCTCGCCCTGCTTTTGGAGATACGGTCTCGCCCTGTTGCCCAGGCTGGAGTGCAGTGGTGGATCTCAGTTCACTGCAACCTCCATTTTCTGGGCTCAAGGGATTCTCCAGCCTTAGCCTTTCCAGTATCTGGGCCTATGCCCCACGCCCAGCTATTTTTTTTTTTTTTTTGTATTTTTGGTAGCCACGGGGTTTCGCCATGTTGCATAGGCTTGTCTCAAACTTCTGAGCTCAAAACAATCCTCCCGCCTCAACTTACCAAAGTGCTGGGATTACAGGCGTGAACTACTGCACCTGGTCTGCTGAATTTTTAAATCTGTGTCCCTGGCGTCGGGACACAGGGGTCACATTTCTCCACTCCCTGCAGTGCCTGCCTAACTCTGTCCCTCTAGTCATGGCCACCTGACCGGGGGAAGGGACCTTGCGTGTGGTTTACTGTCCTCTTGGCAGAAATGTCTATTCAGGGTCCCTGCTCAGTTTTGGGTGGATCATTGTTTTTTTTGTTGCTACTTAGTACTGTTAATGTGTTGTGTATTTTCCATAACAACCCTTTAGCCAATAGGTGATTCCTCAAAATGTTCTCCCAGCCTTTCTTTTTGGGTTCATTGTTTCCTTTTCCTTGCAAAACTTTTCACTTTGATGTAGCCATGCATGTTTTTTTATGGCCAGGCATGATGGCTCATGCCTGTAATCCAAGCACTTTGCAAGGCCGAGGTGGGCAGATCACTTGAGCCAAAGAATTTGAGACCAGCCTAGGCAACATGGCATAACTTCATCTCTACAAAAAATACAAAAAAATTAGCCAGGCATGGTGGTGTGTGCCTGTAGTTCCTTCCAGCTATTCAGGAGGCAGAGGTGGGAGGATCACTTGTGCTGGAGAGGTCAAGGCTGCAGTCAGCCATGATCATGCCACTGCACTCCAGCCTGAGTGACAGAGTCCCTATAGTTATCACTTCTATGATTCCCTCAAATTTTCTAACAATTTTTTTGAGACAGAGTCTCATTCTCTTAACCCAGGCTGGAGCACAGCGGCATATCAGGGATTGTGAGTCCTCCAACTTAGTTTCTATTTCTCAGGATTCCGTAGACATTCAGGGCCATTTGTGGTTCCATGTGATCATCAGCATTGTGTATTCACATTTCTTAAATTTCTGTGCATAATAAAGTATATAATTAGAGAGTATACTGGGACTGTTGTTCCTCTGGGATGTTTTGATTGATGTATATTTTTAATAATGATCAGATCAGGGTACGTGGCATATCTGTTCTCTCATACAGGTATTCTTCTTTTGTGAGAACATTGGAGTTGCTCCCTTCTAGCTTTTCTGAAAAATATAGTATTTTTTTAACCAGAATCACCGAGCTGTAGTATAGAACACAAGAATGTATTTGTCTTAACTAACTGCAATTTTGTTTCCATAACCAATCCTCCCATTCCCTCCTTCCCTCTCCTCAGAAAACTGCTACTGTGCCTTCTACTTATCGAAGGCAAAGTTTTCTGGATTCCATATGAGTGAGATGAATCTGCTTGTTTTTCTATGCCTGGCTTATTTTATTTAACATATTTTCCAGGTTCATCCATATGGCTCCAAATGAAAATTACGTTAGTTTGTTATGGCTGAAGAGTATCGCGTTGTGCAGATAAATACTGCAGTTTCCTCATCCCTTCATCTGTGGATGGACAGGTAGGTTGATTCCATATCTTCTATATTGTGAATACTGTCATGAAACATGGGAAGGCAGGTCACTCCTTAAGGTACTGGTTTCCTTTGCTTTAAATGCATATGCAGTGTGAGGAACATCCCAACTTTTTCACAGTATATTCACTAATTCACATTGGCATCAACAGCATATAAGAGTTTCCCTTTCTGTAAATCTACATTGGCTGCTACTTTCCAAAAATGTTGTTGCTGTTTTTGGTAATATTCATTCTCAGTGGAGTTTGATGGTGTCTGATGTTGGAGTGTGATTCTGACTCACATGTTTGGAGTATTTAGTGATGTGGATAAACTTTTTTTTTCACCTGTGAATCAGTCTCATGGCCTTTGCAGAAGTGGTTGTGCAGGTCCTTTGCATATTTTTAGCTTGTGTATTTTTTTTTAAATCTTTTCTCCACTTAGTAGCTTTAGTGCTTGAATATGTTAGACAGCAACCCCTTCCAAAATTGCGATTTTTCCACAATTTTAACCCAATCATCCTTTCCGCCAAGGTAAGATGCTTTCTCTTTGGGTTCATTGTTTTCTCCCCAATGCAGAAGCTCTGAAGTGTTGGTCTCACAGGTGTATATTTGCTTTTGTCAGCAGGGATTTCTGTGTCCAATCAGAGAGGGGAAAAAAGAGATCACAAAGTCATTGTATTGTGTATAGGTATTTTGCCTGTGAGTCCATGTGGTATTTGGTTTTCTGTTATTGTGTTAGTTTGCTTAGCATAGTGACCTGCAGATCCATCCTTATTGCTGCCAAAGCCATTGTTTTTTTAAGCTGTGTAGGATGTTGTGGTATCGATGTACAGCACTTTTAAAACATGTAATCAACTGTTAAGGGGGGACATAGGTCGATGTTATTTTATATTTCCATGTGAATAGCACTTCCAAGAACATACTCATGCCTGTGTCATTTTGAAAGGAGGATTTATGATTTGTTTTCCTTTGTGTAGATACCCAGTTATGCGATTGCTCATTTGGATGGTAGTTCTAAGTTCTTTGAAGAACCTCCAAACCACTTCTCATAGTGTGAGAACTAGTTTTTATTCCCAAGAGTGTAGCGGGGTTTGCTTTCCTCCACTGCCTTGCCACCATGTAAATATTTGGACTTAGGACAAATGGCCATTCTGACCGATGTGAGATGGTATCTCTGTTCGTGAGAGTTGCATTTCTCTGATGATGAGTGATGTTGAGGTGTTTGTTCATGTTCTCTACCCATTGTTTGAATGGTTTGTTTTTCTGCCTCTTGATTTTTTAAGGTCATGTTAGAGTCTGGCTATCAGACCTTGGTCAGAAGCATAGTTTGGGAACATTTTCTCCCATCCTGTAGCCTGTGTGTTTACTGTGCCGGTGATGTATTTTGCTGTCTGGCAGTGTTATCATTTCTTAGGCCCAGCTTGTCTTTTTGGTTTTTCTTGCTGTTGCTTTTTGTCTAAATGCTTTCCAAAGCCCATATTGAGAAAGATATGTCCTAGGTTTCCTTGTAGGACTTTTAATAGATTGAGGTCTTCTGCTGAAATGTTTCATTGACCTTGGGTTAGTTTTTGCATCTGATGAGAGTTAAGGCTCCAGTGTTGTTTACCTGCATGTGTCTAGCCACCTAGCCCAGTGCCCTTCACTGCATAGCGAGCCTTTTGTCCATCTGACCTTTGGTGTTTCAGCATGGCTTTGGAGTTTCAGGGCATTTTGTGGTCCCACGGGAATTTTAGCATTGTTTCTCTATGTTCCTTTCAAGAAACAAAATTAGCCCTGTCCTAAAGATGTACAACTAGAGGGTAGAGTGGGACATTTGGGTCCATGCATGCATTGTATAGGGATGAATCAGGGTATTTAGCGTCATTTTTTGCCTTGTAGAGTTTTCATGTCTTTGAGTAAGAAGAGCGAGAACCCTCCTTTCTGGCTGTCTTGAAAACTACCCTTTGGTAAAGTTTTCCATAATCATCCTGCTGAGGAATAGAAAAGCAGGTTTCATTCCTCTTACGCAACGTGTCACTTTGTACCTGTTTCCTATGCCCACCCATGCCCAGCCTTCTGTTCCAACCCTGGCAAGCACGATGGTGGTTTGTAGGTCTGTGTGAGATAAAGTTTCCTAGATTCCTCATGAGTGAGGGGATGCGAGGTTTGTCTTTCCTTGCCTGGTGTGTTTCATTTACCATAATGTCCTCCAGGTTCCACAGTGTTGCCACGGATGACATGATTTCAGTACCCGTGTCTGGCTGTAGAGTATCTGGTCGTGACTGGATACTGCAGTTTCTGGATCTCATCCTCTGCGGGTGGACAGGTAGGTTGATTCCTTATCTTGGCTATTGCGACTGGTTCCGCAGTCAGCGTGGGAAGGCAGATGTGTCTTCCGTGTACTGATTCATGTGATTCCAGTAGCAGCACAGCTCAGTGAAATGGTCGTCATATTTTTAGTTTTCTGAGGAACCTCCAGGTGGCCTCTGTAGTGTGTGTACTAATTTACCTGTTAACAGTTGTGGATAAGAGAGCTCTCCTCTTTGGAAATTCACAGCAGCATTTCTGGTTTCCCTTCTTTTAAGATACATGAAGGTCTTTGTTATACTCATTCCACTGAGAGAGACACAGTATCTGAGTCTTGTTCTGATTTTCATTTTTGCCATGATTAGTGATGTTAACCACGTGTTAACAAGCATACTTGTTTTCAGTTTTATGTGTTATTTGCAGAAAAGCCTCTTTGGTTTCTTTATCCAGTTTTGGTTTGGTAATTAATTTCTGTTTTCTGGTATTTTTTGCTAGTTAGTAATGTTAGTTACTTACACCTTTTCCAAAAAATGCCTCATCAGCTGTGTTTTTCTCCAAACGCTTCTTATGATCCTTTGTATGTTTCTTTCTTTTCATTCATGTTTTTCATTCTTTCTTGCCCACAAGCCATGTAGTCTGATGCAGTTTCAGGTTGTGCAGTGTTCTGGTTTTCCGTTATGTTGGTGATTGATGAAGTTAAAGAAATTCACTAGCATATCAGTCTGTTGCCAGTGAGTTTTGGTTGTTGCTTGCTTGTGTTCTTTTTTGTCTTCTTTATTTTTTTTGTTTTCCTTTTTGCAAACCGTGAGCATAGATCCAGGTTGACCCTGGTATCTGCACACTGTATGCTTTCTTCTTAGAGAGTGACTTTATCAAGTTCTGGGTTTAGGTCTTTCATTCATGTTGAATGAATTGTTGCGAATTTCGCACAATAAGGACCCTATGTTATTTTGCCTAGGGATATCCAGTTCCCTGAACACTGTATTGGACAGACTCTCTCTTCCCAGGGTGACTTTTGTGGTTCTTTTCAGACATGTGCTTTCTGTTATGTTGTGAAAGGAAAATATCTTGGTCCCCCAAAATCACTAAGGAAAACTCAGGCTGGAAATTGCTTAGGGCCAACCTGCCTCCCATTCTATTCAAAGTCACCCCTCTGCTCCCTGAGATAGATGTGTATCTGTTTGCCTCCTTTGGAGAAGCTAACCAAAAACTCTAAATAATGTAATTATTTGTGTATCACTTATCCGTGACCTTGAAGCTCCCTCCCTGCTTCCAGTCTTCCTGCCTTTGCTTAAAGTTGTTCAGCCTTTCCGGAACGAACCTATGTACTACTTAACATATATTGATTGATGTCTCATGTCTCCCTAAAATGTATAAAACCAAGCTGTGCCCTGACCACCTTGGGCATGTGTTGTCATGACTTTCTGAGGCATTGTCACGAGTGTGTCCTCAACCTTGGCAAAATAAACTTTCTAAATTAACTGAGACCTGTTTCCGATTTTCAGGGTTCACCTTTTGGTAACCATGGGGGGATTCTGAGTGGAGATGCCCCTGACCTTTGGCAAATCTCCTGTCAGTGCTTGGGACCAGCGTGAGCTCACTTTATGACCCAAACCAGTAGGACAATTTGCTGAGGTCTGAGAGCACCCCCTCCAGAGAATCCCTCATCTTCAAAAATTTGGTCAAGATCTACAGTTTATTTTGCTGTACAACTCCTCTCTCTTTTTTTTTTTTTGGAGTTTTACTTGCGTCCAACAAGACAAGTTTTCTTACCTCCATGATGTTAGAAGGCAGGTAACTCCTTTATGGAGTTTGAGCTCACTTCTTCTAATAGGCAAATTTGTTTTTGTTTATTTATTTATTTTTTGAGACGGAGTCTCGCTCTTTCGCCCAGGCTGGACTGCAGTGGTGCTATCTCGGCTCACTGCAAGCTCCGCCTCCCAGGTTCACACCATTCTCCTGCCTCAGCCTCCCAAGTAGCTGGGACTACAGGTGCCCGCCACCACGCCTGGCTAATTTTTGTGTTTGTAGTAGAGATGGAGTTTCACCTTGTTAGCCAGGATGGTCTCGATCTCCTGACCTCGTGATCCACCCGCGTAGGCCTCCCAAAGTGGTGGGATTACAGGCGTGAGCCACCGTGCCCGGCCTGTTTTTTGTTTTTGTTTTTTCCTGCTTCTAGGATGGTAGAGAGCAGTTTACAGCCTGAGACCCATCGCTAGGTAAGAAACTGGTTTTGGATTCTGTCTTGCAAATTCCTTTTAAAGAATAAAGTTAACATTTAACAACCAGCTGGTGTTAATTTGTGCTTACACTTAGAGTGCTCAGAAATCGTAATTTGTGTGACCATTGTTAGTTTAGCAGCATTTTGTCCTTGCTGAAATATGGTAATAAGATTAAAAGAGTTTTGTTTAAAGGAGCACAATTGTGTAAAAGCTTAATTAAAAGGGTGACATCCAGATGTGTGTGCATGTGTGTGTGTTTGTATTTGGAAGACCTTCATGTTTTTGTTTTTGTTTTGTTTGTTTTACTCTTCTAAGACCTTGTCTTTTTGTTGTTGTTGAGCAAATGTGTTTATTTTATTTTTTGTCTTTTTCTTCTCAGTTGACTGAATTCTGTTTTCACTTGATTTTTTTTTTTTTGACTAAAATAGTTATTGCAACGGAGGCTAGTACTACTCTTGGGTTTTTAAGGAAGAGTGTAGTTTAATTTGGCTCGAAGAAAAATATTAGTGTCTTCCTGTAGCACCACCGGACTCTTACTTTCTGTGCTTTATGAA
Organism: Gorilla gorilla gorilla; assembly: GCF_029281585.2. Taxonomy (NCBI): domain Eukaryota; kingdom Metazoa; phylum Chordata; class Mammalia; order Primates; family Hominidae; genus Gorilla; species Gorilla gorilla. The sequence goes on from NC_073235.2 coordinate 32,782,561, forward strand.
GTAAATTTTGCTATTTGATTTTCACCTGAGTTGTTTCCTTTAATGTTCAAATTTAAGGCTGTTTAGTTGACAGCTGCCTAGGGTTGTGAAACAAGTTATCAAGAATCTGAAAGTCTAAGATAGAAAAAAAGGGCGGAGGTCTTTAAATCTATAAAATGTACTGTGACAGCCCAATGCGTTCACCTTGCCCGCTGCCTAGACAGAACCGATTTATCAAGACAGAGGAATTGCAGTGGAGAAGGAGTAACTCACACAGAGCCGGCTGTGTGGCAGACCAAAGTTTATTACTCAAATGGGTCTCCCCGAGCATTCGGGGATCAGAGTTTTTAAAGATATTTGGTGGGTAGGGGCTTGGGAAGTGGGGAGTGCTGATTAGTCAGGTTGGAGATGGAATCATAGGGGGTTGAAGTTAGCTTTTCTTGCTGTCTTCTATTCATGGGTATGATGGCACAACTGGTTGGGCCAGATTACCGGCCTGGGCAGGGTCTGCAACACATAACAAGCCCTGATCTTAGGTTTTACAGTAGTGATGTGATGTTACCTGCAGGAGCAGTTTGGGGAGGTTCAGACTTTTGGAGCCAGAGACTGCATGACCCCTAAACTGTACATTCTAATCTTGTAGCTAATATGTTAGTCCTGCAAAGGCAGACTGCTCCCCAGGCAAGAAGGGGTTCTTTTCAGGAAAGGGCTATTACCAATTTGCTTTCAGAGTCGAACCGTGGACCAAATTCCTTCCCAAAGTTGGTTGAACTTACACCCAGGAATGAACAAGGACAGCTTAAGGGTTAGAAGCAAGATAGAGTCGGTTAGGTCTGATTTCTTTCACTGTCATAATTTCATTAGTTATAATTTCGTAAAGGCGGTTTCAGTACTTCCATCGATATGCCTAATAGATTTTTATATGTATTTGTGTGTTGTATACAGGATGTTCCACTACCAAAAATATATAAAAGAGCTCTAATTAATTGGCTTAAAGAAAAATAAAAGTACTTAAGTTAGATACTAAAAGAGACTAGTCAAATGGTTTTTCAACTTTATGTAACTTAAGTAAAATCTTTAATAAGCTAGCTTTAAAATTATTGTAAAACAATATTAGAAATGTCTTAAGAATTGGCAGCATACATTTTTGTTTACATTTAGTAATCAACCGATTTCATACGTATTCCTGCCAAATACTATAAGGTGTCAAAATTTGGCATTGGGGGGTTTTCAAAACTATAAACCCAGCCCAAAATGGAATGATCTTTACTTGAGTAATTTTTAATAAGTAAGACATTGATATGGGTTTAATAAAAATAGCTGCATGTTGAATTTAGTAAGATGACTAGCACTTCTAATCCTGTGGCTTTTGGCAGTCTAGTCCACAGACAGTAAGGAAAGGACTGTTACTGCCTTTGTTTCAAAGCTAAACTATAAACCAGGTTCCTCTCAGTGTTAGTTCGGCCTATGTGCAGGAATGAACAAGGACGGTTTGGAGGTTATGAGCAAGATGGAGCCAGTTAGGCCAAATCTTTTTTCACTGTCTCAGTTATAATTTTGCAGTGGTGGTTTCATAACTTTAAATCATGACTATCACAGATTTCATAAATAATCTAGGTAAACAATTAGGTAAATGTAATGGGATAAGTACTTGTAGACAAATGTCATAATTTAGAATATAAAGTAAAATTAAATAATAGATATTTCATTATTTGGGTATTTTCCAATAAACATATTGTAGGAAAACATTCTTGCCAAAAAAAGTGTGTCGTCTTTTCTAAAAAAAAAAAAGTTGAACAAGTTTTTTGTAATTCAAAGCTTATTTAAAGTTATGTATAAAACAAGGTAAAAGGAACCAGGAAATAAAAAAAAGATGTAAAGGAAGTTGTAAAGAGGTTGTTTTTGAGGTAAAAAGAGCTTAAAGAGAAATACTATTACCTAAGAAAGAATCCCGTCTAGTAAGTTTAGTCCTAAAATAAAATACTTGGTTGTTTAAAAAGAGGGGGTGTTCAGAGTAAATCAGAAAGTCTGACCATGTCGTAAACAGTCAGTGTAAAGTCACAACAAGGATTTATATGTTTAAAAAACCCAAAAACTTTTATATGATAAAGTTGTCATATTAAGTTTTGGTTTGCTTAGGAAAAAAAACCTGAGATTTTTAAAAAATTGAGGTCATTACATCCATGTGTCTTCCTGTATATGCTTTTAAAATCCTTGCAACATTGAGTTATAGGGCTTTTAACTCCTAGGTCTAAAAAGGACACTAAGTCCTGCTAATCTTAAACACCCACAGCAATTAAAGGCTCATCTTCAGGCCCCATAGAAGATGCCAATTCAAATAAACTGCTGCATTCCTGAGACACAGGGCAAGAAATGATGAAAGCTATTCAACTCCTCAAGACCCAGGGACTATTGTGAAAGAGGTGGGAGCATAAGATTGTAAGGGCCGATTTTGAAAAATAAAGTAGGTTCAGTTTCTCTATGCATTACTTATTAATGTCAAAGGCACACTGATGCAAAACCAGTATATGGACGCTTGTGTCAGATTAACAAGGTTTTCTTGAAGCATTAACCAACTGCTTAGTACAGGTTATAAAAGGCTGATGGAAGTTATATTTTGTAATCAAGATTACACTTTATAGATTGTTTACAAAATTTTTTTTAATTTTTTTTTATTATACTTTAAGTTTTAGGGTACATGTGCACATTGTGCAGGTTAGTTACGTATGTATACATGTGCCATGCTGGTGCGCTGCACCCACTAACTCATCATCTAGCATTAGGTATATCTCCCAATGCTATCCCTCCCCCCTCCCCCCACCCCACCACAGTCCCCAGAGTGTGATGATATTCCCCTTCCTGTGTCCATGTGATCTCATTGTTCAATTCCCACCTATGAGTGAGAATATGCAGTGTTTGGTTTTTTGTTCTTGCGATAGTTTACTGAGAATGATGATTTCCAATTTCATCCATGTCCCTACAAAGGACATGAACTCATCATTTTTTATGGCTGCATAGTATTCCATGGTGTATATGTGCCACATTTTCTTAATCCAGTCTATCATTGTTGGACATTTGGGTTGGTTCCAAGTCTTTGCTATTGTGAATAATGCCGCAAACAAATGTAATTGGCTTCATGCTGTTTTTAAAAAATTCTTAAGTTATCACTTTGGTTAAATAAATGACTTTACAATGACCTGTAATCCTATTTTTAATATCAAGTGTTTTAAACATTTTATATTTGACAAACTTTCCAAAATCAAATTATATATTATGTCTTTTTCTATCCTAAGTAATCCTTTAAGACATTAGGTTCTCTAAAGTCTAAAAATGACATAATTTGGCTTACCTGCTATAAAACGTTTGGAAACATTGTCAAATATGAAATGGTGTTTGGCTTTCTTTCAGATCCATTTGTATATGTTTTTGGTATGTTTCCAAAATGATGGGAAACTCCTGTAATTCTGATACAACTTAGTGTACAGTATTTGTAATAATCATAATTGTTATGTTAAAATCATTGTGTGCCACGGAGGTAACAAATTCACTTGTCAATTTTGTCTTTTAACTACGGCTGCCTTAAATTTTTTTTCATCCACAGATAATTGTCTTGTTTTGTCTCGTTTTAAACCCTCTTTATAAGGTGGGTTTATAATCAGCTATAGGACTCTAACAGGTGCACTTAAGTTCAGGTTTTCTGATAATTTTGGAAATTGTTACACTGGAATAAAGCAAAAAATTTCAAAATTCTCATGGAGAGCTGAAATGTTCATGACTATCAAACAGAACAGGAGTTAACTGAGATAACTGAACCAATAGAAAACTGAAGTTATCTTTTTGACTTTTTGCTTAAAACATTGCTAATACTTTTAGTTTTTCAGAGTTAAGGAAACTTTTATTTACAGCTTTTAACAATAAATTATTGTATATTCCTGTGAACAAAATTTGGAGCATATTTGTTTTTCTCTACCTAATTTCTCCAGAATTTGTAAACTATGAGTATTCTTAATTTATGGCAGTATAGTTACTTGCCTAAGTGCAAGAAGAATCTGTTTTATTTTGGAATAGGACACAGTTGGAGAATTTGGTTATTTTATCAAGGGTTTGACTGAAATGGTATGCTTTACTTTAAGGAATCAAAACTGACTTATCAAGCCAATAAAGCCCTTGGAAAAACTGGCCTCATATTTCGTGTACACAGTCCCTGTACAGGATTTTGACCTGTGGTAAATAAAGAATGTCATTTTCTGAGAGGTGCAGAAGCCCCAGCTTTATCTTGGAACCTCAAGAAGAGAGGAAATTCACTGAAATCATAGGTATTTGATGGCACAAATCCATGGCTGGGCTTGGCTTTGAAAAAGTCTTATCTAAGATTCCTGCTATGGAATAAAGTTCCATCAAAGCCAATTTAAAAGCCTATGTAAAAAATAATGATTGTTGCACTGTATGCAAATAATTAGGCCAAGTATAATAAAGCAAATCAGTTCTAACATGATTCATCTTTAGTAGAAATTTGAAAACTGGAGAGAGAAAAAAATTATTTTTCAAAACTACAGTAGACTTGTTTTTAGATTCTAGTCTTGCCTAATGTTTTTTCAATTTTTATTATTTTCTACAGTTTGGACCGAATTCTAATTTTTCTTGCCTACGAGTCTTTAAAATAATGTTTTCAATTTTTTTTCAATTATTCCTAAACGAAGCGGTGCTTTCTTAAAACCCTGTAAACTAAAGCCAGACTACTTAAACTTCAGAAGAAAATAACAGCAACCTGTTTACATACATAAGCCACTTTCATACCTGCCTACTGAGGTATGGACTGCAGAGTAACGTGGCTTATATTGATTTTTACAGGATTGTTCTTTTGTTTGTTGTTGTTTTTTCTGCCTTCCTCACCACTATTTTAACTTCACAGGATGTGAGACTTCACAACCTGCTAAGAATGAGCATTTGGGACCTACCTATCTAGGAATAAACCCTCCTAGCCATGAGAGATCAGATGAAACCCGAGACCAGAGACTCATTTTCTTGTAAAATGTTTTTTCCAAAAGATTTTTTAAAAAGAAAAGGGGAGAGATGTGAAAGGAAAATATCTTGGGCCCCTAAAATCACTAAGGAAAACTCAGGCTGGAAACTGCTTAGGGCCAACCTGCCTCCCATTCTATTTAAAGTCGCCCCTCTGCTCCCTGAGATAGATGCATATCTGATTGCCTCCTTTGGAGACTAATCAGAAACTCAAAAGAATGTAACCATGTGTGTATCACTCATCTGTGACCTGGAAGATCCCTCCCTGCTTCCAGTCTTCCTGCGTTTGCTTCAAGTTGTCACATGTTTCTAGACCAAAGCAATGTACTTCTTACATATATTGATTGTTGTCTCATGTCTCCCTAAAATGTATAAAACCAAGCTGTGCCCTGACCACCTTGGGCTCATGTCATCATGACCCTGAGGCTGTGTCACGAGTGTGTTCCCAACCTTGGCAAAATAAACTTTCTAAATTAACTGAGACCTTCATTTGAGTTTGCTGCTGGACACCCTCATTGTGTTTATTGGCCTGTTTCTCTGTTAATGCCTATCACGAATCGCTTGGGTAACTAAAGCTTTGGGACGTAATTTAAAGTGGAAGAGTGTGATGGCACTCCACCGACTTTGTGTGTGTAGGAACTGCTTTGGGAATGCGGGGCATTTCATTGTCCCACGGGATTTTTAGTAGTGTGTTGTGATCCTATATGGAAAACAAAAATAGGACATGGTCTGTGTTTTTATTTAAAGGGTGCAACGGACCTTTTTACATGAATCAATGAAACTGCAGGACCTAGCATCTCTGTTTCATGCTACAGTGAGGATTTCTTGATGGAGAGAGCATTCCAAATCCTTTCCAGCAATATTGAATATTATGTTATGTTACTGTTAAGCCTAGTCACCCTGCTGTACCGTACAACACCAGAGTACCTGCGTCTCATCTGAACATCCCTTTGTAGCCATTTCCAATCCTCCCCCGAGCCTCTGGTACCCACTGTTGACATTGCTACTCTATGAGATTCACTTTGTTAGATTCCACGTGCATGAGATTTTGCGTTTGTCTTATTTGTGTTTGTCTTCCTCTGCCTGGTTCATGTTTTTTAACTTAATGTCTTCCAGGTTTTTCCATCTTGCTGGTAGTGAACTGATGTCCGGAAGTTTGATGGCTGAAGAGTATACCGTTGTGCATATATCCTTCAATTCCTGCATTTTTTCATCTGTAGAAAGACAAGTAGGTTGATTCCCCATCTTAGTTATTGTCCAGAGTACTTCATGAAACATGAGAGGGAGACACCTCCTTAAGGTAGGTTTCGTTGGCTTTGCAGGTATACCCAGTGTTGGGATGGCTAGAGGAACTGGTGGTTGTGTTAATTGTTTCAGAAACCTCCAGCTGTCTCCCAGCGGGTATATGAATTTGCATTCAAACCAGTAGTTGTGTAATAGTTCCTCTGTCTGCAAATCTACACTGCCCTTATCTTCCAAAGTTTTATTGCTGTTTCTGGTCATACTCGTTCTCTGGGAAGAAACTCTTCTGATGTGGACAAACTTTTCTATTACCTGAGAGTCTGTTTCAGGTTTTTTCAGAAATGCCTATGCCAGTCCTTTGGGCATTTTTAGCATGTGTTTTGGTTTTTGTGTTTTTGTCCAGTTAGGACCATTAGTTTCTTGAGTATGTTAGATAAGAAGCCCTTCCAGATCCACAGTTTTTCATAATTTTCTTCTAGTCTGCAAGATGCCTTTTATTTGGGTTCAGTATATTCTATCCTGTGTTGAAGCTGTGTGAAGCTCTGAAGTTGTCCTTAGTCTCACATGGTCACATTAGCTTTTGTTAGTGGTGATTTCTGTGTCCCTTTGAGAAGAAAAGTGAGATGGCGAAGCCATTGTATGGTCTATGGGTATTTGGTTCCTATGTCTTCCTTTTCTGTTTGTGGCTTAGGTTCACAGGTTCAAGTTTACCCACAGTAGACACACACCCTACGTGTTTTCCTTGGAGATTTTGGTTTCAGGATTGAACTTAGGTGTTCAGTAGATTTTGTGTCGCTTTTGTGTCTTGGGTAAAGGAAGGGTTCGGTCCTTTGCACGTGACCCCTCAGTTTCCTCAACCATTGCGCCTTTGGTGTGCTTTCGGAGGAACAACAAGAATCCCATGGGTTCAGTGTTTATAATTGTGGGTTGATTATTTGGCTCCTTCGTTGTGTCCATTCGGTTGTCTGTGTTCATGCCACTAATGGATGGATTGGGTCACTGTAGGCTTTTTGTTTTGTTTTGTGTGTTTTCTTCCTTTTTTCTATTTTTATTTCCAAAGCTGGGTTTTCTAAAATTATAGCTACTTTTATTGTGATCGAGGGGTACGCCTGCAGGTTCATTTCACTACATGGCTATACAGTAGAATTTTGATGCTTGGGGTCCTAACGTACCTGTCACCCAGGTGGTGAACACAGCACCAGTTGGGTCTTTCTTCCTCCAAGGCTCCCTGTCTCCCTCCTTTTTCTGTCTGGAAGTACCCAACGTCTGTTGATTTCATCGTTATGTTGATGTGTATTGGGTATTGGGCTCCCACTTATAAATGAGAACCTGCAGTGTTTGGTCTTCTGTTCTTGCCTCAGTTCCTTAGCAGAGTAGCCTCCAGTTCCACCCATGTTCCTACCGAGGGCATGATTTTGTTTCTGTGTTTGATTTTCCTTAGTGGCGTTTTAGCATTCTGTGATGTATAGGAACCACATTTTTAAAAATCCAGTTTTCTGTTGGTGGGCATCTAGATCAGTTGCACATCTTTATTCCTGTCAGTAACACTCCCATGGACATGTGAGTGTCATGTGTCTTTTTGATAGACGCATGTGTTTTTCCCTGGGGTAGATGCATGGGGTAGGATTGCTGGGTCAAAGCATAGCTCTGCCTTCCATCCTTTTTTTTTTCCAGAAATCTTCAGACTGGTTTCCACAGTTTGAGATCTAGTTTGCATTACCTCCAAGAGAATAGCCATGTTTGCTTTTCTCTGCTGCCACAATGTAGCATGTTATGTTTTGACTTGGGACAAATGGCCACTCTGACCAGCGTGTGATGGTACTGGTACCTCATCTCTGATGATTAGTGATGTTGAGCGTTTCCCATGCCTGTTGGAATGGCAGTCCGTTGGAAATGTCTTCTCAGTTACTACCCATATGTATGTTGCTCAGGACACTGTGTGGCCCCAGCACTGTTGGTTTGCATCGGGACTTGGGGATTGTTTGTCGTTGTTAGCCAGGACAAATGTTATACTGCTGTTCCTACAGTGAGTAGTGGGAGTGGGGTATGGGGACATATGCTTATGCCCACAGTTCTATCAGAAATCCCACTGCCTTAAGACAGTCTCACGGGAACCCAGTCCCAGCCTTGCAGCACTGGGTAGCCCTGTGGCATTTTGACTTTGGATGTGTCTGCATTGTTGAAGTCACTCAGCATGTTGCCATGCATTTATCCACTTAGGTCAATGTTAAGGGAAGTTCATCGCCTCTGCTTCTTCAGTAACTGATGTCTGGTGCATCAACTGAATGCATTTCAGGCTTTTAAGCAGTTCCCACGGATCTATGGGTAAAAAAGGCTTTCACCATGCCCACCTCCTCAGTGAGTGACCAATGTCTCATTGTTAGTGCATCTGATGCACAGAGTTTAGTGGTCTGAGGGAGGTCAGTCACCAAGCAGAGATTGAAATCACATTTGTGTTTACATTATTACTTTTCTACAGCTTGGTTCCTTGCAGGGTTTCACACTATTTAGTCTGGATTGAATCCTTGAATTACTTTACTTTGTCTACCAAGGCTTTCAAAGAACTTGATAAACTTGTTCTAATTAGCCAACATATTCATCCATGGTGTCCGTATACCAGGTCTAAAAATAAAACATTTCTTAATGCACACAGGACATGGAAGGCAATCTACACATTTTCAAGTGTAGACTTTGCTTGTGACTCTTTTGTGAGGAATAGTCATTGTTACTTTAGGAAAACCCTGAGTTTATCCAACTCTTGTTAGAATTGGATAAGTGTAAAAACCTACAATAGAATGCAAGTGTGAGAGCCAAGTCCTCTGATAAAATAAACTCATATTATTCTTTATATATGTCTGGTCATTGTATTAATAAAATCAGTTTGTTTTGGCTGAAACACATGGTTGGCCTTTACAATAGATGTGAAAATGGGCTTATAGATCATTGCTCTTTATTGTGAATATTAGGTTGTATTTATTGCCAAACTCTTTCAACAGCTTCTAAGCAGTGAATTTTCAGTGTGTTGTTGTTGTTCTCCAAGTACAAGCAGCCACTTCAGTTTTACCACATTCATCTCCCACACACTGATGAACCATATGGAGACAGCAGGAATTGCAGTAGAACCAGAGGGAGTAGTTAGGACAGACATTCTGATTCATTCATTCTGATTCTCACTATTGTCAGTGAGTAAAGTTCATTGAATTTTTCTTCTGATGAATAAAATGGACAATTTTCTCAGTGCAATGGCTTACTTTTGGAAGAGCAGCCCTAAAGACTGCTACTGATCAGCAAAGTCTAAACTGCTTTCTGTGTATTTTTTTAATTCAACTTTTATTTTAGATTGAATAAAAATGTGCAGGTTTATTGTGTGATACTGAGTTTTGGGGTACGATTGAAGCCATCACTGAGGTAGTGAGCATCTCACCTTCTCCTTCTCTTCACTCTGTTACAGAGAACAGACCCTCCCAGTCTTCAGTGCACTCTAAATACTGGCTAATTCTGGCCAATTGAAGGCATCTGTGGAAGAAAAAAGTCTCAGGTCATGTGCTATCTGTCTTTATTCACTGTGACATATTAGGTAATGGTCACAGCCACTCACCATGGCCCCAGTTTTTAATAACATGACCCTGCTTTTGTGTTCCAGTAACTTCTGTTGTTTTCCCAGTCCTAAGTATGATAGAAACTTCCTGCTGCTGCTAATCTCTGGGTTCCATTTAAAATCCTTCCATCAGGTGAATACTATGCTGTGTACTAAATTTTTCCATAATTAAATACTTAGAATTATTTTTGCCTACTTATTTTGCCCCTTAGTGATATGTTTTAAAAACACTTAAAATGTGTTACAATATATTTAGAAAATGTAGGGAATGACATTTTTACTTTCATCAGCATTTATGCTAGCATTTGTGGAGCAATGCTATCTAAAGTATTTTTAGTAATTTAAATGTTATATAATACATAAGCTTTTGATTCCTTTGTTTCTATGTAAATAAATATACTTGCGATATTCAGTAAATAGTATTGAATACATGTTTCATGTATATAATATAAAGTTATGATTTTTTTTAAACAGTACATCATATTTGCTTGTTGGCTTTATGATAACTTAGAAATAATATTCTGGATTAACTGTGTGACTCATGAGAGAGTTTGTGCAACTATGTTTCCAAATTTACTTGATTTTCAAGACTTACACTAGAACTGTGCAAACAAGGTAATAAGTAAGCATATGTATTAATACCACCTTTGGTCAACTCTTGGGTAGCCCCAGTGGTAGTGTAGGAATTAACATATTTTTTCCTACTAAAAGTATTGGATTTGTTTTGAGAGACCACAGTTAAAAATCATTGACATACAAAGTTTAAAAATTGTTAGATTAAAAAATTTTTAATGCATTTCAAGTGGTTTTATAGAAAAATAATTAACTTGGTTTATGTTGATAGGTTGTTTTCTTGGATAAGACCTAGACAAAGAGAAAGGGAGAGTAGTGATAAATGTCCAGGTTTTCAAGTTGAAAAGTAACAATCAGTGTATTACAACAGATGGATGTGATGTCAGATTACAAATGCTGAAAATGTTATATGTAATCATGTAGCCAGAGTAATTATACAAGGTAAAGAACAGAAAGGCATCCAAATAGGAATGAGGCTGGAGTGCAGTGGCACCATCTAAGCTCACTGCAACCTCCACCCCCCGGGTTCAAGTTATTTTCCTGCCTCAGCTTCCCAAGTAGCTGGGACTACAGGCGTGTGCCACCACACCTGGCTAATTTTTGTATTTTTTAAGTAGAGACAGGGTTTCACTGTATTGGCCAGGCTGGTCTCGAACTCCTGATCTCATGATCCACCCGCTTTGGCCTCCCAAAGTGCTGGGATTACAGGCATGAGCCACTGCAGCCAGCCAACATAGAGATAATCTTAAAGACTCCATAAAAAAGAAAAAAAGTGTTAAAGCTGATAAACACATTCAAAGCTGAGAATTACAAAATTAGCATACAAATAGTATTCTTGTTTCTATACACCAGTGACAAACTATTAACTGAAAAACAAATTAATGAAGTAATTCATTTTATAATAGTATCATAACAAATATAAGTAAATAAAAGACTAAGGAGTAATTTTAATGAAGGATGTGAAATATTTGTATACTGAAAATTTATAGCCTTGTTGAAAGAAATTGAAAGTGACATAAATAAGTAGAAAAACATCCCATATTTATGGATTTGAAAAATTAATATTGTCAAAATTTCAATGCTAACAAAAGCAATCTGCAAATTAAATGCAATCACTATCAAAATCCAATGCCATTCTTCACAGAAATAGAAAAATTAGTCCTAAAATCTGAGTGGAACCACAAAAGACGCTGAAAAACCAAAGCAATCTTGAGCAAAAAGAACAAAGCCAGAGGCATCAGACTACTTGATTTCAAATGATATTAAAAAGTTATAGTACTTAAAACAGCATAGCACTGGCATAAAAACAGACACCTAGACCAGTGTGAAGGAATATAGAACCTATAAATAAATCCATGTGTCTGTGGTCAATTGATTTTTGGTAAAAGGACAAAGAATACACAATGGGGAAAGAAAATTCTCTTTAATAAATAATGTAGAGAAAAACTGGCTATTCACATACAGAAGAATAAAATTGGATCGTTATTTCACTCTTTATACCAACATCAATTAGCAGTGGATGAAAGACTTAAATATAAACCTGAAACTGTAAAACCACTACAAGCAAAGATAGGAGAAAACCATATGACAATGGCCTCAGCTATGATTTTCTACAGATGACCCCAAAAGTACAGGCAACAAAAGCAAAAATACACAAACGAGATTCCATAAAACTAAGAAGCTTCTCTGCACAGCAAAAGGAACAGTAATAGAGTGAAGAGACAACCCACAAATGGGAAGAGAATGTTTTTAAACCATACCTCAGGTAAGGGGTTCATACCAATAATATGTAAGGAACTCAACCCAGAAATGAGAAAACAAGCTTACTAAAAAATAAGTAAAGGACTTGAATAGACGTTTTCTAAAAACAGACATACAGAAGGCCAGATTTTTATTAAAAATGTTGATAAAAAACATCAACATTCCTAATTATTAGAGAAATAGAAGTCAAAACCACAAAGATATTACCTCATAGATGTTACTGAGGTTATTATAAAAAAGATGTGGCCGGGCACGGTGGCTCACACCTGAAATCCCAGCACTTTGGGAGTCCAAGGCAGGTGGATTGCCTGAGGTCAGGAGTTCCAGACCAGCCTGGCCAACATGGTGAATCCCCGTCTCTACTAAAAATACAAAAAATTAGCTGGGCGTGGTGGCACGCACCTGTAATTCCAGCTACTCGGGAGGGTGAGGCAGAAGAATCGCTTGAACCTGGGAGGTAGAGGTTGCAGTGAGCCAAGATCGTGCCACTGCACTCCAGCCTGGGTGACAGAGCAAGACTTCATCTCAGTAAATAAATAAAAAAAATTAAAAAATGATGGAATATAACTGTTGATTAGAATGTGGAGAAAACCGTTGTATACTGTTGGTCAGAATTGAAATTATTACCACCAACTTGGAAAATAGTATGAAGCTTTCTCAAGAATTTATAAATATATTTACATTATGATTCATCAGTGCATCTTTTGGATATATGTCTAAAGAACTTAAAATCAGTATGTCAAAGAGACAACTGCAATTTCATGTTCATTGCAGAGTTATTCATAATAGCTGTGATTTAGAAACAACTTAAGTGTTTATCAACTGAAGAATGGATAAAAAATATGTGAAAAATTGAAACCCTTATACACAGCTGATGAGACTTTAAAACAGTCTGGCAGTTCTTCAAAAGGATAAATACAGAATTACCACATGACTCAGTAAATTAACTCCTATGTATACACCAAAAAGAAATTAAAACAAATGCCTGCACAAAAAGTAGCATACAAGTATTTGTAGCAACAAGAAGTAGGAAATAACAGCAATGTCCATGAATTGCGGAGTGGATTAATAAAATGTGGTCTGTCCATAAAATATAATAGTATTTGGCAATAAAAAAGGAAAAAGGTATTAATACATGCTCCAAAAAGGATGAACATTGAAAACAGAAGTGAAAGCAGTGAGTCACACGTAACTATATATTATTATGATTCCATTTACATGAGATGTCCAGAATAGGCAAATTCTTAGGAAGTAGATGGATGGTTGCCTAGGGCTGGGAGGGGTTTAAAGGAAGAGTGGGGAAAATGGGGAAAGATTGCTAATGGGTGCAAGGTTTCTTTTAAGGAGCATAAAAATGTTCTAAAATTATATTGTGATTGTTTATCCACCTACTTAATACTCTAAAAAATTAAAGTTTACACTTTAAAAGAGTGAATTAATATATAAATTATATCTCAATGAACCTGTGAAAAAAGTAACAAAGTATGTGATATGCATACACAGATACACAAAAACTTCTTTTTATTGTATTTTTTTATTTCCATAGGTTTTGGTGTTTGATTATATGAGTAAGTTCTTTAGAGGTGGTTAGTGAGATTTTGGTGCACCCAACACCTGAGCAGAATACGCTGTATCCAATTTGTAGTCTTTTATTCCTCACCCGCTTCCCACCCTTTCCCCCAAGTCCCCAAAGTCCATTGTAGTATTCTAATGCCTTTGCATACTCATAGCTTAGCTCCCACTTGCGGGTGAGAGCATACTGTGTTTGGTTTTCCATTCTTAAGTTACTTAGAATAGTAGTCTCTGATCTCATCTTGATGTGGATGCCATTATTTTTTTCCTTTTTATGGCTGAATAGTATTCCATGGTGTGTGTGTGTGTGTGTGTGTGTGTGTGTGTGTGTATGCTATATCTATAATATATATCATAATATCTTAATCTCATTGATTGATGGGCATTTGGGCTGGTTATTTTTGCAGTTGTGAATTGTGCTGCTGTAAACGTGTGTACAAGTATCTTTTTCATATAATGACTTCTTTTCCTCTGGTAGATAACTCAGTAATGGAATTGCTGGATTAAATGGTAGTTCTACTTCTAGTTCTTTAAGAAATTTCCACGCAGTTTACCGTAGTGGTTGTACTAGTTTACATTTCCACCAGCGGTGTAAAAGTGTTATTTTTTCACCATATCCCCACCCACATTTATTATTTTTTGATGTTTTGATTATGGCCATTCTTGCCAGGAGTAAGGTGGCATGGCATTGTGGTTTTGATTTGCATTTCCCTGATCATTAGCGATGATGAGCATTTTTTCATGTTTGTTGGCCATTTTTATATCTTCTTTTGAGAATTGTCTATTTAAGTCCTTATCCCATTATTTGAAGGGATTGGTTTTTTTTCTGCTGAGTTCTTTGTAGATTCTGGATATTAGTCCTTTGTCAGATGTTATAGATTGTGAGGATTTTCTCCCATTCTGTGGGTTGTCTGTTTACTCTGCTAATTGTTTCTTTTGCTGTGCAGAAACTTTTTGGTTTAATTAAGTCTCACCTGTTTATCTTCATTTTGTTGTCGCACTTGCTTTTGGCTTCTTGGTCATGAAGTCTCTGCCTCAGCCAGTGTGTAGAAGGATTTTTCCAATGTTATTTTCTAGAATTTTTATGGTTTCAGGTCTCAGATTTAAGTTGACTTTTGTATAAGGTAAGAGATGGGGATCCAGTTTCATTTTTTGGCGTGTGGCTTGCCAATTATCCAAGCACCATATGTTGAGTAGATTGTCCTTTCCCCACTTTATGTTTTTGTTTGCTTTGTCAAAGATCAGTTGACTGTAAGTATTTGGGTTTATTTCTGGGTTCTCTATTCTGTTTCGTTGGTCTATGTGCCTATTTTTATACCAGTATCATGCTGTTTTGCTGACTATGGCCTTGTAGTATAGATTGAAGCCAGGTAATGTAATGCCTCCAGATTTTTTCTTTCCGCTTAGTCTTGCTTTGGCTATGCGGGCTCTTTTTTGGTTCCATATGAATTTTCAAATTATCTTTTTTAGTTCTGTGAAGGATGATGGTGATACTTTGATGGAAATTGCTTTGAATTTATAAATTGCTTTTGGTGTTATGGTCATTTTTGCAATATTGATTTTACCCATCCATGAGCACGAGAGGTGTTTCCATTTCTTTACGTCATCTGTGATTTCTTTCAGCAGTGTTTTGTAGCTTTCCTTGTAGAGGTCTTTTACTTCCTTGTTAGGTATATTCCAAAGTATTTTATTTTATTTTTTTGCAGCTATTGTAAAAGGGGTTGAATTCTTGATCTGATTCTCAGCTTGCACATTGTTGGTGTATAGCAGATCTTTTGATTTGGGTACATTAATTTTGTGTCCTGAATTTTTGCTGAAATTATTTATCAGTTTTAGGAGCTTTTTGGAGGAGTCTTTAGGGTTTTCTAGGTATACAATCCATATCATCAGCAAACAGAGACAATTTGACTTCCTCTTTACCGATCTGGATGCCCTTTATTTCTTTCTCTCATTCGATTGCTCTGGCTGGGATTGTCAGTGCTATGTTGAATAGAAGTGGTGAGAGTGGGCATCCTTGTATTTATTGTTGCAGTTCTCAGAGGAAGTGCTTCTAACTTTTCCCCATTTAGTATTATGTTGGCTGTGGGCTTGTCATAGGTGGTTTTTATTACCTTAAGGTATGTCCCTTCTATGCATGTTTTGCTGAGGGTTTTAATTATAAACGGATGCTGGATTTTGTCAAATGCCTTTTCTGTGTCTGTTGAGATGCTTATGTGACTTTGCTTTTAATTCTGTTTATGTGATTATCACATTTATTGACTTGCCTGTGTTAGACCGGAAGAGCTGGGGTGTTCTCAGGAGCCACCGTGTGCCGCGGCAGCTTCGGGATAACTTGAGGCTGCATCCTGGGGAAGAAACACCTCCTGTCCGTGGCGCTGACGGCTGAGGACAGAGCTTTGGTGTGGCTTCTCTGCGACTGGCTTCTTCGGGGAGTTCTTCCTTCATAGTAAGTACAGAAGCATTTGTTTTCTGGAATGTTCTATGTAGTCCTGCTGGGTTCTCATTTTCTTTTTTCTCTCTTTCCATCTTAGTATGAATTTTACAGTAGTACTCATTCCCTGAGAGCTTTTGAGGTTGGAAAGAGTAGGGGGCTTTAGGGCTGTTTCTGAGGGAGACTCCCCGTGTAGATGGAGAGAGAGGAAAGCTCTGGCTGTGGGAGGAGGGGGAAGCTCGGCCCAGGTGGGGTTTTGGGGCCAGGCTCCAGTTAGGCTGCCTTGCATCCACGCCTCAGGTGGAAGGAAAGGATCCCAGCCACCTCTAGGGTTTGCTGATTTTTTAATTGTTTTTATTTTTTTGGAGATAGGGTCTGGCCCTGTTGCCCATGCTGGAGTGCAGTGTCAGATCTCAGCTCACTGCAACCTCCACTTTCTGAGCTCAAGGGACTCTCCAGCCTCAGCCTCCCCAGTAGCTGGGCCTGTGCCACCATGCCCTGCTATTTTTTTTTTTTTTTTTGTATTTTTGGTAGCCACGGGGTTTCACCATGTTGCCCATTTTGAGCTCTCGAACTTCTGAGCTCAAAGCAGTCCTCCTGCTTCGGCTTCCCTAAGTGCTGGGATTACAGGTGTGAACCACTGTTCCCAGTCTGCTGAATTTTGTTTTTCATGTATTTTTGATAGAGACAGGGTTTCACCATGGTGCCCAGGCTGGTCTCAAACTTCTGAGCTTAAAGCAATCCTCTCGCCTTGGCTTCCCAAAGTGCCGGGATTACAGGCATGAACTACTGCACGTGGTCTACTGAATTTTTACATTTGTTTCCCAGCCGTTGGGACATAGGGGCCACTTTTCTCAACACCCTCCCGCCCCCCACCCCCGCCCTGGCAGCATCTGCCTAATTCTGTCCCTCTAGTCAGGGCCACCTGACTGGGGGAAGCTCCCTTCCGTGTGGTTTAATGTCTTCTTTGCAGAAATGTGTATTCAGGTTCCCTGCTCGGTTTTGGATGGATCATTTTAGTACTGTTAGTGTGTGGCATATTTTCTGTAACAACCCCTTAGCTGATAACGTTCTCCCAGCCTTTCTCTTTGGGCTCATTGTTTCCTTTTCCTTGCAAAAACTTCACTTTGATGTAGCCGTGCGTGTTTTTTTATGGCCAGGCATGATCGTTCATGCCTGTAATCCAAGCACTTTGGGAGGCCAAGGTGGGCAGATCACTTGAGCCAAAGAATTTGAGACCAGCCTAGGCAACATGGCAAAACTTCTTCTCTACAAAAAAATATGAAAAATTAGCCAGGTGTGGTGATGTGTGCCTGTAGTTCCAGCTATTCAGGAGGCAGAGGTGGGAGGATCACTTGTGCTGGAGAGGTCAAGGCTGCAGTGAGCCATGATCATGCCACTGCACTCCAGCCTGAGTGACAGAGTCCTTGTCTCAAAAAAAATTTTTTAATCTCTTTACTAACATTCATTTCAATAAGAGTGAAATGACATCTGAGTTTGGTTTTGAAGTACTTTTTTTTGATGAATAGTGATGTTGAGGACCTTTTCTCTGACCTGTTAGTTTTATGTCATCTTTGTAGATATCTCTATTCAAGTTCTGTGCTCAATATGAGTTTGGATATGTATTTTATGCTACTTAGTATTGCTTTTTTCTGTGTACATGTTTGGTAACAACAATTTGTCTCTTCTACAATTCCCTCAAATTTCCTAACAATTTTTTTTGAGACAGAGTCTCATTCTCTTACCCAGGCTGGAGCATAGCGGCATATCAGGGATTGTGAGTCCTCCAACTTAGTTTCTATTTCTCAGGGTTCCTTAGACATTCAGGGCCATTTGTGGTTCCATGTGATCATCAGCACTGTGTATTCACATTTCTTAAATTTCTGCGCATAATAAAGTATATTATTAAGAGTCTGCTGGGACTATTTTTCCTCTGGGACATTTTGGTAAATGTATATTTTTAGTAATGATCAAATCAGGGTACTTGCTCTATCTGTTCTCTCATACAGGTATTATTTCTCTGTTGTGATAACATTCAAATTGCTCCCTTCCAGCTTTTTTGAAAAATGTCGTATTTTGTTAACCAGAGTCACCCAGCTGTGGTATAGAACACAAGAATGTATTTGTCCCAACTAACTGCAACTTTGTTTCCATAACCAATCCTTCCGTCTCCTCCTTCCCCTCTCCTCGGAAAACCACTACTGTACCTTTTACTTATTGAAGGCAAAGTTTTTTGGATTCCATGTAAGTGAGATGAATCTGCTTGTTTTTTTATGCCAGGCTTACTTTATTTAACATTATATTTTCCAGGTTCATCCATATGGCTCCAAATGAAAATTGTATTATTTTGTTATGGATGAAGAGTATTACGTTGTGGAGATATACTGCAGTGTCTTCATCTCTTGATGTGTGGTTGGGTACGTAGGTTGATTCCATATCTCCTATATTGTGAATAGCGCTTCATAAAACATGGGAAGGCAGATAATTTTTTCGGAACCAGCTGCCTTTGCTTTAAATGCATACCCAGTGTGAGAAACTCCCAAGTTTTTTTCACAGTATATACACCAACTTACATCGACATCAACAGCATATACAAGTTTCCCTTTCTGTAAGTCTACACTGGTTGCTGCCATCCAAAATTTTTATTGCTGTTTTGGTAATACTCATTCTCAGTGGAGTTTGATGGCATCTGATATCGGAGTGTGATTCTGACTTACATGTTTGGAGTGATTAGTGATGTGGAGAATCTTTAGTTTCACCTGTGAATCAGTTTCATGTCCTTTGCGGAAGTGGTTGCGCAGGTCCGTTGCGTATTTTTAGCTTGTGTATTTTTTTAAAATCTCTTCCCCACTTAGTAGCTTTAGTGTTTGAGTATGTTAGATAGCGACCCCTTCCAAAATTACGATTTTCCACAGTTTTCCCCCAGTCATCCTGTCCGCCAAGGTAGAATACTTTATCTTTGGGATCATGTTTTCTCCCCCATGCAGAAGCTCTAAAGCGTTGGTCTCACAGGTTTATATTTGCTTTTGTCAGCATGGATTTCTGTGTCTCATGAGAGAGACAGAGAGAGAGAAAAAAAGAGATGGCAAAGTCATTGTATTTTCTATGGGTATTTTCACCCTAAGCGAGAACATGTATTTGGTTTTCTGTTCTTTCCTTAGTTTGCTTAGCATAGTGGCCTGCAGGTTCCATCCTTTTTGCTGCTGAGAGCACGAATTTTTTTTTTAAGCTGTGTAGGATTTTGCAGTATCTATGTACAACACTTTAAAACATCTAATCAACTGTTAAGGGGGGACATAGGTCGATTTTATTTTATTTTTTCATGTGAATAGCACTTCCAAGAACATACCCATGCCTGCGTCATTTTGAAAGAAGGATTTATGATTTATTTTCTTTTGTGTAGATACCCAGTTATGTGATTGCTCATTTGGATGGTATTTCTAAGTTCTTTGAGGAACCTCCAAGCTACTTCTTACAGTGGGAGAACTAGTTTTTATTCCTACCAAGAGTGTAGCAGTGTTTGCTTTCCTCTGCTGCCTTGCCACCATGTAAATGCTTGGACTTAGGACAAATGGCCATTCTGACTGACTTGAGATGGTATCTCAGTGTGCGTGTGAGTTGCATTTCTCTGATGATGAGTGATGTTGATGTTTTTTTCTTGTCTATTGGTCACTTGTACGTCTTTTTTTTACAAGTATGTCTCCATGTCTTTTTGCCCATTGTTTGATTATTTGTTTTTCTGCCTCTTGATTTTTTTAAGGTCATATTAGAGTCTGGCTATTAGACCTTGGTCAGAAGTGTAGTTTGGGAACATTTTCTCCCATCCTGTAGGCTATGTTTTTACTGTGCTGGTGATTTATTTTGCTATCTGGCAGTGTTTTAGTTTCTTAGGCCCAACTTGTCCATTTTGGTTTTTCTTGCTGTTGTTTTTAGGGACCAAGTCATCTAGATTCTTTACCAAAGCCTGTGTTGAGAAAGGTACTTCCTAGTTTTTCTTGTAGGACTTGTATAGTTTGCGGTCTTCTGCTGAAATCTTTCATTCACCTTGAGTTAGTTTTTGCATCTTGTGAGAGGTGAGGCTCCAGTGTTGTTCATCTGCAAGTGGCTAGACACTATCCCAGTGCCTTTCATTGCACAGTGAGCCCTTTCCACATCTGAATTTTGGTGTTTCAAAGGTCAGATGGTTGCAGGTATGTGGGTTGCTTCTGGGTTTCCTATTCTGTCTAGGTGGAGGTGGGTCTGTAGCCTTTCTGTGAAATTTGAAATTGGAGAGAGTGGTCCATCTGACATCATCTAGATCTCCCAGCATGGCTTTGGAGTTTCAGAGCATTTTGTGGTTCCATGGGAATTTTAGTATTCATTGTTTCTTCACATTGCTTTCAAAAAACAAAATCGATCCATCCTAAAGGTGTACAAGTAGAGGGTAGAGTGGAATATTTGGATCCATGCATGCATCAGATAGTGATGAAATTAGGGTATATAGTGTCATTTTTTGCCTTGTAGAGTGTTCCTGTCTTTGAGTTGAGGAGAGCCAGAACTCTTCTTTCTGGCTGTCTTGAAAACTATCCTCTGGTAAAGTTTTCTCTAGTCACCCTGCTGAGGAATAGAACAGCAGGTTTCATTCCTCTTATGCAGCATGTCACTTTGTACCTGTTTCCTATCCCCACCCATGCCCAGCCTTCTGTTCCAACCCTGGCAAGCACTGTGGTGCTTTGTAGGTCTATGTGAGATTAAAGGGTCTTAGATTCCCCATGAGTGAGGTAATGTGAGGTTTGTCTTTCTCTGCTTAGTATTTCATTTACCATAATGTGTGTTTCATTACCTAGTGTGTTTCATTTACCAGGTTCCACCATGTTGCCGCAGATGACGTGATTTCAGTACCTGTGTCTGGCTGAAAAGTGTTTGTTTGTGAATGGATATTGTGGTTTCTGGATCTCATCCTCTGTGGGTGGACAGGTAGGTCGATTCCTTATCCTGGCTATTGTGACTGGTTCCACAGGCAGCATGGGAAGGCAGATGTGTCTTCTGTGTACTGATGACATATGCTACCAGTGCACACCCAGTGGTAGCGCGGCTCAGTGAAATGGTCGTTGTATTTTTAGTTTTTAGAGGAACCTCCAGGTGGCCTCTACAGTGTGTGTACTAATTTACCTTGTCAACAGTTGTGGCTAAGAGAGCTCTCCTCTCTGGAAATTCACAGCAACATTTGTGGTTTCCCTTCTTTTAAGATATATGAAGTTCTTTGTAATACTCTTTCCTTTGAGAGGGACACGATATCTGAGTCTTGTTCTGATTTTCATTTTTCTTATGATTAGTGATATTAACTACTAGGTGTTAAGTACATTTGTTTTCAGTTTTAGGTGTTCTTTGCAGAAAAGACTCTTTGGTTTCTTTGCCCAATTTTGGTTTGCTAATTACCTTCTCTTTTCTGCTAGTTAGTAGTGTTAGTTACTTACACCTTTTCTAAAAAAAGTCTCCTTAGCTGTGTTTTCCCCTGTACCTTTCTTATCATCCGTTGGATGTTTGTTTCTTTTCATTCATTGTTTTCATTCTTTCTTTCCCCCAAGCCATATAGTCTGATGAGTCTGATGCAGATTCAGGGGTGTGTAGTGTTGTGGTTTTCCACTACATTGGTTACTGATGAAATAAAGGACATTCACCAGCATACAAATCTATTGTGAGTTTTGCTTGTTTGTTGTTTGTATTCTTTTCTTTGCCCCATATTTTTTCATTTTCCTTTTTGCAAACTGTAAGCATAGATCCAGGTTGACCCAGGTATCTGCACACCATATACTTTCTTCTCAGAGAGTGATAGTTTCAAGTTTTGGGTATAGGTCTTTCATTCATGTTGAATAGATGATTGTGAATTTCACACAATAAGGACCCTATGTTGTTATTTTGCCTAGGGATATCCAGTTCTCAGAACGCTGTATTGGACAGACTCTCCCTTCTTGTGGTGACGTTTGTGGTTCTTTCTAAGCATGTGCTTAGGCTATACCAATTTGAATTTACTCCTGGGCACCCTCATTGTGTCCCCTGGTCTGTGTTTCTCTGCTAAGGCCTATCACAAATCATCTGGGTAACTAAAGCTTTGGGAAGTAGGTTAAAGTGGAAGAGTGTGATGGCTCCACCGACTTTGTGTGTGTAGGAATCTGGGTAACTAAAGCTTTGGGAAGTAGGTTAAAGTGGAAGAGTGTGATGGCTCCACCGACTGTGTGTGTGTAGGAACTGCTTTGGGAGTGCGGGGCACTTCATTGTCCCACAGGACTTTCAAAAATACGTTGTGATCCTATTTGAAAACAAAAATTTCACATGGTCTATGCTTCTACTTTAAGGGTGCAAGGGACCATTTGACATATGGATCAGTGCTGGTGTGATCAAATTACAGGACCTCGTGTCTCTGTTTCAGGCTATAGTGAGGATTTCTTGGTGGAGAGAGTATCCCGATCACCCCTTCCCGCTATATTGAATATCATGCTAGGAGACTGTTAAGCCTAGTCACCCTGCTAAGCTGTAGAACACCAGAATTCTTGCCATTCATCTGAGCGTCACTTTGTAGCTGTTTCCAAGCCTCCCCTCAGCCTCTGGTACCCACTATTGACGTTGCTCCTTTGTGAGATGCATTTCATTAGATTCCATGCGCGTGAGATCGTGCTGTGTTTGTGTTTGTCTTCCTCTGCCTGGCTCATTTCCTTTAACTTAATGTCCTTCAGCTTTCTCCACCTTGCTGGAAGTGACCTGCTGTCCAGAAGTTTGATGGCTAAGGAGTATACCATCGTGCATGCATCTTTCATTTCCTGCATTTCTTCCTTCCTGGATGGACAGGTAGGTTACCTCCATACCCTGGTTATTGTCCGGAGTACTTCATCAAACATGGGAAGGCAAATATCTCCTTAAGTTACAAGGTTCCTTGGCTTTTGCTGGTATACCCAATGTTGGGATGGCTACGGGAACTGGTAGTTGTATTGTTGTTTCAGAAACCTCCTGCTGTCTCTCCCAGTGGGTATACAAATTTGCATTCCTACCAATAGTGTGTGAGAGTTTCTCTGTCTGCAAATCTACACTGCCTTATCTTCAAAAGGTTTTATTGCTGTTCCTGGTCATACTCGTTCTCTGGGGAGTTTGGCAGTATCTGAGTGTGGTTGGGATTTGCATTTAGGGGATGATTACTGATGTGGAGAAACTTCTATTATCCGTGAGTCTGTTGCAGGTTTTTTCAGAAATGCCTATGCCAGTCTTTTGGGCATTTTTAGCATGTGTATTGGTTTTTGTGTTTTTGTCCACTTGGGACCGTTAGTTTCTTGAATATATTAGATAAGAAGCCCTTCCAGATCCACAGTTTTCCATAATTTTCTCCCAGTCTGTGGGATGTCTTCTGTTGGGTTCACTGTTTTCTCTCCAGTGTTGAAGCTATGTGAAGCTCTGAAGTTGTCCTTAGTCTCACATGGTCACATTAGCTTTTGTTAGTGGTGATTTCTGTGTCCCTTTGAGAAGAAAAGCGAGATGGCGAAGCCATTGTATGGTCTATGGGTATTTGATTCCTATGTGTTTTCTGTTTGTGGCTTAGGTGCACAGGTTCAAGTTTTCCCACACTAGACATGCACCCTATGTGTTTTCCTTGGAGGTTTTGGTTTCACAATTGCCCTTTAGTGTTCAGTGGATTTTGTGTCGCTTTTTGTGTCTTGTGTAAGGGAAGGGTTTATTTCTGTCCTTTGCATGTGACCCCCCAGTTTCTTCAACCATTGTGCCTTTGGTGTGCTTTTGGAGGAAAAGCAAGAATCCTATGGATTCAGTGTTTATAATTGTGGGCTGATTATTTGGCTCCTTCGTTGTGTCCATTTCTGTGTTCATGCCACTAATGGATGGATTGGGCCACTGTAGGCTTTTTCTTTTGTTTTGTGTGTTTTTTTGTATTTTCTTCCTTTTTTTCTATTTCTCTTTCCAAAACTGGGTTTTCTAAAATGATAGCTACTTTTATTGTGATCGAGGGGTGTACACCTGCAGGTTCATTTCACTACATGGCTATACAGCAGACTTTGTATGCTTGAGGTCCTAGCGTACCCGTCACCCAGGCGGTGAACACAGCACCAGTTGGATCATTCTTCCTCCAAGGCTTCCTGTCTCCCTCCTTTTTCTGTCTGGTAGTACCCAGCATCTGTTGATTTCATCTTTACGTTTGTGTGTATTCAGTGTTGAGTTTCTGCCTGTAAGTGAAAACCTGCGGTGTTTGGTCTTCTGTTCTTGCCTGAGTTCGCTTAGCAGAGTGGCCTGCAGTTCTATCTGTGTTGCTGCTGTGGGCATGATTTTGTTTCTGTGTTTGATTTTCCTTGGAGGCTTCTTAGTATTCTGTGGTGTATAGGTATCACATTTAAAAACATCTCATTTTCTGTTGTTGGACATCTAGGTCAGGTCCACGTCTTTATTCTTGTGAGTAGCACTCCCGTGAACATGCAAATGTCTGTGTCTTTTTGATAGACACATGTATTTTTCCCTTAGGTGGATACACAGGGTTGGATTGCTGGGTCGAAGGGTAGCTCTGCTTCCTTTCCCTCTTTGTTGTTGTTGAGAAATCTTGAAACTGCTCTCCACAGTTTGAGTCCTAGTTTGCATTACCCCAAGAGTGTAGCTGTGTTTGCTTTTATCTACTGCTACACAAATATGTTTTGTGTTTGGACAAATGGCCATTCTGACTGGTGTGTGATGGCACTGGTACCTCATCTCTGATGATTAGGGATGTTGAGCATTTTCTCCTGTCTGTTGGTCTTTTTTAGGTCTTATTTTGACTAGTATGTTTGTGTCATTTGCCCATTTTTTACTTGTGTTATTTTTCTGCTTCTTGATTTAGGTAAGGTCCTCTAGATTCTGGCTTTAGAACTTGGTCAGATGCTTGGTTTGGGGACATTTTCTCCCATCATGTAGGCTGTGTGTTTACTGTGTTGGCAATTGCTTTGCTGTCCAGCAGGTCTGTAGTTTCTTAGGCCAGACTTGTACTTTTTGTTTTTTCTTGCATTTCTTTTGGGTACTAAATTGTCTAAGTGGTTTGCAAAAGCCTATGTTGAGTAAGGTGTTTGATAGGTTGTCTGTTAGGACTTTTATATTTGAAGTCTTCTATTTCAATCTTTGGTTGATCTTGAGTTAATTTTCCATATGATGAGAAGCAGGGCTGCAGTGTTAATTCTCCTGCACATGGCTAGTCATGTATCTGGGCGCCATTCGTCGCATAGTGAGCCTTTTCTTTATTTATTTGTGTGGTTTTGTCAAAGGTCAGATGGTTGTAGTTCTGCCAGGCTACTTCTGCATTTTCTAACTTGTCTAGGTGAAAGCTAGATCATTTTTTTCTGTTATGATCTATTTTGATTTCTTGGGTTCAAGAACTGATAAATAAATTTTAGAAACTGAAGAACCCACTTACTTTCTCAAGGTTAGAAACCATCACCATCACCGTATTCTGTGATGTTATGGGCTTTATTGAGTTACATCTTTGCCCTTTTCCTTCAAGTCTCTCCTCTGGATTTATTTTGTGAAATTAGATTCTGAATCACATTTTGTTGCATAAACTGTGCTTGAGCAAAAAAAAGTTTTTCTTTTTTTTCTGAAAACATCCTTAGTATACATGGGGTGAAGAACAACAAACATGTCTCGTCTTTCCACTAGTCACACCATTACACTCCTTTCCAGCCTCTTTGCTGCTACATGTGGCCATTCAAATGAGCCCTGGCTAAGTACATGTGGATAGAAGTTAATGTTTGCTTCTTGCAAGCCTGGCCCGTGATTCTATGTTCTGATTTAGAACATAAAAAAGAAGTGAGACTTGCTGAGTGAGACAGAAAGCACTCTTGAACGCTTCCTCTGACAAGCTCTGAGGCACACTGGTTGTCTTGCAGTGCTTTGGACAGCTACTCGTTTGTTGGACAATAATTTCCCAACATGGGGACAACCCAGAGCATTTTCCACTTCCATATTCTGCTTCAGTTGCTCATGGTTTTGATCGAAGCTAGACAGTGACTGAACCAGGAGGCTCAGACCCCAGGCCAGCATGGAGTCCTGTGGTTGAAGACAGGCTGGACCATCAGAGGAAGAAAACAAGTAGCCCTTTTTTCTGGATTTTCACCTTCTCTGTTTTCAGGAAACCTGAAGCCAATTATGTTATTCAGACATGACTGAAAAGAGATTATTTTGAGTTGTTTTGGTGGCACCAAGAAATGTGCCAATGTGACAGCCAAAGCAGAAAGACCAAGGCATTGGGAGTGGGAGAGCCACTGATGATGCTGGGTCTGGTAGGCTTTTCGAGATCTCCCAGCCCCAAAACAGCCAAGCAGCTCTGTCCTGGGTTGTGAGTGGGCTCAGCCCCTGTGCACACCCATGCTTGGATTCTGGCACACATGGCACCCACAGGAGGCAGTGCACCCTCCAGGAGACTGGTTGGCAGGACCCTGTCTCCACACGCAAAGACAGCAGGCAGAACCCACACGTCCTCTACTTTTCCCAGTGTCACTCGCCCATGGGGGTTCACGATGAGACCCACGGGTCCAACCTGCAGGCAGAGTTGCCACCCCAGCCTGAGGCAAAGTGGACCTTTTTCTGCCAGAGGGGTCTGCTTTCCCATTGGCCAGAATGGCCTCAAATGACAGGGACAGAACAAGGCACAAGTGTACCCATTAGAGTGTCTGAGCCCCCCTGGTGTCTGCTCCCACACATCTCCTGGGAGGTTCCAGCAGGCACCCAGGCCTGGGCCACAGCTCACCCCACATTCAGAAGTGGGTAGCACAGCTGCCCTGTGCAGGCCTCAGGGAGGAAAGGGAGAAAGAGATGACAAAAGCAAGACACAAGAAATGCAGCAAAAGCACACAAACACACACACTGACACTCATCTGGGGCAGGCCATCCTCTCACCCATGACCAGCAGTATAGGCAGCTGAGAGCTGGGCAGGAGGTGGTGCCACCATCCCCTGAGTTAGGGCCTGGATCCAAGGAAGAACATAGAGTCCCTAGAGTCAAGCGCCACTGACCTCAAGACCTGCAGTTTGCAGGGAGGGGATGCTGTGAGAGAACTGTTCCAGGTCACAGCTAAGTATGTCTGACTTCAAGAAAATATTTCAAACCAAAGTACATTTATGGAAGACTCTCAATGATATAAAAAAGCACAGTTTAGAAAATGTGAAAGCAATCACTGAACATATTCATATATTTTCATCTAAATTTAGTTACAGAGTTTTTCTAAAACTGGGATCAGGCCAGGTATGGTGGCTCAGGCCTGTAATCCTAGCAGTTTGGGAGCCTGAGGCAGGAGGATCGCTTGAGGCTGGGGGTTGGAGAGCAGCCTGGGCAACATTGTGAGACCCCTCATCTCTACCAAAAATACAGAACTTGGCCAGTCATGGTAGCACACTCCTGTAGTCCCAGCTACTCAGAAGGCTGAGGTGGGAGAATTGCTTGAGCCTGGGAGGTTGAGGCTGCAGTTAGACAAGACTGCACCACTGCATTCCAGCCTGGGTGACAACCTGTCTCAAAAAATAATAACAGTAATTCCCAGTTTTAATAATTATTCTAGAGTTGTGTAAAAGAATACCCTTAGGAAATGCACACTTTGGGGTAATTATGTCTATAGTTTACACTGAAATCATTAAAAAAGGTATGTAAACAGACAAAGCAAATGGGACAAAATGGAGCAAATTTCTACAAATTTTAGAATTTGGTGAGTCTTGGTTAAGAGAAGGAGGAGGATTCTTGGTACTATTCTTGTGACTTTTGAAATTATATAAAAATTTTAAGTTCCTAAAAACTGGCTGTAGAACTATACACTCAGAGTGAGCATTTATTTTGTAAAATAGTGATTAAGACCAAATCTTTAATCAGTTAAAAATCTGATCAAATAAAAGTAGTAATATATTACGGTATTTTTGACATGAAATCATTGTAAAGGGGCGATAACTTACAAGTTTGTCTCCAAGCACAGTACATTTTTATGGATTTTTAAAGAATTCAACTTCCTATAATTCTTACCTTCCTCCACCTAAAGTGACACAGTTTACCAAATAATTTGGAGTAATGGTTAGATTGGGTTAGATTCCCAAGGCTTCCTCTTTAAAAATCATACATTTAATCCGGGTAGGGAATGACTTGGCTTCTTTGTTCCTGTGAAAGAAGTATATAAAAATGTCCCCTTAGTAACTATGCAGTCAGCTTACTATCTCAGCAAAGTCATTGTGAACTTCCATGTCTCAGGTTGGAAATAGGAGCCAATTCAAGGTAGATTAAAGACTTAGGGCCAGGCGCGGTGGCTCATATCTGTAATCCCAACACTTTGGGAGGCCGAGGTGGGTGGATCACGAGGTCAAGAGATCAATACCATCCTGGCCAACATGGCCCGTCTCTACTAAAAATACAAAAATTAGCTATGCACGGTGGTGGGTGCCTGTAGTCCCAGCTACTCAGGAGGCAGGAGAACCACTTGAACCCGGGGGGCGGAGGTTGCAGTGAGCTGAGATTGCGCCACTGTACTCCAGTCTGGCGACAGAGCCAGACTCCGTCTCAAAAAAAGAAAAAAAGACTTAAATGTCAGACCTGAAACTATAAAACTACTAGAAAAACATAGAGAAAACTCTTCAGAACATCGGCTTAGGCAGATAATTTATGGATGAAATCTCAAAAGCACAGGCAGCAAAAGCAAAAATAGATGAGTGGGCTATAACTTCTGCACAGCAAAAGAATCAACACAGTGAAGAGACAGCCCCTGGAGTGGGAGAAAATATTTGCAAATTACTCACCTGACAGGGAACTAATGTGCAGAGTATACAAGGAACTCAGACTCCTCAAAAGTTAAAAAATCAATGCCATTAAAAGTGGGCAAAGGACAGGAATAGAGACATACAAATGGCTAAGATGTATATGAGAAACTGCTCAACATCATTGATCAGGGAAATGCAAATCAAAACCACAGTGGGATATTATCTCACGTCAGTTAGTATGGGTATTATTAAAAAGACAAAAAATAACAGATGCTGGTGAGAATGAAGAGAAATGGAAACTCTGCTACACTGTCAGTAGGAATGCAAATCAGTACAAGCATGATGGAAACCAGTATAGAGAATTCTAAAAAAAGAAAAAATAGAACTACTGTATGGTCCAGCAATCTCACTGGGGGGGTATTTAGCCAAAGGAAAGAGTTCAGTGTAACAAAGGGGAACTTGCATGCTCTTGTTTATCACAGCATTATTCACAATAGCAAAGACACAGAATCAATCCAAGTATTCATCAACAGATGAGTGGATAAGATGTGCTACATAGACACAGTAAAATACTATTTGGCATAACAAATAAGGAAATCGTGTCATTTTCAGAAACATTTTCAGAGACAGAAGGACAAATACTGCAGGTTCTCACTCACGTGAGCGCTAAAAAAACTTGATCCCATGGATACAGAGAATATAATGGCAGTACCAGAGGCCAGGAAGACTGGGTATGTGGAAGGGAGAATGAAGAGAAGTTGGCTATTGGGTACAAACCTACATTTAGAAGAAATAGGCTGTAATGTTTGACAGCAGGCTGTGGTGGCTAAGTAATATTATTATGTGTAAATATTCAAAGTAACCAGAATACGCATTTTATGCATGTAACAAGTATTTGTATGCACCTTACAAAGAGGTAAAATATTATGTGTCAATAAGATGGAGAGGTTATGCCCAAGCCTCCAGAGAGGGGCTCCTTGGATCCGCACAGCACATCCTGCATACCTGCATCCACTGCTGCACTATGCTCCT
The DNA here is from genome assembly GCF_029281585.2 of Gorilla gorilla gorilla. Classification (NCBI taxonomy): domain Eukaryota; kingdom Metazoa; phylum Chordata; class Mammalia; order Primates; family Hominidae; genus Gorilla; species Gorilla gorilla. The sequence goes on from NC_073235.2 coordinate 32,812,499, forward strand.
CGTATCTGAGCCTTCATGCTCTGGTCCCCGAGGCAGGTGGTGCTGACTCAGGTGGCCACACTGTGGACCTGGGTGTTGGTGGCCCAGAGGGTGGGTGCTAGAGGCTTCCTGCCCTTCTTGTTCCACTGGGACCAGATGGAGCCAGGCAGTGACAGGGTACCACCTTCTTGACCGGATCCTGGAACACAGGAGTGTCACCTGGCCCCTCGTCATCCCAACTTAGCACCCAAAGTACCCCTGGGCCGGGGCCATGGCTGGGCTGGAACTCAGGATGGTTAGGATGCAGCTCAAGCCTTATGGCATCTCTGGGTTCTCTGTCCACTGAGGGTGCCCTGGGATGCAAAGCTGGTGGAAGAGGTTGGCATTTCCCCAGCCTATCCTCACTCATGCCAAGCACCCCAGAATGTCCTTCCTGGTCCATCGCCCTGGTCATATTCCCCAGGGCAGCTCAGGGCTTTGTTCAGGGATTTCCTGTAGTCAGGTGCCTGACAAGTGTTGAGACGTGCAAGGCCACGTGGGCAGATGGGTAGGTGCTCTTTGGTGAGCACCCCCAGCAGGGCAGTCCCCCACCCAGGTGTCTGCCTGCTCCTGCTTGTGTTTGACTGTTAACAGCGCTTCATGCCAGGGCCACCAGCTCCCATCCCTCCTGTCAGGAAGGACACAGACAGCAAGTGCCTGGGGGGTAAGGCATTTGCCAGGTAACACAGGTGGCGAGTGCCGGAGCTGGGATTTGAACCCGGATCATGGCACTCTGTGTGGGGCAATGGAAGGTTTGAGGACGCCCATGTAGGAAAGAAGGGCAGCCTGGCCCCACTGAGCCCAGCTTCTCCCTGTGACCCTGGAGGAAACTACTCAGCCCCCAGCTGGGGAGAGAGTCCAGGAGGCCAGGCTTCCCCTTGCTTCCTGGCTCAGGGGATCACAGAGGGACAAGGAAATTTAGTGTGTGTGTCTTCTTTTTGTTTCATTCAAAATTTAATTTAGTATCAAGCAAGAGGAGCTTTAGTATCAAGCTCCTCATTTTAGTATCAAGCTCCTCATTTTAGTATCAAGCAAGGTAGCTTAACTCTGCATAAGACTTCATTACAAAATAGTACTTTTTTTTTTTCTTTGCACTTGTGATTGGCTTCCCCTCTACTTCTTTTGGTAAGAGTAGGTTGGTGTCCAGGCTCAGAATCCATTTTTCCTCCCACACCAAAGCACCTGTGGTTTGGGTGAAGCAGCCTGGAGCCTGGCTGCATAAAGCTTTGCAGCAGGAGGGTCCCGGTAGGAGGGTCGAGGTGCTACTTGCCCTGGTCCAGCTCAGAGGCCAACACCAGGGAGGCTCAGTGTCCTGTTCCCAGGATCTGCACATGGGGTTGCCTTTCTGCATCTCCCCATCAGAGTGGTAGGTGCTTCTCCAAGCCCCCTCATGCCGGCCTGGACACAGCGGTCTGCACCTTGACCCTATTGCATGCCAGTGGAGCAGAGCCCCCCAGGCCAGAAGCCCCACAGCTGTTGGCCCTGGCTTGGACGCTGGGCAGGGGGCACCGGGGCAGGGGCTGGCTGCAATCCTGTGGCCCCAAATGCTCCCTCGCTGATGGCTTCGTGTTCTGTTCTGGGTGCGGAGCAAAGAGGAGCAGGTGTCGAAGGCACCTCAGGCAGGCGCTGGGCTTAGTGGGCGTCTTGTGCTCCGTGATTTTGAGGCCATTTGCAGCCAGCTCCGCCAGCCCGAGCTCCGAGCTGCAGCTGCTGCCATGCACAACAGCACCACCATGAGTGTCCTGGGGGCTTTCTTCAGGAGAGGCTGTCAGCATCCTCAAGTTCCAGCTGCTTAACCCCAGTCCTCTTTCAAGAGGCTTTTTTTTTTTTTTCACCAGAGGCTTCTCAAATGGCCTGAAAGCTCAGCTGACTCCCACAAAGTTTGCTGGGAACACAGGGCTGCCAGTGACATTCCTGGCGCCAAGACTTAAGCACGCGGGTTGCACGCATCGGCCAGTGTCTGTGCCACGTGCACTGACGCCCCCTGAGATGTGCACGCCGCACGCGCACGCCGCACGCGCACGCCGCACGCGCGGCAGCGGCTTGGCTGGCTTGTAACGGCTTGCACGCGCACGCCGCACGCGCACGCCGCACGCGCATAACGGTTTGGCCGGCCTGTAACGGCTTGCACGCGCACGCCGCCCCCGCATAACCGTCAGACTGGCCTGTAACGGCTTGCAGGCGCACGCCGCACGCGCGTAATGGCTTGGCTGCCCTGTAATGGCTTGCACGCGCATGCTGCACGCGCGTTAACGGCTTGACTGCCCTGTAATGGCTTGCACGCGCATGCTGCACGCGCGTTAACGGCTTGACTGGCCTGTAGCAGCTTGGCTTGGCTTTGCATTCTTTGCTTGGCTCTGCGTTGGTCGCTTGGATTGACGTTTCCTCCTGGGATTGACGTTTCCTCTCTCGCGTTCCTTTGCTGGACTTGACCTTTTCTTTGCTGGGTTTGGCATTCCTTTGGGTGGGCTGGGTGTTTTCTTGGGGGGGGGTTGGCCCTTCCTGGGGTGGGCGTGGGGTCGCCCCCGGGGGGCGTGGGCTTTCCCCGGGTGGGTGTGGGTTTTCCTTGGGTGGGGTGGGGTGGGCTGTGCTGGGATCCCCTGCTGGGGTTGGCAGGTTTTGGCTGGGATTGACTTTTCTCTTCAAACAGATGGGAAACCCGGAGTTACCTGCTAGTTAGTGAAACTGGTTGGTAGACGTGATCTGCTGGCTACTACTGGTTTCTCCTGGCTGTAAAAAGCAGATGGTGGCTGAGGTTGATTCCATGCCGGCTGCCTCTTCTGTGAAGAAGCCATTTGGTCTCAGGAGCAAGATGGGCAAGTGGTGCTGCCACTGCTTCCCCTGCTGCAGGGGGAGCGGCAAGAGCAACGTGGGCACTTCTGGAGACCAGGACGACTCCACTATGAAGACACTTAGGAGCAAGATGGGCAAGTGGTGCCGCCACTGCTTCCCCTGCTGCAGGGGGAGTGGCAAGAGCAACGTGGGCACTTCTGGAGACCACGATGACTCCGCTATGAAGACACTCAGGAGCAAGATGGGCAAGTGGTGCTGCCACTGCTTCCCCTGCTGCAGGGGGAGCGGCAAGAGCAACGTGGGCACTTCTGGAGACCACGATGACTCCGCTGTGAAGACACTCAGGAGCAAGATGGGCAAGTGGTGCCGCCACTGCTTCCACTGCTGCAGGGGGAGCGGCAAGAGCAACGTGGGTGCTTGGGGAGACTACGATGACAGCGCCTTTATGGATCCCAGGTACCACGTCCATGGAGAAGATCTGGACAAGCTCCACAGAGCTGCCTGGTGGGGTAAAGTCCCCAGAAAGGATCTGATTGTCATGCTCAGGGACACTGACGTGAACAAGAGGGACAAGCAAAAGAGGTAACCAGGCCTGGGCTGGGAGGAGGTGGGACGTGGGAGGATGATGGGGACATACCCTCCTGGCGGGGGAGGAGGGGGACCTGGCTTTCTCGCCTCCGCAGGCCTCACACCACCCTGGATGTGGAAACCTCAGAGAGATCAGGGCACAGGCCCCTTTATGAACAGCAACACAAAAACAATAGCTGATTTCCAATCATAATTTCCCTCATAGAACACTAATAGACTGTTTTAAAGTGATTTAACTCGCAAAATTACCGATGCAGCAGAGTTTTTTAATCTACAGATTGTAAAATAATGTTCTATACATTATAGAAAAGTATATATTGAGAACTAAGAACGAAACCCCATAACACATCAACTTCAGGGCTAAATATTCTTCAAATAAAATCCAATATGGATTTTATATCAATGTACAGTATGTAAATATGTTCTTTACTGAGGAACCTTAGAAGGAAACTGAAATGGGAAGATGGTTCCTGTGCTTGAATAGGAAGATTGAATTTTCTTAAGATGTGAGCTTTTTGGCCGGGCGCGGTGGCTCACGCCTGTAATCCCAGCACTTTGGGAGTCCTAGGTGGGCAGATCACGAGGACAGGAGATCGAGACCATCCTGGCTAACACGGTGAAACCCCATCTCTACTAAAAAATACAAGAACAATTAGCCGGGCGTGGTGGCAGGTGCCTGTAGTCCCAGCTACTCAGGAGGCTGAGACAGGAGAATGGCGTGAACCTGGGAGATGGAGCTTGCAGTGAGCTGAGATAGCGCCACTGCACTCCAGCCTGGGAGACAGAGCGAGACTCCGTCTCAAAAAAAAAACAAAAAAACAAAAAAACAAAAAGATGTGAGCTTTTTTTATTTAGCACTTTTACCTAAGCCAAATAAAAATAGCAAAGTTTTAGCGTTTTTAAATTACACATGCTGTCTTTTATTATTGTGATAAACTAATTTTTTGTAACAGAATGGAAAAAGGCTTGCTTTTCCAGATATCAAAATGTGCATGTTATTTATTTCCACAAATTGTTTACTAACAGCTGAAAAGACATCAATGAATAGAACAGAATAGAAAATTTAGAAATACCCAAATATATGTAAGAATTTAGCACTTGATAATGGTGATGTTTTGTATTATTTAAAAAAGATGGATTGTTCATAATTCATTTTTGGAGAAAACTAGCTAGATTTTTATGTCACAGAAATAAGAGTATAGATTAAAAATTTTAAATATACAAAAAGAGAAACATACCAGAAGAAAACACAAATGCCTATTTATATATGCAGATATATATATATATACCTTTTTTTTTTTTGGATGGAGTCTCATTCTGTTGCCCAGGCTGGAGTGCAGTGGTGGGTTCTTGGCTCACTGCAGCCTTTGCCTCCTAGGTTCAAGCAATTCTCTGCTTCAGCCTACTGAATAGCTGGGATTACAGGTGTCTGCCACCACGCCTGGCTAATCGTTTTGCATTTTTAGTAGAGATGGGGTTTCACCATCTTGGCCAGGCTGGTCTTGAAATCCTGTCCTCGTGATCCACCCACCTTGGTCTCCCAAAGTGCTGGGGTTACAGGCGTGAGCCACTGTGCCTGGCTTATATATGCAGATATAATAAAATAAGCTCATTTTAAAATTGGGCAAAGGACTTTTTTGCATATCTACCAGTGACCTATGCACATAGGAAAAGATAGCGTTGCTGGTAGAAGAAGGAATATAAGTTAGAAGAGGAAAATGAAATACTGTTTTCTATTTAAGTTAGAAGAGGAATGAAAGGCCGGGTGCAGTGGCTTACGCCTGTTACCCCAGCACTTTAGGAGGCTGAGGCAAGTGGATCATGAAGTCAGGAGTTTGAGACCAGCCTGGCCAGTGTGGTGAAGTCCCATCTCTACTAAAAATACAAAAAATTAGCTGGGCATGGTGGCACGCACCTGTAATTCCAGCTACTCAGGAGGCTGAAGCAAGAGAATTGCTTGAAGCAGGGAGGTGGAGGTTGCAGTGAGCCGAGATCGTGCCACTACATTCCAGCCTGGGTGATAGAGTGAGACTCCATCTCAAAACAAAACAAAACAAAAATGAATGAAATACTGTTTTCTGTCCACAAAGTTTGTGAGGATGAAGAACAGTGGTACTTATGTAGTTGTTTAAAGTTTAAGTTGCTGCAGCTTTTCAAACAGACACTTTAGTGGTAAGAACCACATTTTAAAAATGTTATGCTTTTTACTCATCAATTCCCTTATACTGAAATATCTTTACCAAATAGATGTCTGTTTTTCTTAGTATTGATTAAAATAGCAGTGTATTTAGAAGAACCCATATAAAGATTTCATGAACAAATTTCAGTGCATCCATAGGATGGAATAATATGTAACTATTAAGGGTGTCAGTAGATACAGAGATATGTCGACGTGCAAAGATGTACTTTGCTATAACAAGTGAGAAAAAAGTCAGTTGGTTACACATATACACGAACAGAATCTGCTCGTGTTAGCTGAAAATCTGTAGAAAATACAATCAAACTTGTTTCTGGGGATTTGTAAGTGAAGTTTTTCCCTTTCTCTTATCTGTGATTTCTGCAATGAACATCTGAGGTTTTAGTTAAGGTTCATTAGTAATGAAATAATCCTTGGGAAGAGAAGGAATATGCTTCTTGCATAGATGCGAATAATTTATCACATTCTATTATTTATTTTTCTTTCTGTGGTTGGCTATGTTCCGTGAACTTTTACCCTCTTCAGAAGTAGAGGGGTCGTGTTTACCTGTTCCTGTAGATTTTATTATATATACATTTTATTACATAATTATCTTTTCATTATATATAGATTAACATGTAAAGTATGAATTATTTTAGTTGAGTTATATGTTTATGAAAATTAAAATAGCAAATAAAATGACTATTACTATTGGAAATGTATTGCCCTACTCTACAGGAGTTTTCTTTAAAAATACTGAACTCCCAAGCCGTGTTCATCCATTCTTTCAATCCATTTAGTCATCAGACATAAGCCAGACACCTGTTATGTGGCAGGCATATTCTGCTGTCTCTCAGGATCCTTCCAGCTTTGAAAACTTCATGTTTACCTGCTGGGCTTGAGCAAGCTGAGAGATTTAAAATTGGGGCATTAGGACTTAATCTCAATTGAAGCTTTTCCTCCCTCCTTTCAAACAGAAGCATTTCTGAAGGTAGAAAATAGTAAAAGACAAACCTTAACTACCCTTTTGAAAATTTACAAGTCTTGGATAAAGACTGTTTTAGTTGTTTTAAGAACTAAAATGTGGTACATAAACAGCATGGAATACTATGCAGCCGTAAAAGAAGGAACGAGAGCAGGTGCTTTGCAGGGACATGGATGGTGTTGAAAGCCATTATTCTTAGCAAACTAACATAGGAAGAGAAAACCAAATACTGCATGTTCTCACTTGCAGGTGGGAGCTAAATGATGAGAACACACAGATACCTAGAGGGAAGCAACACACACTGGGGCCTATCAGAGGGAGGAGGGTGGGAAGAGGGAAAGAAGCAGGAAATAGAACGAACGGGTACTGGGCTTAACACCTGGGTAATAATCTGTACAACCAACCCCTTTGGTGCACGTGTTTACCTATGTAACCAACCTGCACATCCGGCACATGTACCCCTGAATGTAAAAGTTGAAAAAAGCTCCACAAATAGTTTCATAAGTCCATTTTAAAAAGAGAACATTTATAACAGTCTTAAATCCTAATATGAATGATTGGAAATATCTGATGTAGATATATTGTATAAATCTAAGTATTGACAAAAATGAGCCCATGCTATTCATTTGAATTCCAAGTTTTCTTTGGCTTAAAGTTTATTGAAAACCAAAGTAAGAATTGGTTTATTTTAAAAATTTATTTTTGTTTTCACCTCAGCTTTCTTATTCCATGGTTCTTTTAAGAACTATAATTTATCTAAATGCTGGTCATCTGACTGGAACCGCCCCAGACCTGTTATAACATATTCTACTTAATGTAAGACACCAGGGATTGTATGATGCCCCATTATTTTATGTCTCAATAAGATAATTATTTAAATGCCGCCAATTTTAGTAAATCATGAATTGTAAGTGATATTTCAGTGGAGACAACATGGAGACAATGATCATCTCAGAATCACTAAAATACAATGTTACCTGTAATATTTAAAACACTCCTGAAAGTGTAGGTATAATTGTATCATCTCAATTCAAATGTTGTCTTTAGTGGTATTAGTAAAAATTATAATATCTAACAATTATTGAGCTGTTATTTGTGTTAGGAACTCTTTTATATCTTTTGTGCAGAGTCTCATTTAAGCATTAGAGTGGTTTCCTGTGAGAAAGCTACTATTTTCATTCCTATTTTATTGATGAGGAAACTGAGACCCCAAAAGGCTAAGCAACAGCTAGGAAGTGACAGAGCTTCAAGTAGGATTCCAGCCCAAGTTGAATGTCATCCAAGGGCTATGCTTTTTGTATTCATATAGGATGCTCTTTCATTAATACAGCGAGCAATGAGAGATGATAAATAGTGTGCTTTTTTCATGGGAAAGTTAAATGTTTTGAAGGCAGAGTAATAGCAGGCTATTCAGTGTTTGCAATTACATGAATCATTGCTATGGCTGTAGCTAGTGCACTACAATTTCCTAAAAAGTCTTGTCACTCTCACAGGACTGCTCTACATCTGGCCTCTGCCAATGGGAATTCAGAAGTAGTAAAACTCCTGCTGGACAGACGATGTCAACTTAATGTCCTTGACAACAAAAAGAGGACAGCTCTGACAAAGGTATGCAGTAGCCAACTATATCAGCATGAGGTGGGTTTGATTTCAATACATAGCATAAAAATGAGTTTTCTGCTTTAAATATAACTAGGTGGTGAAAGCTGTGGAATGTTATTTTGAATTCCTAGGATTTGTAATTTGTTTTTGGTCTAATACTGACAGGCCGTACAATGCCAGGAAGATGAATGTGCGTTAATGTTGCTGGAACATGGCACTGATCCAAATATTCCAGATGAGTATGGAAATACCACTCTACACTACGCTGTCTACAATGAAGATAAATTAATGGCCAAAGCACTGCTCTTATACGGTGCTGATATCGAATCAAAAAACAAGGTATAGATCTACCAATTTTATCTTCAAAATACTGAAATGCATTCATTTTAACATCGATGTGTGTAAGGGCCAGTCTTCCGTATTTGGAAGCTCAAGCATAACCTGAATGAAAATATTTTGAAATGACCTAATTATCTAAGACTTAATTTTAAATATTGTTACTTTCAAAGAAGCATTAGAGGGTACAGTTTTTTTTTTTTAAATGCACTTCTGGTAAATACTTTTGTTGAAAACACTGAATTTGTAAAAGGTAATACTTACTATTTTTCAATTTTTCCCTCCTAGGATTTTTTTCCCCTAATGAATGTAAAATGGCAAAATTTGCCCTGAAATAGGTTTTACATGAAAACTCCAAGAAAAGTTAAACATGTTTCAGTGAATAGAGATCCTGCTCCTTTGGCAAGTTCCTAAAAAACAGTAGTAGTTACGAGGTGATGCGCCTCTCACTGGCAAGGCTTAAGATATTTCTGATTGCTCATGAGGCAGAAGTGGAAAGGGAAAAAGATAGCAATCAGAAATATCAAGGCCAATTTGGAAATTAGGTAATAGAGGGAAAAGACCACGAGGAAGTTGTGTGTGTGTGTGTTGTTGTTGTTGTTGATTGATTTGTTTCCTTTGTATGGTGAGACAAGGTTCTCTTCAATTTTAGAGAATGACAGTTTTCAGTTTGGGAGAGGGAGTTAGTGGGTTGTAAACTGCCTAGAGATCAATTTTAGGAGGCCTCTGAGGAACCAGATTGGCAGTGAATAGGTGGTAATGTAAGGGGAAACCCTTGAGCAGAGGGAATATCAAGTAATTAACTGACTTAGTGTCCTATTCTGGTAGAAATGGCCAATTAGAGTCTCAGCTCTGCTTTCAAATCTAGAGTGTCTGGATGGGAAGGTAGAAGATAAATAAGTAACAAGATCAAGTTGGATTTTGAGTTGACTAGACCCTGTTCTTCTCTTACTGGGGAAAATCATGTGGTGTTTTCAGCAAATGGGTCTCTCTCCTACTCCTTACTCTTTTTGGCCAGATCTTCAAATGAGAAAGGGAATTGGTCATATGGGTGAGAAATGAGACTGAAATAATTGTCTGTTGCACTAGCTTTCAGCTAGAATTGTGCATCCCAGTAACCTGAGGAAAATTTTTAAATAATCAACAAGTCTAGGCTTTTTCTGAATATTTTGATACAGTAAGTCTAATAATGCCTGAATATGTATATTTGAAAATGTTTCCTTGAAGCCAGGCATGGTGACGCATGGCTGTAGTCCCAGCTGCTAGGGAGGCTGAGGTGGGAGGATTGCTTGAGCTCAGGAGTTCGAGTCTAGCCTGGTCAACATAATGAGACCCTGTCTCTAACAACAACAGCAACAACAATTTTCTCAAAATCTGGATACACTCCTGCTTAAGAACCACTCAATACATAAAAGTAATATGTAAATTCTTATGTCTCAGAAACTTAAGGTATCTCTAGAAGAGTTGGAGTTGGATATGTGCTGATTTCTTTAAATCTTTCCAATAACATTAATCTGACTTTTTTTTTTTTTTTCCCCGAGATGGGGTCTCACTCTGTTTCCCAGGCTGGAGTGCAGTGGTGTGATCACAGCTCACTGCAGCCTCGACCTCCCCAAGCTCAGATGGTCCTCTAATCTCAGTTTTTTTTTTTTTTTTTTTTAGTGGAGATGAGGTTTTGCCATGTTTCTCAGGCTGGTCTTGAACTCCTGGGCTCAAGCGATTCACCCACCTCAGCCTCCCAAAATGCTAGGATTACAGGTGTGAGCCACCATTCTTGGCCTAGTCTGACTTTTATCTCTGTGGTTGAGACATTAAAATGAATATTATTGGTAGTATGTATCAGCTTACAGAATAATATCTTTTCCTTCCTACCATCAGTTATTCACTGCCATTCAGAAGGTCTTTAGAAATTTGCTGTGAGTAGTCTTTCAATAAGTAGAGGATGGCCATCTCAGGATTTTGTGTCTCTTTGTTCAGTCATTCAAGTGGTTAGGTCAGTAAGTCGTTAAGAGCAGAGTTTTCTCAATTAGAATTGTAGCAAATTCTAAACTGTTTTTTTTGTCAATTGATGCTGTATTATGGACTATCCAGTGTGTCTCTTAAGTATGTAGAGCTTTGGCATAATCAGCATGGCAGTTTCAAACACTAAAAACCGTGGAGTTATTAAGAATACAGATAGGAATTCTGTTAATTTAGTTTCAGTAGTCCTATGAACTGATGATTTAGTTAACAATCTGGGAAAATTAAATACAAATAGATTTTAAATAAATAAATGTTGGAAAATTTTTTCAAATGGGCAGTATGAGTTTTAATAGCAATTTTTGTTGCTTGTTGGAGGTTGAACTTTTGGTAAAACATGAAACTAAAGAAATACTTTACATGCAGATTCTTGCTTTATACACAATTTGTCTTAGGGTTGAGGATATAGAGACAAAAGATACAGCCCCTGCCCTCAAGGAGCTTTTTGTTTAGATGGGAAAAATATTATCATCCAATAACACCATGCCAAATGCTGAGTTAGAAGCAAAGAGCCTTGGAAGCAGTTAATGTTTAAAGTGAGTTTTTGAGATGATTAGAGTTACTGTGGTGAGGCAGAGAAGGGGTGTTTTCCAAGGGAAGGAGCAGCATGTGGGAAAGCACAGAAGAGTGAGAAGGAAGTGACTACATTTTATTTACTTTCTATGCGTGTAAGTCCATAAGATCTTATATAAAGTTTCCACTTCGGTTGAGGAATATGTACTTTTTTGAATTACATAGGTTTTTGCTTTATATTGTTTTACAGCATGGCCTCACACCACTGTTACTTGGTGTACATGAGCAAAAACAGCAAGTGGTGAAATTTTTAATCAAGAAAAAAGCAAATTTAAATGCACTGGATAGATATGGAAGGTATAGTTCTTTCTTTTAATCTGTGTGTTCTAGATGGATAGCAGTCACTCAAGTCATAAATATTGATAAGATTAATGTATACTTACTGGCATATAGTGATCAGTATCAACACAAATCAGTTAGGTAGAAAAACAATTACTTGGACTGGGCAAGATAAAGAACAGTTTTAGTAGGATTCATCTTCTCTTATTATATTGACTGATGTTATTTGTTATGTGACGTTTTTGGTTACATGATCTTATGTTAGCTTATAGGATTTCATATTAATTTTAAGAAGTTTGAACTTTAACTTTTAGTTTACTTTATGACTGAGTATTGAACTTCTTAACCCTTTCTAATAGTTTTTAACCTCTGTGTCTTACATGCTTTTCCACTAAATATGCTGTATTAAACATAAATAGGGGTTGAAAATCCTTTTGTCTTTTCAATGACTCTACTTTAAGTTCCTTTCTTTGAAGAATATTAATGTTAGCTTATCCCTACATGACAATTAATTGCTGTTCCCACATACTGTGGGTTCAACAGCTTTTTTCCTTTTTTATTTCCAGTGTATTTTTTATTTTTATTTTTAATTGGTATGGAGAGAGGGAGTCAAGATAGTTTTAAGTGGATACACTTTTCCTTTGATGAAGGCAAGATGTAGGTGGGTGATAAAGAGTAAAGAGCTAGGCTTTGGATTCACACAAGACTGGGTTAATTCCTAACTTACTTGCTAGGTGTGTGACCTTGGGGACGTTATTTACCACCAGATATCTTGTCATATATGAAAAGTAGGAGAATATATCCTTCAAAGTTGGCTGTGCATAAGTAAGAAAGATACATGTGGCATTTAATTCAGTGCCTAGCACATGGTTATTGGCACCATTAACTGAAACTCCTGTGACTACTATTCTTACCATTATTAATATTACTGCTTTCAGCATGCAGAGAGCTCTTATTTCTCTTACCCCCTAGCTGATTTTCTATTACAGCGTATCAGTCTAGGGAAGCTGTGACGAACTCTTCACTTAAATCTTTGTCCACTTCAGATAAGTGGCCCTAACATTGTTTCTTGCCCATCAAAGGACTTTAAATTAGTAGCTTCTGCTATGCAATACCCCACTGAGATAAGAGGTTTTTTTTTGGTCCCTTTCTTTTAACCTTTGTGGTATTTTAGAAAGATGAACACTTGAGAACTCAAGATGCTTGTCTTTTAGTGCATGTAAATGTTTGATTCTGCACGGACAGGCAAGGTGTTACATTGGTAAAGTATATCAAATTAGCTTTAAAAATAACTTATTACAGTTCCTATCTCTGTCATTTTAGAACTGCTCTCATACTTGCTGTATGTTGTGGATCAGCAAGTATAGTCAGCCTTCTACTTGAGCAAAATATTGATGTATCTTCTCAAGATCTATCTGGACAGATGGCCAGAGAGTATGCTGTTTCTAGTCATCATCATGTGTAAGTGTTTACATTAAAAGGCTAGTTAATGCTAAATTGAGGTTTAAAATAATTATAACAGTTGCATCTTACATATCAGGTGAGATGTCATAGTTTGGTTCAGGTAGTTTTAGAGTGGCAGTGAGTTAGTCCCCTGCATCAGCCAGAAATCAGACAAAAAGCAAGACAAGTTAGAAGTACCAATGGGTGCAGGATTCTTTATCTCAGGACTTTTAAGACCTTTATCCTTAGAGATCCCAGCATTGTTCATTTGATCCAAGCATAACACCTATGTAGGGATAAAAAATAGTGTCACATCTTTAATTTTTCTGATTAGTTATTTGAGTCTTGAAATGTCCAGTTTAGCAGAAAGTCTTGTACTGTTTTCTGGGGACTATGTCCTACATACTCCCTGAATTTTTGAAGGACCGAAGGAGTTCACTAAATCCAAGGAAGACAGTCCCTTTTATCAAGTCAGAAGGAGGAGGAAAAAAAAAGGACATTGCAATCATTCTGTTGTTTCCATTGATTCTGTTGCTGCATTGTTGCCACTCAAACTGGTCCTGCTGTCTTAAGATGAATTGGTAGATTCAGATCCCTCAAGTCTTCATGGTGATTCATACAGTGACTTTGATGTTTTTTAGTTCCCATACCTGTGCTTATATGCCATTGTTCCCAGAGCACCAGCCCCCTGCTCTTGCCACTGGGCATCCTGACTTTATCCGCACACAAAGTGAGCAAATTGACGCTTCCCCACATATTCAGAACCTAATGTGGAACCCACATCTTAGCCAGGAATTAGCTGAGACCTTCATGGTAAGAGATCCTTTGAGGCTGTTGTTGATCTTTTCTCTAGCAGATATTAGGTGGGCTTGTTCTAAAGGGTGAGAGGGGTTCAAATAATGTGGCAGAACGAGATCAGTGTTTGTTTGTTTCCTCTTTGCTACCAGATTTGTACTGTGAGGCACCTTTATATCCTGTATAGAACCTTGGGCAGTAGAAAGTCCCATATGAACCTTCCCCTGAGCAGTGGCTCCCAGCTGTGGTTGGCCCCTTCAGTGATCTGATTTACATGATAATGAAAATCGTTCAAGCTACTTCCATCTCTAGCTCAAGATTTTAAAATATTTTCAAATTCTAGCTCACAGGAAGCCATTGAAGAGAATTCTCAGTATCTCAAGTAGGTTAGTTGGACTTAACAGAGCGAAGCCTTGTCCATGACTCATCACTAGTCATGTGTAAAAGTAGGGCTTTGTGCCTGCTTCGGCGGCACATATCCTAAAATTGGAACAATATGGAGAAAGTTAGCATGGCTTCTGCATAAGGAGGCAGCACAAATCTTTGAAGCATTCCATATTTTGTGCAGTCACTGGAAGGTCATTTGACTATTTGCTGACTAGCTCTAAGGAAATAGTGTGAATCAGAGCAAAATGGGTGCCACCCAAATATTGAAATTGTGATTTGCGCTGCAAAAATAGTCATGTAAGATGGTCTATGAGATGACTTTGAGCTGAATAATGTGTTCAGTGCAAAATATATTGTTAGTATGTATGTTGAAAATTAGAGAAAGTCAACTTGCAACTTCTTCATGGAAACTAAAAAAAATAAAAGTAGAGTTTTGGTCTCCCATGTCAGCTGGAATTGAACATCAATATAAAGCATTATCCTAACAAACATCTGCTGGCTGAGAGTTTGAGTCTGTAGAGAAGGATCGTTGGTCCAAACCAGGTCTTAACATCCATTGGTTTTTCTGCCCTTGGCGTGATTGATCAACTCCGTAGTAGTGGACAATCACATTATCTACTTTAATGAGATATTTATGAATAAATTTAGTTACAAAGTATGACATAGTTGAGATGCACTGAATTATAAGCCATAAGGAGTAGGACAACTAAGAAGCAAAATTAGGACTTAATAATATTTTCTGAAAACTACAACATTTGTATATTAGAACCTATGAACAAAATACGCATTGGGTTTTATTTGGGATTCCAAGATAATTTTAGTCATAAAGTTTAGGAACAGATTATTCCATTGCTTTACTATTTTTCTCAGCATTTAAAAAATGTTATCTCGTTAAATCTTTATAACAACCTAGTGAAATAAGGCAGCAAAGTCCTCACTTTGTTGAAGAAGACATTGAGCCTAAGAGAAGCAAGTTGTCCAAGAACAAATAGCTGTTCATTATGGAGCTAGGACTTAATGCAGAGTTCGGACACTTTCTATTATATCAGGTTAATGCGAGCTAATTTACTGGGTCACAGTGCCCTTGATTTATGAGTATTTCACCTTACATGTTTTTCTTCTTTAATTAGAAGCTTTAAGAGAAGTTTGTAGAATGTACTCATAAGTGGACGGGATAATACTGTTGGGTTCTGATATTCTGATATTGTTTGAAATATGCTTAAGAATTTTACATTTGGTAAGTATTTTTTATATCAGTAGTAAAATGGTAATTTGGTTTATTACATTTTTACACACAGAATTTGCCAGTTACTTTCTGACTACAAAGAAAAACAGATGTTAAAAATCTCTTCTGAAAACAGCAATCCAGGTAAGACTTGTGTTAGTGAATTACTTTAGGTTAGTTGTCCCCAATCTTTTTGGCACCAGGGACCAGTTTTGTGGAAGACAATCTTTCCATGGGCTGGGGATGGTTTCAGGATTATTCAGTCACATTATACTTATTGTGCTACTTTATATTATTATTACATTGTAATATATAATGAAATAATTATACAACTTACCATAATGTGGAATCAGTGGAAGCTCTGAGCTTGTTTCCCTGCAACTAGATGGTCCCTTCTGGGGGCAAAGGGAGACAGTGACAGATCATCAGGCATTAGATTCTCATATGAAGCACACAACCTAGATCCCTCAGATCGGCAGTTCACAACAGGTTTCATGCTCCAATGAGTATCTAATGCTATCACTGATCTGCCTGGAGGCAGAGTTCAGGCGGTAATATGAGCCATGGTGTGTGGCTGTAAGTACAGGTGAAGCTTCCCTGGCTTGCCTACTACTCACCTCCTCCTGTGTGGTGTGGTTCATGATAGTCCATGGACTGGTACGAGTGTGTGGCCTGGGAGTTGAGGACCCCTGCTCTGGGTGGTTCTACCATAGATAAAAGAGTAAAAGTAAGGAGTTTTTGATCACAGAAGAACACTGAAGCACAAGTCATGTTACATATGCTTGTCCCAACAAAGTATCACTATGACTGACTTCATTCCTCCTCATTTGAAGTTGGAAAGAGATACATTTATTTTGTTGGAACAAGATGTGTTCTTCTACCTGCTGGCTAATTGTCATGATAACAGTAATTTTGTTAGAACAGGATGCTCTGCTACCATTTGCCAAAAGATCGTCATAATAAATGTACAAATTGCCCAACTCTAGGCTCAGCAGATTATAATAAGAGCAGAAAAATGTTTCACACTAACAAAAATGCTAGTATGCTACCTGGTTGTGGACATCTAATACATTGTATAGTCCAAACTGTATGAGGACACCTTTAATTTAGCCGTCTATTTATCAAAGACCTTCTGTAAGTTAGGTTTTATAAGTTGCAGGAGACAAAGATGGAATAGATGTGGTTTTGATCTTTAAGGTGCTCATAATAGAGCTGTCTCTATTTCATTTCTGTGCTTTTTCAATGGAATTTACAAAGAAAACATTTCTATTTATGTTTTCACCTGTCCACTTAACAAATAACTATCAAATGTCTTTTAGATACTAACCATTCTTCTAATGCTAAAGAACACAATTAAAAAGGCAGACAGGAGCTTATTATCATTGTCATTTTCATTATTTTACTACTTTATTCAGTGCTTACTGTGTGCTAGATGCCCACTGGAAGCTTATAATTATGATTTATTATATATTGATTATGTGCCAGACATATGTGATGAGGAATGAAGGTTTTGGAAAAATGTAGGTATGATTTAAGGTAAGCATGCAGAGAGAGAAGAATTTTTCTAGGTAAAGAAGCAGAAGAAGAATGTTTGGCAGAAGGAACATGTAGTGAGATTGTGTGTTTGCCAGCAGGAACATCTAATGAGATTGCCTGTTTGGCAGAAAGAGCAGCAAGTGCAAAAGACAAGATGCTTGAGTGGACTTTGCAGGGTTTCTGAGCAGTTCACTTTTGCTAGTACCAAAAGTGTGAGATACCAGAGGTTGGGAAAGAGGTGAATACTTAGCTGAGGCAAGTTTATGATAGACTTTTTAATACTATAGAAATGAGTAGGTCTTATCCTGTGGGCCATGGGAAATTTACCAGGTAGAATGCTTTGGACTGCAAATACTAGATGAGCAGCGGCTAAAACAGTAGGAACCAGAATTGTTTTTTTGTTCATTGATATCCTAGGATCCCACCTGTCCCTCTTTCAGCTGTGGTGTTGGCAGTGTTTTATTCACGTCTCCTTTCATGGTTGGCTAGTCCCCAGCAGCTCCAAACATCATGTTCTCACAACACAACATCACAAGGGCTGCTTTTCTTCACATTTGTCTTTTAAACAGGGAGAAAACTTAGAAGCATGCAAGGGGCTTCCTGTAACATTTCGCTGGCTGGGTCACACCACATGCTCATTCCCAAACCAGGCACTGGGAAGGCAAATACCTGATTAGCTTAGAATAAACATTTCTCTTTCTGAGGCTGAGGAGGGGGATTGGGATAATAAATATCCCAATAGACTTGTGTTTCTTCTGCAAGAAAGAATGAGGAATGGCTATTGATAGGGAGGCAACAATGTGTGCTGCAGGGGCTCATTGGAGAAATTTGTGCAGGGGAGTCACCAGATTAAATTTGAGTATTAAGGCATTCTGGTTATGGTGTAATATGGGTTAGCAAGCTTTTTCTGTATAGGACGAGGTGGGAAATATTTTAGACTATGTGGTCTCTGTCACGTCTACTTAACCCTGCTGTTGTCTGCTGTTGTAGTGTGAAAGCCACCATGATTATACGTAAGCAAACAGGCATGACTGAGTTCCTATAAAACTTTATTTACAAAGCCATAAGGCAGATTGGATTTGGCCTGTGGCCTATAGTTTCCTGGGATTGATGGAAGATAACCATGTAAAGAAACCAGGAGACAAAGGAAGCTTTTGCAGTAGTCAGCTATAGTTTCCATGTCACACATCCTTGGACTAGTATCAATGTATTATAAGGTTTTCACCCGTCCATGGTGAAATAAATGACGTTAGGAATCTCAGTTACTCATTTTAATATGTTAGCCTTCGTTATGCCTTTTTCATTTGTATTGCTTAATTTTTTTCATGTAAGAAATAACATTAAGAGTTGGCAGTTTTCTTTTAAATAAAAGCCATTTTGTAAATGTTTGTGTTCCCGGTGGCAGTGGGAATATAAAACGGAGGCAGAAGAGAGGTATAGTCAATATGATCTAGTGATAATTGAATGAGAAAGGCTTGGGGGACAGAGAGAAATCTCAAGATGATTTACAGGTTTCCAGGTTGTACACTAGTATTTAACCTGGACATGAGGAAAGAGTAGGAAATATTCTGGTGAATACAGAAGAACAAAGAGCAGCAGGTCAGCAGGAATGACTAATTTTTTTCTATGCATGTTTAATGGAATATTCGTGTAGGATATTTTGAGTAGGTAGTTGGATGACCAGCATTTATAACTCGCATCCTGCTAGTTTGACTCTCAGTAATAAGACTTGTCAAAGATCCAAGAATCTGAAAGTTGATGATAAATGTCCATGTGTATCACCATCCGTGACCAAAAGTCAGCATCCACAGAACACAGAATTGGGACAGATGAACTTAATAGATAAAGATGAACATCAGAGTTGTTCCTCTTAGGGAATGATACTCTCCATGACCTGTGTGAGTCACAGCTGCCAGAAAAGAAAGAGCAAGGAGCGTATGAAGGCAGCACAGCAAATTCAGTCCTAGAGTGCCCTGCTTGGCTTCATGTCATAGTTCTGACTTCTAAAAAATCATTTTCTGCAAAACGTGCTTTGTGTTTTTCCCTCTTGCCGCCTGCAGCCAATCAGAATCCTTTTAGCAGGGCATTTTTGTGTTCTTCCTTTAAAGAAGGCAACATATGAATAATGAAAAGAAGTAAGAGAAAGAGTGTTTTTTTGTATGGGATAGTATTTAACGTAAACTTGAGAGTGAGTACCAGGATTATACTTAGAATTTATGGACTGGATGGGAAGACTGGATACAAATCTAAAGATTGCTGACTCAAACACAATGTGGTTTCTTTGATTTATTGTCACAGCTCTGAAGTCACAACTCTTAGTTGTATTCATATGCACTATAACTTTACAAAGCATCTTCCCAAACCAAATATTTACTGATTTATTATAATTTGTATGACTTTATTATAGAACTGACTTTCCAAGTGTTCATGAAAATTGTTTAGAATTTGCTACATTGTATCATCTCAGCTGTGTCGACATGAGCTATCTGTCACCTTGTGTTAATGAATAATAGTTCACTAGAAACATTGGTTTTGGCACTTAAAGTGATCTATATCTAATGCCGATAGGACCCAGGACCACTCTTGAACATTAATGTCCAAGCATCTTAAAATTACACATAAGGCTTTCATAATCTGACTTCTGCCCCACTCTCCATCTTTAGCCCTTTTCCCTGTGTGCCCTTTCTCTGGCATTACTGAGCTGCTGGCAGTGCCCTACTCACTCATCCTTCTATTGTAGGCAAATACTTTCACTCTTTCAGGCCTCGATCCTGCTCTTGCTGCTGCGTGGCATACTGTCACCCTTTCCTGCCCTCTCCCCTTTTAATCTGGCTAGTCTGAATATTTAAGTCTCTGCTTGGGCATGTTTTCTAGAAAAGCCATCCCTGACATGCTTTATTTTCATTCTTTTTAGACCCTAACGCCTAGCATATATGTAGCAGGACTCAATAAAAAATTTTTGAGTAAAACAAAGACTGTTTTTACAAAGATGATGTGCAAGACTCTCCCCTGCAGTCTTGGAGCAGAGGGGACAGACATGGAGGAAAAATGTACAGTTTAGATGGTAAAGATGCAGTAGAAAAATCAGTAAAGTACTAAGGCAGCCTCAAGCAAGGAGGTACCTGTTTATTTGGGGAAAGACATGCAGAATCAAGGAAGACTTCACATAGCATTGTTTCAAAAGATGAAAATAAGGCCAGGTGTGGTGGCTCACACCTGTAATCCCAGCACTTCTGGAGGGGATCACGAGGTCAGGAGATCAAGACCATCCTGTCCAATGGTGAAACCCCATATCTACTAAAAATAGAAAAATCAGCTGGGTGTGGTGGTGGTTGCCTGTAATCACAGCTACTCAGGAGACTGAGGCAGGATAATCGCTTGAAACAGGGAGTCGGAGGTTGCAGTGAGTTGATCGCATCACTGCATTCCAGTCTGGTGACAGAGCAAGACCCTGACTCATAAAAAAAAAATGAAAATAAATCTGTCAGAATAGTGGAGGGAAACATTTTAGATATTAGGAAGATGTTGTACACTAATAAAGGTGTCAGCAGTGATTTTGGAAATCATTTATAAGGTACTATTAGGAAGTGGAGAACAGTACACTGTGTCACCTTATATGTTTCTACTGTATTTTGAAGCTGTGTTTCTGGTGGGTTTGTTTATTGATGTTGGGTGGATGAATTTGTAAGGGAATTTTTGACATGTTTGTATGTCTTCAATCTGGTGACATCTGGTATCTCCCCAAGTGGTTTTTTGAAGTTTTTGTGAATTTTTTCTTAAATGACAATTTCACGAAAGATTAAACGCTCAATTTATGAAATGAAATGTCTTAAATCTGCTTTTAAAAGGCAATAGTTTTTAACTGTTCTAAGTGGTTGATTTTAACTGAATATATCGATTTTTCAACAGAACAAGACTTAAAGCTGACATCAGAGGAAGAGTCACAAAGGCTTAAAGGAAGCGAAAATAGCCAGCCAGCGGCATGGAAACTTTTAAATTTAAACTTTTGGCTTAATGTTTTTTTTTTTTTTGCCTTAATAATATTAGTCCAAACGAAATTACCTATGAGACTAGGCTTTGAGAATCAATAGATTCTTTTTTTAAGAATCTTTTGGCTAGGAGCCGTCGCTCACGCCTGTAATTCCAGCACCTTGAGAGGCTGGGGTGGGCGGATCACGAGATCAGGAGATCGAGACCATCCTGGCTAACACGGTGAAACCCCGTTTCTACTAAAAATACAAAAACTTAGCCGGGTGTAGTGGTGGGTGCCTGTAGTCCCAG
Organism: Gorilla gorilla gorilla; assembly: GCF_029281585.2. Lineage (NCBI taxonomy): Eukaryota > Metazoa > Chordata > Mammalia > Primates > Hominidae > Gorilla > Gorilla gorilla. The sequence goes on from NC_073235.2 coordinate 32,833,535, forward strand.
CTACTCGGGAGGCTGAGGCAGGAGAATGGCATGAACCCGGGAGGTGGAGGTTGCAGTGAGCCGAGATCCGCCACTACACTCCAGCCTGGGTGACAGAGCAAGACTCCGTCTCAAAAAAAAAAAAAAAGAATATTTTAATAGATTCTTAAAATTTATTGTAGTAAATTCAGTAACCTTATTAACAGAAGAATCAATAGATTCTAATTTAGTATTTGATATTTAACTTCAATATAACCCACTATAAAATTTAAAATACTCTTATTTTAAAATATTCTTATCTGCCTTCTTGATTAGCTTATAGCTTATCTTTGCTTTTGGAATAGAGGCAAAAACAAATTTCAGAACTTTGTTCTTTTATTTTTACAACACCGTAACATGATAAAGAAAGTAACATCAATTATTGAATCATATGATTAATAGGAATTATGAACAATGTAACACTGATGGTCCCTGAGCTGGATTCAGGGTTAAAGAGTAATCATGGCCAGTGATTGAAAATCTGCGGTTTTATGTTGCCAGTCACTGATACGAAGGTTAAAGATATATTCTGCCTTGTCTCTCACTGACCTCTGTGTTTCTGTTCAGGGAGGGAACCAGGTCATAAAAGCAACCCAACTGCCTATTACAAGAATCATATCTTGCAGAATGGAACCTTTGGTGTTAGTGCACAAACACAATAACATTCTAATTTATTTCAGTTACAGAAAATGAGTACAGATTAAAAATTTTTATCTGCTGTCATTAGTACACATTAGAATGTATTAGAACTGAACTTAAGCAGATAATCTGGATACATAACACTATCATATTACAGTATATAATTTCAATTAAAATTTGAGAATTTGCATTTCTTTCTGTTTGGTGTTGATTTTGGCTCCTAATAGTTTAAAGGGTGCCTACAATCCAGTTAGGGATCTTTTAAAAAACACTTCAGTGCACTGTAGGGGCTCACTAGTTAGGGTTTCGTGAGGTAAACTCTTTTCAAGTGAGGAAGATTTTGCAACACTACAAATCATCTGCTGATTCATTTTTGGTAGATTTAACACATAACAAATTAAGTTTAGACCAAACAAATAGTGACAAAGTTAAGTTTGCTGGTTCATGTTTTTTTTCTCCTGTTGTCTAAGGTGAATTATTTTTCACATGTTAGAAGCCAGTGATGTGGCGGTAGCTAAACATAGATTAAAAAGTTGATTCTTAATTTTAATTATTATTTATTTTAACAGTTTAATTTTAATTATTTTCTAATTTTTATTGTCCATACTTGATTACTTAAGAATAAAATTAATTTAAAAACATGCACTCCAAAAGAGGAGACGTCACAGAAATACAACAAGCAAATTAACATTCTGTTTTTGCATCTGCAGAAAATGTCTCAAGAACCAGAAATAAATAAGGATGGTGATAGAGAGGTATACCTTTATATTCAAATGTTTGTGTTGAATTAGATTTTTACACTATGTTGTTTAACAAAGTGTAGTAAATGTAGGCATACATGATCCTATCATGTAAGTAGCATAAATCATCAGTGAAAAATTTAATACTTAACTCAGAATTCTGTACATTGAATTTTAAAGAGATGCAAACGCCAGAGATATTCTTTCATTATCATGGAATAATCCCGAATGGTGCTGTAAAATGCTAGGTAATGCCACTTTAGGAGCTTTGGACCAATTATTTTATCTTTCTTGGTTTTAGTCTGATTATCAATAGATAATGTGGCTAAAGTAGATAATTTCTTACTCTGTACTTTCCAGCTAGAAGATTTTATGGCTATTGAAGAAGAAATGAAGAAGCACGGAAGTACTCATGTGGGATTCCCAGAAAACCTGACTAACGGTGCCGCTGCTCGCAATGGTGATGATGGATTAATTCCTCCAAGGAAGAGCAGAACACCTGAAAGCCAGCAATTTCCTGACACTGAGCATGAAGAGTATCACAGGTGAGCCTAGTGGCAACATTGAACAGGAGGTAACTATGTGCTGTCAAACTAATCCTAATTTGGGCTAATAGTCATGATGAACAAATTTTATACTTTTACTAGGATATTCAGCCTTGCTTGTTAATCAGAAAAATGAAAATCAGCAAACAATGAGTTACCATTTTTTTTCCAGTCATTAATTTATTTGAAAAATAGCCAGTATTGGCAAATGTGAGGGAAAAGGCATTTTCTTCTCTTTTCAGTGAAGTTTTATTTTAGCTTCGGGGTACGTGTGCAGGTTTATTATATAGGTAAACTGTATCATGGAGGTTTGGGGTACAGATTATTTCATCAGCCACATAGTAAGCACAATACTCGAAAGGTAGTTTTTTGGTCGTCTCCCTCCTGCCACGCTCCACCCTCAAGTAGATCCCAGTGTCTGTTATTCTCGTCTTTGTGTCCATGAGTTCTCATGTTCAGTTCCCACTAATGAGTAAGAATATGTGGCGTTTGATTTTGTGTTTCTGCATTAGTTTGCTTAGGATAATGGCCTCCAGCTCCATCCGTGTTGCTGCAAAGGAAATGGTTTCATTGAAAAAGACATTTCATACACGGTTGGTAAATACATTTTGAACATTAATTTAGTAGCATATTCACACACACACATATATAACAGAGTAAGCATATATAATACATATAAAGGATATTTGTATAGATATGTTACATGTATACTTATATATAAGGACATTTATTATAGCATTATTATATAAAAAATTTGGAGCTATTCTAATTCCTTATCAATAGGAAATAGCTCAATTTCCATACCCCCAAAATAATGTATTATGCAACCATTTTTAAAAAATGAGGTTATATCTAGAGTATACTGATCATTTCACAATTAAAATGTATTTAAAGCGTTTAGTTTGATGACACATCTTAAGAGTTCTTGTTAGAATTCTTGTAATATCTGCTGTGTTGCAAATGGAAGCTACATGCTACATCGACACTGTACCTTGTTAGCAACAAGATTGATAGTTACAAAGTTTTTGTTGTCAGTGCCTGAGTGCTGAAATATGGGACCCTCAATCTGAATATTGCCAAGGGATTGTACATGGGGATCCGTATTTAATATAAACATTTCAGTATATTGGGTAAAACTTTTATTAAAATACATCAAAGAATCTTTGATCTACTAAACCAGGAGTTGGCCAGCTTTTTCTGCAAAGAGCTAGTCAGTAAATATTTTAGGCTTTGTGGACTACATATATGTATTTTCTTGAGACAGGGTCTCACTCTGTTTCCCAGGCTGGAGTGCAGTTGTGTGATCATGGCTGACTGCAGCCTCGACTTTCTGGGCTCTAGTGATCCTCCCACCTCAGCCTCTCTACTGGCTGGGACCACATGTGTGCAACATCACACTCAGCTAATTGACACTATGGACTGTAAAGTGAATAAGCATGGCTGTGTTCCAAGATACTTGACTTAAAAAAACAGGCAGTGGGCTGGATTTGGCCCACAGGTGCTTATTTGCTGACCCTATTGCTAAAAGGAAGGTGCTGCTAATGCAGTGACTCCTACTTGTAAAAGTGCCCTGCGTGCGTGACATTATCCTTCATTTGAGAAAAAGATATATTTCAGTATTCACCTCACCATATTTTTCCAGTGACTTCATATGATTTTGAAAACTTCATGTATAAAGTAAGATTATTTCCTGCATTTCTCCCACTTTATTCCTGTTAATAGAACTCAGTATTTTACTGTGATCAGTTACTTTGTATATTTGATGAGTGTCAACTGTCCTAGAATTAGCTGATTTTTATCAAGCAAGAAATATTCTCCTTGAGACTTTTAGTATTTCTTGGTCTTTATGTATAAGCACGAAATAAATGATAATCAGCTTATGTAATCTAGAAATGTTCAAGGGGCCTTTAAAACCTTGGTCTGGCATTTTTAAATGCCATATGTGTATAATTTTTATAACCTTTAAAATATATAATTGTTACATAAAATTTGAAAACTCCACCTGTTATATAAATTTGGAAACTACTATTTCTTGTCTATCACTTTTCCATGACTGTGGACGAAAATTACATTATTCTCAGTCACGAGTGTTAAGTATGTTGTCCTTAAAGAACTGTCTACACTCATGAACTCAAATTTTCTTTCCATTCACTCTTGATCTCAGCGCCGGTAAGTCTTCAGTTTCAGCAGTCCTCCAGAGTTGTTTTTCCTCCAGATTATCACTAATTTTTTTTTATTATACTTTAAGTTTTAGGGTACATGTGCGCAATGTGCAGGTTAGTTACGTATGTATACATGTGCCATGCTGGTGTGCTGCACCCAGCAACTTGTCATTTAGCATTAGGTATATCTCCTAATGCTATCCCCCCCTCCCCCACCCCACAACAGTCCCCAGAGTATGATGTTCCCCCTTCCTGTGTCCATGTGTTCTCATTGTTCAATTCCCACCTATGAGTGAGAACATGCAGTGTTTGGTTTTTTGTCCTTGCGATAGTTTACTGAGAATGATGATTTCCAGTTTCATCCATGTCCGTACAAAGGACATGAACTCATCATTTTTTATGGCTGCATAGTATTCCATGGTGTATATGTGCCACATTTTCTTAATCCAGTCTATCATTGTTGGACATTTGGGTTGGTTCCAAGTCTTTGCTATTGTGAACAGTGCCGCAATAAACATACATGTGCATGTGTCTTTATAACAGCATGATTTATAGTTCTTTGGGTATATACCCAGTAATGGGATGGCTGGGTTAAATGGTATTTCTAGTTCTAGATCCCTGAGGAATCGCCACACTGACTTCCACAATGGTTGAACTAGTTTACAGTCCCACCAACAGTGTAAAAGTATTCGTATTTCTCCACATCCTCTCCAGCACCTGTTGTTTCCTGACTTTTTAATGATTGCCATTCTAACTGGTGTGAGATGGTATCTCATTGTGGTTTTGATTTGCATTTCTCTGATGGCCAGTGATGGTGAGCCTTTTTTCATGTGTATTTTGGCTTCGTAAATGTCTTCTTTTGAGAAGTGTCTGTTCATGTCCTTTGCCCACTTTTTGATGGGGTTGTTTGTTTTTTTCATGTAAATTTGTTTGAGTTCATTGTAGATTCTGGATATTAGCCCTTTGTCAGATGAGTAGGGTGCGAAAATTTTCTCCCATTTTATAGGTTGCCTGTTCACTCTGATGGTAGTTTCTTTTGCTGTGCAGAAGCTCTTTAGTTTAATTAGATCCCATTTGTCAATTTTGTCTTTTGTTGCCATTGCTTTTGGTATTTTAGACATGAAGTCCTTGCCCATGCCTATGTCCTGAATGGTAATACCTAGGTTTTCTTCTAGGGTTTTTATGGTTTTAGGTCTAACGTTTAAGTGTTTAATCCATCTTGAATTAATTTTTGTATAAGGTGTAAGGAAGGGATCCAGTTTCAGCTTTCTACATATGGCTAGCCAGTTTTCCCAGCACCATTTATTAAATAGGGAATCCTTTCCCCATTGCTTGTTTTTCTCAGGTTTGTCAAAGATCAGATAGTTGTAGATACGCGGCGTTATTTCTGAGGTCTCTGTTCTGTTCCATTGATCTATATCTCTGTTTTGGTACCAGTACCATGCTGTTTTGGTTACTGTAGCCTTGTAGTATAGTTTGAAGGTCAGGTAGCGTGATGCCTCCAGCTTTGTTCTTTTGGCTTAGGATTGACTTGGCGATGCGGGCTCTTTTTTGGTTCCATATGAACTTTAAAGTAGTTTTTTCCAATTCTGTGAAGAAGGTCATTGGTAGCTTGGTCGAGATGGCATTGAATCTATAAATTACCTTGGGCCAGTATGGCCATTTTCACGATATTGATTCTTCCTACCCATGAGCGTGGAATGTTCTTCCATTTGTTTGTATCCTCTTTTATTTCATTGAGCAGTGGTTTGTAATTCTCCTTGAAGAGGTCCTTCATGTCCCTTGTAAGTTGGATTCCTAGGTATTTTATTCTCGTTGAAGCAATTGTGAATGGGAGTTCACTGCTGATTTAACTCTCTGTTTGTCTCTTTTTGGTGTATAAGAATGCTTGTGATTTTCGTACATTGATGTTGTATCCTGAGACTTTGCTGAAGTTGCTTATCAGCTTAAGGAGATTTTGGGCTGAGACAGTGGGGTTTTCTAGATATACAATCATGTCATCTGCAAACAGGGATAATTTGACTTCCTCTTTTCCTAATTGAATACCCTTTATTTCCTTCCCCTGCCTGATTGCCCTGGCCAGAACTTCCAACACTATGTGGAATAGGAGTGGTGAGAGAGGGCATCCCTGTGTTGTGCCAGTTTTCAAAGGGAATGCTTCCAAGTTTTTGCCCATTCAGTATGATCTTGGCTTTGGGTTTGTCATAGATAGCTCTTATTATTTTGAAATACGTCCCATCAATACCTAATTTATTGAGAGTTTTTAGCATGAAGCGTTTTTGAATTTTGTCAAAGGCCTTTTCTGCATCTATTGAGATAATCATGTGGTTTTTGTCTTTGGTTCTGTTTATATGCTGGATTACATTTATTGATTTGCATATATCGAACCAGCCTTGCATCCCAGGGATGAAGCCCACTTGATCATGGTGGATAAGGTTTTTGATGTGCTGCTGGATTCGGTTTGCCAGTGTTTTATCGAGGATTTTTTCATCAATGTTCATCAAGGATATTGGTCTAAAATTCTCTTTTTTGGTTGTGTCTCTGCCTGGCTTTAGTATCAGGATGATGCTGGCCTCATAACATGAGTTAGGGAGTATTCCCTCTTTTTCTATTGATTGGAATAGTTTCAGAAGGAATGGTACCAGTTCCTCCTTGTACCTCTGGTAGAATTCGGCTGTGAATCCTTCTGGTCCTGGACTCTTTTTGGTTGGTAAGCTAGTGATTATTGCCACAATTTCAGATCCTGTTATTGGTCTATTCAGAGATTCAACTTCTTCCTGGTTTAGTCTTGGGAGGGTGTATGTGTCGAGGAATTTATCCATTTCTTCTAGATTTTTTAGTTTATTTGCATAGAGGTGTTTGTGGTATTCTCTGATGGTAGTTTGTATTTCTGTGGGATCGGTGGTGATATCCCCTTTATCATTTTTTATTGCATCCATTTGATTCTTCTCTCTTTTCTTCTTTATTATTCTTGCCTAGCGGTCTATCAATTTTGTTGATCCTTTCAAAAAACCAGCTCCTGGATTCATTAATTTTTTGAAGGGTTTTTTGTGTCTCTATTTCCTTCAGTTCTGTTCTGATTTTAGTTATTTCTTTCCTTCTGCTAGCTTTTGAATGTGTTTGCTCTTCCTTTTCTAGTTCTTTTAATTGTGATGTTAAGGTGTCAATTTTGGATCTTTCCTGCTTTCTCTTGTGGGCATTTAGTGCTATAAATTTCCTTCTACACACTGCTTTAGTGCTATATATGCCCACATTTATAGCACTAAATGTGGGCATTTAGTGCTATAAATTTCACTCTACACACCAGAGATTCTGGTATGTTGTGTCTTTGTTCTCGTTGGTTTCAAAGAACATCTTCATTTCTGCCTTCATTTTATTATGTACCCAGTAGTCATTCAGGAGCAGGTTGTTCAGTTTCCATGTAGTTGAGCGGTTTTGAGTGAGTTTGTTAATCCTGAGTTCTAGTTTGGTTGCACTGTGGTCTGAGAGACAGTTTGTTATAATATCTGTTCTTTTACATTTGCTGAGGAGAGCTTTACTTCCAACTGTGTGGTCAATTTTGGAATAGGTGTGGTGTGGTGCTGAAAAAAATGTATATTCTGTTGATTTGGGGTGGAGAGTTCTGTAGATGTCTATTAGGTCTGCTTGGTGCAGAGCTGAGTTCAATTCCTGGGTATCCTTGTTAACTTTCTGTCTCGTTGATCTGTCTAATATTGACAGTGGGGTGTTAAAAGATTATCACTAATTCTTTTCTGTAATAAATCTAGGCATTTTTCTTTACACCTCATTTAATCTGTCAGCAGTATTTCAGCCAATGGAGGGCATCTCCTCCCTAACGGCATCTTCACTTGGCTTTCAGGACCTCACTCCCTCAGGCTTTTCCTCCTGCCTTTCTAGTCCATTCGTCATGGTCTGTTTTGCTTGCTGCTCCTAATCTTTCTCCTTTTGGACATTGTTGTTTGTCATGGCTCAGTCCTCAATCCTCTTTCTCATAACTTTTTGTTTTTTTTTTTAAGACGGAGTCTCAGTTTGTCACCCAGGCTGGAGTTCAGTGGCATGATCTTGGCTCATTGCAACCTCTGCCTCTTGGGTTCCAGCGCTTCTCCTGCCTCAGCCTCCTTAGTAACTGGGATTACAGGTGCGTGACACAGTGCCTGGCTAATTTTTGTATTTTTAGTAGAGACAGGGTTTCCCCATGTTGGCCAGGCTGGTCTCAAACTCCTGACGTCAGGTAATCTGCCCGCCTTGGCCTCACGATGTGTTGGGATTACAGGCGTGAGCCACTGTGCCTGGCCCCTCTTGACTTTTTCCACTGTGTATATGCTAGTGATTTTCAAATGTATGTCTCCAGCTCAGATCTCTCTCCTTAATTTCAGATCTCTATATTAGCTCCCCTACTTGACATCTCTGTTTGATTAGCTGTTGGGTATCACACACTTGTCAGATCCAAAATTGGGCTACTGATGTCCTTCCTGAAATCTACACCTCATGTAGTCTTTCCTACTTTGGTTAATGGCAGCTCTTCCAGTTGCTCTGCCAAAAACCTCAGTGTCATTCTTGACTCATCTTTCTCTCTGTCTTGACACTTCACATCTAATCTCTCAGTAAATCTCAGGTCTACCTGAAGAATATATCCAGAGGTCAGTCTATCTTGTACATCTGAGCCACCGTCATCTGTAGTCTAGATGAGTGTCATAGACTTGGAATTGATAGTCCTTGTTTTTAAAAACTTCCCCTTTTGTTAATTCTTAACTCAGTGGATGTATTTAAAACATAAGTCAAATTGTGTCATTCCTCTGCCCCAGCCCTTCTGATTGCCTCCCATTTCACTCTGAGTATGTGCCAGAGTTCCTCCTAATAACTGAAAGGCAGTAAACCATCTGGCATGTTACCTCTCCTGCTGAAACTTCTGTTTCTTATCTCTTTTGCTGTGTTTCAGCTACGCTGAACTTGTTGCTATTCCTTACTTATCCCTAGTGCTTAAAGACTCCAGGCACACCTCTGCACTTAGCAGTTCCCTGTGTCTGGGATGCTTTTTCCCCAGATATTCTTCTAGCTTACTCTTTCCATTACTTCAGTTCTTTACTTAAAATCCCCTTTCCAAGAAAAAGAAAAAGGGTAAAAAGAAACACATTTAAGGAAGTACCACTTTTTGAGGAAGAACCATGTACCAGCACAATTCCTAGTCCAGAGAAAATGAAGAAAACGAAAAAAAAGAGAATGATTACTAACAGAAAGGAATTAGGATTGTATCACCAGGATGTGTCAGACTTGAGATTCAATTGGGAGCATACCAGGGATGCTCTCTAACGTAATTGAGGGAAGGTTCAATGAAACAAAGTGATTTATCGTCTCTAACTTCAAACCTATTTGTGTCTTGACATCGACTCTGTTAACATCATCATTTTTTAGAGTCTTTGATGTATAAATAGAAGTTTCTTTGTATTAAAGAAAAATCTCTTTCTCAGCAGGGACTTTTCTGGCCATCCTAACTTTCCCACTACTCTTCCCATCAAAGACATGAACATTTCATTTTCCTGCTTTAGATTTTCTCCTCTAATGTACTGTATATTTTGCCATATCTGTCTGTTGTTATTGTGTGTTTATCTCACTCTCATGAATAGGGGTTTTATTGTTCATTACCGTATCCTCACTTCCTAGAAAAAGGCCTAGCCTATCAGACGTAGCTACCTAATAAATAGGTATTAAATGAATGAATGGAGTTTATCCTGGGTATATTGTTTGATTGATTCTCACTTAAAAAATGTTCGATAAGGTGCATTTTAACAATTTTGCCGGGTAATTATATGTATTTTAAAACTACTTTTGGCTTTTTATAATTGGCTACATTCTTTATATTAATATTTTTTCACTTAGGGAGAAAAGCCTAATATTGTGGTTATTCACTATTCTTTTACTGGTAATCATGATAATTGCAATTATGGTAAAATGAGTCAGAGGAATTGCAAACTTTACTGGTATTTTATTTATTTAGAGACAGTCTCGCTCTGTCACCCAGGCTGCAGTGCAGTGGCATGTCCTCATCTCACTGCAACCTCCGTCTCCTGGGTTCAAGCGATCATCCTGCCTCAGCCACCTGAGGAGATGGGATTACAGGTGCATGCCATGACGCCCGGCTAATTTTCGTGTTTTTAGTAGAGATGGGTTTCATCCTGTTTGTCAGGCTGGTCTCGAACTCCTGACCTCAGGCAGTCCACCTGCCTTGGCCTCACAAAGTGCTGGGTGGATTACAGGCATAAGCCACCACGTCTGGCCACTAGTATTTTATTTAAAAAAATATTAGGGTGGTAAATGTAATGGACTCACAAATTCTTTCCAAGGGATTATGGACCTTTGGTATTTGACATAAAAAGACAGAGTTGGAATTTTTGCTTCCTATAGTAACTGTATTTGTCAGGCACTGTCTATTCTGATGGAGCAGCTGTTGCTGCTTGGCTGTCTTTCAGAAGCAAGCTGCTCACATTGATATTGGTTGGTGAGCAAGGCCAGTGGTCGTTGATCGATTGACTAGATTTTGAACTGGCTCTGGATGGCTTCTTGTTACCATGGCTACAGGTCAATTCTTTCCTAAGTTTCAGTCAACTTTAACTAGAAATTTTGTGTTCAAAAGATGCCTTCCATTAGATATGTTCAAAATGAAACTTTTTAATATTCCAGAATTGTGGATTTAAAGTTTTGGTTATGATGACTTTGTTAATAATAGCTCTCACGAAGATTTTTTTTTTATACATCATCTTAACCAGAAGAATTCTCTGTATAATTTATTTCTTAAAAATAATTGTTTTGTTTTTGTTTTTGGTATTTTTAGAAGCTTTTGCTCAAGTCCTAACATAATCTCCAGTAGGAGATTTTAGTCTCTTTGTCAGTTCATGTATGTATATGATAGTCATATTCTGTCTTTTTAAATTCCTTTTCATGTTCACTTTTTTCTCTGTACAATAATAGTGAGATTGTTATACATTTTTATCTCATTAAAAAGTTACAATTTTCTGCTGGCAAATCTAGCTTTTTCTGTATTTTGACTGAATAGGTTAAAAGTGAAGAAAATTTACCAGATCATTTTATTTTCAAACAAAATCATAACTAATAAAAATTGCTATTTTGAATTATAAATAATGACATTTAGATATTTTAAAAATAAGGAAACCCCCCGCTTCCAATAGTTTGGCTTTGTGTTTCTATGCAAATCTCATGTCAAATTGTAATTCCCAGGTGTAGAGGAAAGACCAGCTGGGAGGTGATTGGCTCATGGGGTCGGTTTCCTCCATGCTGTTCTTGTGATAGTGAGTGAGTTCTCACAAGAGCTGACGGTTTCATAAGGGGCTCTTTGCGCTTCACTTCTCTCTTCTCTCTTGCCGCCTTATGAAGAAGGTGCCTGCTTCCCCTTCCCCTTCCCCTTCTACCATGGTTGTTAAGTTTCCTGAGGCCTCCCCAGCCACGCGTAACTGTGAATCAATCAATTCTCTTTCCTTTATGAATTACCCAGTCTCAGGTATGTATGTGTATGAATTACCCAGTCTCTGGTATGTTCGTATGTATATGTGTGAGTGTATATACACACATACATATATATGATACATATATGTGATGTGAGATATATATATATGTATATACGTCCAGTTTTTTTATTCCACTCATCAGTTGATGGACACTGGTTGATTCCATATCTTTGCATATTGTGAATTGTGCTGCAGTAAACATATGTGTGCGGGTGTCTTTTTGAGAGTATGATTTCTTTTATTTTTGGTAGATATCCAGAAATGAGAATGCTGGATAAAATGGTAGGATCTACTTTTAGCTCTTTGAGAACTCTCCATACTGTTTTCCATAGATTTGTATGGATTTGCATTCCCACTAGCAGTGTATCACTGTTGTCTTTTCACCACATCCACACCAACATCTGTTGTTTTTTGATTTCTAATAGTGGCCATTCTGGCTGCAGTGAGGTGATATCTCACTGTGGTTTTATTGTACATTTCCCTGATGATTAGAGATATTTAGCGTGTTTTTATATGCTTGTTTACCGTTTGTACATCTTCCTTTGAGAAATGTCTATTCATGTAATTTGGCCACTTTCTAATGGAATTATTTGTGTTTTTCCTGTTGATTTGTTTGAATTTCTTGTAGGTTATAGATATTAGTCCTTTGTTAGCGTCATAATTTTCAAATTTTTCCCATTGTATAGGTTGTTGTTTTACTCTGATGATTATTTCTTTTGCTGTGCTGAAGCTTTTTAGTTTAATTAGGTCTTATTTATTTATTTTCATTTTTGTTGGATTTGCTTTTAGGGTCTTCCTCATAAATTCTTTGCCTAGGCCAATGTTTTCAGGTCTTAGGTTTAGGCCTTTCATCCATCTTGAATTAATTTTTGTGTATGTTGAGAGATAGAGATCCAGTTTCATTCTTCCACATGTGGCTCTCTTTTTTCCCCAGCACTATTTACTGAATAACCTGTAGTTTCTCCAGTGTATGTTTTTGTATCCTTGCTCAGAGATCCCTTGGTTGTAGTGGCTTTATTTCTGAGTTGTCTGTTCTGTTCCATTGATCTATGTATCTGTTTTTATACCAGTACCACGCTGTTTCTGTTACTGTGGCCTTAGAGTATAATTTGAAGTCAGGTAATGTGATGCCAACATATTTGTTCCTTTTGCTTGGTATGTCTGTTGCTGTTCAGGCTCTTTTGTGGTCCTACATGAATGTCAGCGTTTTAAAATAATTCTATGAAGAATGACATTGGTACTTTGGTAGGAATTGTATCGAATATGTAGACTGCTTTGGGCACTATGGTCATTTTCACTATATCAGTTCTTTCAGTACATGAACATAGGATGTATTTTCATTTGTCTGTGTCATCTATTATTTTTTTCGGTGGTGTTTTCCAGTTATCTTTATATAGATCACTCACTTTTTTTGTTAAGTATATTCTTAGGTATTTCACAGTGTTTTGCAGCCACTGTAAAAGGGATTGGATTGTTGATATGAACTCTCAGCTTGGTCGTAGTTGGTGTATAGTGGTGCTACTGATTGGTATTCATTTATTTTGTAACCTCTGAGACTTTACTGAATTCATGTATCAAATCTAGGAGTGTTTTGTAGGAGTCTTTAGGGTTTTCTAGGTATAAGATCATATCATTGGTGAAGAGATAGTTTGACTTCCTCTTTTCTAATCTGGATGCCCTTTATTTCTCTTGCCCAATTGCTCTGCCTAGGACTTCCCAGTTTTATTCTTAATATGCATGAAATAAAAGTAAAATGGAAAGTGCTTAATGATTAGTTTATTTCACATCTCTCTCATACAATGATAAAATTAATTCAAAGTCCTATGTTAAAAGCATGATATTAGACCCTGTGTTGTTCTAAAAGGAATTTCTAAGTTGTTTGTAAAATACATAGGAATCAAGAATATAAGTGGAAAGTGTTTCCAAAAAATAAACATAAAAGTATGGGTTACAGGCCACGGACCAGTAGCAGTCCCTGGCCTGTTAGGACCTGGGCCACACAGCAGGAGGTTAGAGGCAGGTGAGTAAGTGAAGCTTCATCTGTTTACAGCCACTCTGTGTCACTCGCATTACTGCCTGAGCTCCTCCTCCTGTCAGATCAGTGGTGGCGTTAGATTGTCCTAAGAGTGTGACCTGAACCCTGTTGTAAGTTGCTCATGCAGGGCGATATAGGTTGTTCACTCCTTATAAGAATTGAATTCTTTATGATCTGTCACCATCTCCCGTCACCCCCAGATAGGATCATCTAGTTGCAGGAACTCAAGCTCAGGGCTCCCACTGATTCTACATTTTGGTGAGTTATATAATTATTTCATTATATATTAATAATAATAGAAATAAAGTGCACAATGAATGTAATGTTCTTGAATCCTGGAACCATCCCCCACCTCAGGTTCCTGGAAAAATTGTCTTCCACAAAACCAGTCCCTGGTGCCAGCATGGTTGGGGACACCTGTTTAACAAATGTGTGACCCCTTTGCCTTGCTTGGAATAATGTGCAGATATACATTGTGTGAATGACATCTGATGGCGCCATCTTGCCCTGTAGATCATTTTAGGGACACCTCCAGTATTTCATGAAAATTAAAATTTCTTCTAGTGACGAACAAAATGATATTCAGAAGCAACTTTCTGAAGAACAGAACACTGGAATATTACAAGATGAGATTCTGATTCATGAAGAAAAGCAGATAGAAGTGGCAGAAAAGAAAATGAATTCTGAGGTATTTTCTTTAGTTATTTTCAAATGTTTTTATATGTGTATATATTTTTTAAAAAGTAGATATTTTGGAAATATAAAGGATTTTTAAGTCATATATATTTTTGTATATATTCTATATATGCTTTGTCATGTATCTATATATGTACATATAGGATAAAGCCATGTTCTTAATTCACCTCCATTTGCCTGCAACAGTTGAGTAGTGACCTTCACAATGGCCTCAGTCCAGAGGAGAAGCATTTGATACTTTTCATAAGAATTGATGATCTTTCCATATAAAAAGTTTTGCTACTGAAAACAGATTTTCTTGTTTTTGGACATTAGTTTTTTAAAAAATGTTAATAGAGAAGTCAATTGATTGTTTTCACTGATAGGAAAGTAGGAAATGTATAGCTGGGTCAGAGGCCACATTGTGGATGTCATTATCCTTACTTTTGTGGAGAGGAACAGTTTGCTCCAAGTAGTTTCTCATTTCAATGTAAAGAGGTTAGAAAACAATGACATGCCATGATACACATTTAGTGATCATTTATTGATAAGTATTTTGTTGCTAGAGAAATAGTTCAGTATATTTCCCCTATTTCAGAGTTACTACTGTTTCAAATAATATAAAGAGGAAATAAGTTATCACAATGGGAAATAATCTCATGATTTCTAAGAAAATCTCTATAAGTTGTATCTTATTTACCATTCATATTTTGAAACAAAAGGCTTCTCTTGTATTTATATATTTACACCACAGAAGTAACTGTGGTTTTGTGGAGGATCACTAGAAGTAGCATCAGCAGGCCTGGGGAAAATCCTGCATCTGTGTATATTTTTTGACCTCTCCTTTTAAGAATCGCGATCTTAATTAAATGAGTTCAGTATTGTATGTAGAAGTGCAATGCCTAGATACAGATGTGTACAGTGTGGAAGGGTACGGTGCTTAGATTTAACAGTTATAAATAAATATAATTCTTATAACAGTATAAAAATATTAGAAATGTAGAATATCGGTGAAACACTCTTCAGTAAAAGAAACTTAAAGAAGTTTGAGAAATTGCTTCTGTCCAAATCTATGCATAGCTAAGGCTGTTAGGATGGTGTGGTTGATAGGTTACATATCAGAGTGTAAACCTAATCTTAAAAATACAGTCAAATGTATTAATCTTATATTTTATGCCTCTGGGTTTTTTGTAACTCAGAGAAAGTCTTTTTTAATTCTGAGATTCTTCAAAATCCTCTAGTGATTTATTTTTCATAGTCTTTAAGTAAATATTTAAACTTTTAGGAATTCAGGAGAAGATTCCTAAAAGTTTAAATCTTTATTTAAAGACTATGAAAAATAAATCACTAGAGGAATTTACACTCTATTAGGTTTGAAGTTTTGTCCAATTTTTTTCCAGTTAAATATCCACTATGGGGATTCTTTCATTATACAAATACATGTTATTTTTTAATTTCAGAAGAAATCATGATATGTCAATCTATTGAGTGCTAACTGAAAGTTGCCTTTGTTTACTTAGCTTTCTCTTAGTTATAAGAAAGAAAAAGACCTCTTGCATGAAAATAGTACGTTGCAGGAAGAAATTGCCATGCTAAGACTGGAGCTAGACACAATGAAACATCAGAGCCAGCTAAGAGAAAAGAAATATTTGGAGGAAACTGAAAGTGTGGAAAAAAAGAATGATAATCTTTTAAAGGCTCTACAATTGAATGAGCTCACCATGGATGATGATACCGCCGTGCTCGTCATTGACAACGGCTCTGGCATGTGCAAGGCTGGGTTTGCGGGTGACGATGCCCCCCGGGCTGTCATCCTTTCCATCGTGGGGCGCCCCAGGCACCAGGGCATGATGGAGGGCATGCATCAGAAGGAGTCCTATGTGGGCAAAGAGGCCCAGAGCAAGAGAGGCATGCTGACCCTGAAGTACCCCATGGAGCATGGCATCATCACCAACTGGGACGACATGGAGAAGATCTGGCACCACACCTTCTACAATGAGCTGCGTGTGGCTCCTGAGGAGCACCCCATCCTGCTGACTGAGGCCCCCCTGAACCCCAAGGCCAACCACGAGAAGATGACCCAGATCATGTTTGAGACCTTCAACACCCCAGCCATGTACGTGGCCATCCAGGCCGTGCTGTCCCTGTACACCTCTGGCCGTACTACTGGCATCGTGATGGACTCTGGTGACGGGGTCACCCACACTGTGCCCATCTATGAGGGGAATGCCCTCCCCCATGCCACCCTGCGCCTAGACCTGGCTGGGCGGGAACTGACTACCTCATGAAGATCCTCACCGAGCATGGCTATAGGTTCGCCACCACGGCCGAGCAGGAAATGGTGCGTGACATCAAAGAGAAGCTGTGCTATGTTGCCCCGGACTTCGAGCAGGAGATGGCCACGGCAGCCTCCAGCTCCTCCCTAGAGAAGAGCTACGAGCTGCCCGATGGTCAGGTCATCACCATCGGCAACGAGCGGTTCCGCTGCCCCGAGGCGCTCTTCCAGCCTTGCTTCCTGGGCATGGAATCCTGTGGCATCCATGAAACTACCTTCAACTCCATCATGAAGTCTGATGTGGACATCCGCAAAGACCTGTACACCAACACAGTGCTGTCTGGCGGCACCACCATGTACCCTGGCATCGCCCACAGGATGCAGAAGGAGATCGCTGCCCTGGCGCCTAGCACGATGAAGATCAAGATCATTGCTCCTCCAAAGCGCAAGTACTCCGTGTGGGTCGGTGGCTCCATCCTGGCCTCGCTGTCCACCTTCCAGCAGATGTGGATCAGCAAGCAGGAGTATGATAAGTCAGGCCCCTCCATTGTCCACTGCAAATGCTTCTAGGTGGACTCTGACTTAGTTGCGTTACACCCTTTCTTGACAAAACCAAACTTCTCAGAAAACAACATGAGATTGGCATGGCTTTATTTGTTTCCTTGTTTTCATTTTTTGTTTTGTTTTTTATTGGCTTGACTCAGGATTTAAAAACCGGAATGGTGAAGGTGATAGCAGTCGGTTGGAGTGAGCTTCCCCCAAAGTTCTACAATGTGGCCAAGGACTTTGATTGTACATTGTTCTTCTTTTCAATAGTCATTCCAAATAATGTGAGATGCATTGTTTCAGGAAGCCCCTTGCCCTGTTAAAAGCCACCCCACTTCTCTCTAAGGAGAATGGCCCAGTCCTCTCCCTAGTTCACACAGGGGAGGTGATAGCATTGCTTTCGTGCAGATTACGTAATGCAAAATTTTTTGAATCTTCGCCTTGATACTTTTTAACTTTTTTTATTTTGAATGATCAGCCTTCATGGCCCTCCTTTTTTGTACCTCAACTTGGGGTATATGAAGGCTTTTGGTCTCCCTGAGAGTGGCTGGAGGCAGCCAGGGCTTACCTGTACTCTGACTTGAGGAGAGTTGGATAAAACTGCACACCTTAAAAAAAATTGAATGAGGAAGCACAATATTTCAGTACAGTGGACAGCTTAGCATGTTGACAACTGAGAATAAAATGCTCAGTTCTGAACTGGACAATGTAAGACACAACGAGGAAACACTGGAAATGGAAAGTCAATTACATCATTGTAGACTGGCTACTGCTCTACATGATTGTGACCAAAGTCAGATATCTGAAAGAGACTTCTTTCCAGAGAACAAGACATAAACAGGTTTATTTACAGAAGACAATGAATTCTCATTTATCTAACCTAAAATATAATAGATTCCTTCTCAATAAGTCTAATGAAGACAGTAAAATCAACAGACTAAAAATTAAGCTCCATGAAACAAGATAAAACTCTGAGAGAAAAGACGGGGCAGGCTGCCATCTTTCCGTTCAGGCAACTTAGTCATTCCAGCCTGCGGGCTTTGGAGAGTACAAACCGACAAGAGACAGAAGAGATCCCACAGCACAGCATAGCTGCTTTACCAAATCATGGCCAGACTGCTTCTGTAAGCAGGCCCCTCATCCTGTTCCACCTCACTGGACAGGACCTCCCAAGTGGGGCCTCCAGCTACCCCCACCAGCATTCCTTGGTCAATGGAAATGTGAAATGTTTCTGGGACAGAGCTCCCGGAGAGAGGGACAGGCCCCCACCTTTGCTGTTTTGGCGACTAGCCTTTCTGGCCTGCGGGCTTTGGAGAGCCCAAGCTGACAAGGGGTGGAAGAGGTACCTCAGCACAGCACAGCCACGCTACAAAAACGTGGCCAGACTCTTGTTTACGTCAGTCCCTGATCACTTTTCTAGTCAGCGGGTGAAGTCTTTCAACCAGGGTCTCTGGCTACCTTGACTGCTGTTGTCTGGCTGACAGAGGTCTCAGGCTTCCCTGAGTCAGGGCTCCCAGGGGGAGGACCAGATTGTCATCTTTGCTTTTTGGGTAACCCAGGCACTTCAGCCTTAGGGCTTCAGAGTGTCTGAGGCGGACCAGGGGCTGAAGTGAACCCCCAGCACAGCACAGCTGCTCTATAAAAACGTGGCCAGACTTTTTTTTAAAGCAAGTCCCTGTGCTTGTTCCTCCTGACTAGGTAAGACTCCTCAACTTGCCTCCAGCCACATCTTATAGGTGTGTTCAGATTGGCAACAGGTTCGTACCTCAGTGGTACAGAGCTCCCAGAGGAAGGGCCAGGCTATCATCTTCCCTGGAAAATACAAGGCAATTAGGGACTGGAGGGACCCCCAGCATACCACAGCAGCCCTACAGAAAAGTGGCCGGACTCTACTTGATGGGCAGGTCCTCCTGGCCTGGGTCTCTAGCCAGCCCCCCACCGGAGCTATCAAGCCAGGAGCAGCTCGGCAGTTTTTTGGACAGAGCTTCCAGGAGCAAATGAAATCGTTTCTGCCACTGCCTCTGCAGTAGAATTGCCCTTGCTACCCTCAGAAGATATATCAAGGGAGCAAAGACCCTAAGTGCCATATCAACACCTCCAATAAGCTGCAGTTGACCCAAAGAACAAGCCAGTCCATCTCCCACGGGTACCACACACCCTCCACTACTCATCACCAGACAGGGAACCCTGGCTTGGGCCCACAGCACAGACCCTCCATCCTGGGCCGATTACACTAAGTGATTGCTAACTCACATGTCTCTGGGATGGAGCACCCAGGAGACAAGCAAAGTGTTGGAGCAGCAAGTCAGGTGATGTGGAGCCCAGAGGGCTGGGACAGCTCTCTCTCTAGGGTCTACTTGCCGTTGTGAGACACTTTATCCCAGCACTTTTGGAATGCTGAGGTCAGACCAGCCACATCTCATGTGCAAGATTGCCCAGCAGAGATCAGGTCCAAGAGTTCCTGTTTTAAAAAAGGGGACTTGCTTAATAAAAGAAGTCTAGCCATGTTTGTGTAGAGCAGCTGTGCTGTGCTGGGGGTTCACTTTGAGAGAGTTCTCCTCTGAGACCTGATATCTGGAGGCTGGGCAATCTTGCACTTGAGATGGGGCTGGTCTGATTTCAGCACTCCTTAGTCTGCTTGTCTCTCCCAGGGCCCCAGCCTGGCCACACCTGCTTACAGGGCACTCTCGGATGCCCACACTATAGCTTCCGTGCTAGTGTAGCATACCATATCAGTGGAGAGCTGCAGCAAGGTGGCCCCTACAGCCACAAACCAGCCTGCACATTACCTCTCCATACTGCCTTACATCACTTTGCTGTGTGTGTCTACACAGGTGGGTTTTGCTGTACTTGCCCTACAGCACATGGGAGTGCAGCACACACCCCAACCCACATCAACTGCCATTAAAGAAAAGAAATTTCAGCCCAGAATTTCATGTCCAGCAAAATTAAGCATCATAAGTGAAGGAGAAATAAGATCCTTTTCAGACAAGCAAATGCTGAGAGAATTCGGTATCACCAGATCTACCTTACGAGAGCTCCTGAAGGAAGCACTAAATATGGAAAGAAAAGATCATCACCTGCCACTATAAAAACGCTCTGAAGTACACAGACCAGTGATGCTAAAAACGAACCACATACGTAAGTCTGCAAAATAACCAGCTGACAGCATGATGACAGGATCAAATCCACACATACCATTGCTAAGCTTAAATGTAAATGGGCTAAATGCTCCCATTGAAAGACACAGGGGGCAAGCTGGATAAAGAACCAAGACCCACTGGAGTATGCCGTCTTCAAGAAACCCATCTCACGTGCAGTGCCATGCATAGGCTCAAAATAAAGGAATGGAGAGATATTTCAAGCAAATGGAAAACAGAAAAAAGCAGGTGTTGCACTCCTAGTTTCTGACAAAACAGACTATACCAATAAAGATAAAAAAAGAGAAGGACATTACAAAGGTGGTCCTGACCTTTGATAATTCTCATTATTGCTTGATACCAACCTGGGCTATTTTTATTGCCCAAACCAATAGGATAATTTGCTGAGGTTGTGGAGCTTCTCCCCTGCAGAGAGTCCCTGATCTCCCAAAATTTGGTTGAGATGTAAGGTTGATTTTGCTGTACAACTCCTTTTCTGAAGTTTTGCTCATTTCCAGCAAGGAAGGCAAGTTTTCCTGCTTCCATGATGATGGAGAGCAGGCACCTCCTTTCCTGAGTTTCAGCTTGCTTCTGACAGGGAAGGTGAGTGTAAGTTTTTTCCAGCATCTAAGATGGCAGAGAACAATCACCAGCCTGAGCCTTATTTCCAGGTAAGTAGCTGAATTAGAGTTTGTCTTAAAATTTTTCCTTAATGACTAACATTTAAGATGACCCACCAGCTGCTTTTAATTTCTCCTTACCATTAGAACACTCAGTAATCATATGAATTGTGCATTTGTTTGTTTTGCTTAACTCTTTTTGTTTATGTTTGGGGTTTATTGTTGCTGTTTCACTTCTCTCCCATCTCTTCCTGACTTGGTCAAATCCAAAGGAATGTTCCAAATTGTGGGGAGCAAGGCATCTGAATTGGCTAAAACTCCTGTGGCTGCCAAAACAAAACAAAACAAAAAAACAAAAAAACAAACAATAAAAAAAGAAAAAAAAAACCCCAAAACAAAAAAAACCAAACCAAAACAAAACAAAACAGAAAACAAAAAAACCAGTTGGAAA
Source organism: Gorilla gorilla gorilla (assembly GCF_029281585.2). Lineage (NCBI taxonomy): Eukaryota > Metazoa > Chordata > Mammalia > Primates > Hominidae > Gorilla > Gorilla gorilla. Next base: position 32,854,901 of record NC_073235.2, read on the forward strand.
TTTTTTAAAACGTTTTTTAAATTTTATAATTTTATTATTATTATGCTTTAAGTTTTAGGGTACATGTGCACAACGTGCAGGTTTGTTCCATATGTATACATGGGCCATGTTGGTGTGCTGCACCCATTAACTCGTCATTTAGCATTAAGTGTATCTCCTAATCCTATCCCTCCCCCTCCCCCCACCCCACAACAGTCCCTGGTGTGTTACGTACCCCTTCCTGTGTCCATGTTTTCTCATTTTTCAATTCCCACCTATGAGTGAGAACGTGCGGTATTTGGTTTTTTGTCCTTGCGATAGTTTACTGAGAATGATGCTTTCCAGCTTCATCCATGTCCCTGCAAAGGACACGAACTCATCCTTTTTTTATGGCTGCATAGTATTCCATAGTGTATATATGCCACATTATCCAGTCTATCATTGATGTGCATTTGGGTTGGTTCCAAGTGTTTGCTGTTGTGAACTGTGCCGCAGTAAACATACGTGTGCATGTGTCTTTATATTAGAATGATTTATTATTTTTTCAGTATATACGCAGTAATGGGATTGCTGGGTTAAATGTATTTCTGGTTGTAGATCCTTGAGGAATTGTCACACTGTCTTCCACAATGGTTGAACTAATTTATACTACCACCAAGAGTGTAAAAGCGTTCCTATTTCTCCATGTCCTCTCTAGCATCTCTTGTTTCCTGATGTCTTAATGATGGTCATTCTAAGTGGCGTGAGATTATATCTCACTGTGGTTTTGATTTCCATTTCTCTAATGACCAGTGATGATGTGGTTTGCTTCACTTGTTCTTTGGCTGCATAAATGTCTTCTTTGGGAAGTGTCTGTTCATATCCTTTGCCCACTTTTTGATGGGTTTTTTTTTTCTTGTAAATTTGTTTAAGTTCTTTGTAGATTCTGCATATTAGCCCTTTGTCAGATGGATAGATTGCAAAAATTTTCTCCCATTCTGTGGGTTGCCTGTTCACTCTGATGATAGTTTCTTTTGCTCTGCAAACACTATTTAGCTTAATTAGATCCCATTTGTCAATTTTGGCTTTTGTTGCCATTGCTTTTGGTGTTGTAGTGATGAAGTCTCTGCCCATGCCTATGTCCTGAATGGTATTGCCTAACACAAGGACATTTCTGTGCCTGAGTGCCATACCCCCCAAAGTGATTTATAGATTCAGTGCTATCCCCATCAAGCTACCATTGACTTTCTTCACAAAATTAGAAAAATTACTTCAAATTTCATATGGAAACAAAAAAGAGTCTGTATAGCCAAGACAATCCTAAGCAAAAAGAACAAAGCTGGAGGCATCCCAGTACCTGACTTCAAACTATTCTACAAGGCCACAGTAATATAAACAGCATGGTACTGGTACCAAACCAGGTATATAGACCAATGGAACAGAACAGAGGCCACATAAATGACACCACACGTGTAAAACCATCAGATCTTTGACAAAACTGACAAAGGTAAGCACTGGGGAAAGGATTCCCTATTTAACAAATGGTGTTAAGAAAACTGGCTAGCCATATGCAGAAAACTGAAACTGGTCCACTTCCTTACACTTTATACAAAAATTAAGAAGGATAAAAGACTTAAACGTTAGACCTAAAAGCAAAAAACCTAGAAGAAAAGGTAGGCCACCACCCTCAGGGGAAATGTACTTGTAGGGAAATGAATGGCACAAACACACATTCCCTACTTCCTTGAGTGGGTGAGGTTGGTGGCTGGCCCACCTGCTCCAGGTGGACCCTTACAGAGGTGGCTGGTTGCTCTTTGAGCCAGCTTGGCCTTGCCCGGCATGCACAAGCCTCACTGCAACAACTGTGCTACAAATGGAGCCACAGAGAGGAAATGAGCAGCAGGCTCAGGAGCAGGGTGTGCGCTGCCTTTGGGGCTCCAGTCCATGCCTCAGGGGTTGTATAGCACTGCAGGCTTCTTGGTTGCCTAGAGGCAGACCACAGGCCGTCTTGAGGAGGACTTTATGTTTAAGTGCAGAAAGCAGCCAGGATTACCATCCAGGGGACTCGGCCTTCTGTGGCCCTGGCCACACTTAGAATTTGTGTCAAGGCAGGACATGCTCACTTGGAGCAGCGTGTCAGTACCTGGGGCGTGTGCATGCCAGGCAAGGCCAAGCTGGCTCAAGGAGCAACCAGCCACCTCTGCAAGGGTACGCTTGGACCAGTTGGTCCAGCCACCAACCTCACCCACTGAAGGAAGCAGGGATGGCCAGGTTACAACAGCCTGAGTGGCTGCCACCTGAGGGCTGAGGGAGCAGAGGCCTGAGGAAAATCAGCTGGCATGTTTAACTCTTTAATGGATCTTAAGTTAATTTTTCTATAAAGCAGATGGCACCAGTCCACACCTCAGAGCTCGTATGGCACTGCGGACCACAGAAGGCCGAGTCCCCTGGGTGGCAATCCTGGCTGGTTTCTGCACTTGAACATAAAGTCCTCCTCAAGACGGCCTGTGGTCTGCCTCTTGGCCCTACCTTTAGGGTAGAAGAACCGATGTACCATGTCTGGCAGCAAGTGAGGTTGGTGGCTGGTCCGGCTGCTCCTGGCACACCCTTGCAGAGGTGGCTGGTTGCTCTTTGAGCCAGCTTGGCCTCCCTCGCTGGCATGCACAGGCCCCAGGTACTAACACGCTGCTCCAAGTGAGCTTGTCCTGCCTTGGCTGCCACCTAATTGCTGATGGAGCAGAGGCCTTAGGAAAAGCAGATGGCACTGTGGCCCACCTTTAGGGTAGAAGAACTGATGTACCATGTCCAGCTGCTAGTTGGTGACTGGTGCACTTGCTCCTGGCACACTCTTGCAGAGGTGTCTGGTGGCTCTTTGAGCCAGCTTGGCCTTGCCCGGCATGCACAAGCTTCAGTGCAATAACTGTGCTACAAATGGAGCCACAGAGAGGAAACAAGCAGCAGGCTCAGGAGCAGGGTGTGCGCTGCCTTTGGGGCTCCATTCCATGCCTCAGGCGTCGTATGGTACTGCGGGCTTCTTGGTTGCCAAGAGGCAGACCACAGGCCGTCTTGAGGAAGACTCTATGTTCAAGTGCAGTAAGCAGCCAGGATTACCACCCAGCGCACTTGGCCTTCTGTGGCCCTGGCCAGATGTAGAATTTGGCCAAGGCAGGACATGCTCACTCGGAGCAGCGTGTTAGTACATGGGGCCTGTGCATGCCAGGCAAGGCCAAGCTGGCTCAAAGAGCAACCAGCCACCTCTGCAAGGGTGCACCTAGAGCAGGCGGAGCATCCACCACCTCACCTACTGAAGGAAGCAGGGATGGCCAGGTTCCCACAGCCTGAGTGGCTGTCACCTAATTGCTGATGGAGCAGAGGCCTTAGGAAAAGCACATGGCCCTGTGGCCCTACCTTTAGGGTGGAAGAAGTGATGTACATGACGGTGATGTACATGAAGTGATGTACATGACAGGGATGACAGGGATGTACAGCCTGAGTGGCTGCCACCTGATGGCTGATGGAGCAGAGGCCTGAGGCAAATCAGATGGCATGTTTCACTCTTTAATGGATCTTAAGTTAATTTTTTTATAAAGCAGATGGCACCAGTCCATGCCTCAGAGCTCGTATGGCACTGTGGACCACAGAAGGCCGAGTCCCCTGTGTGGCAATCCTGGCTGCTTTCTGCACTTGAACATAAAGTCCTCCTCAAGACGGCCTGTGGTCTGCCTCTTGGCCCTACCTTTAGGGTAGAAGAACTGAGGAACCATGTCTGGCAGCGAGTGAGGTTGGTGGCTGGTCCACCTGCTCCTGGCCCAGCCTTGCAGAGGTGGCTTGTTGCTCTTTGAGCCAGCTTGGCCTTGCCCGTCATGCACAAGCCTCAGTGCAACTACTGTGCTACAAATGGAGCCACAGAGAGGAAACGAGCAGCAGGCTCAGGAACAGGGTGTGCGCTGCCTTTGGGGCTCCAGTCCATGCCTCAGGGGTCATATAGCACTGCGGGCTTCTTGGTTGCCTAGAGGCAGACCACAGGCCATCTTGAGGAGGACTTTATGTTCAAGTGCAGAAAGCTGCCAGGGTTACCATGCAGGGGGGCCTTCTGTAGCCCTGGCCAGATCTTGCAGAGGTGGCTGGTTGCTCTTTGAGCCAGCTTGGCCTCCCTGGCATGCACAGGTCCCAGGTACTAACACGCTGCTCTGAGTGAGTTTGTCTTGTCTTGGCTGCCACCTAATTGCTGATGGAGCAGAGGCCTTAGGAAAAGCAAGCAGATGGCACTGTGGCCCACCTTTAGGGTGGAATAACTGAGGTACCATATCCGGCCGCTAGTTGGTGACTGGTGCACCTGCTCCTGGCACACCCTCGCAGAGGTGGCTGGTTGCTCTTTGAGCCAGCTTGGCCTTGCCTGGCATGCAAGCTTCAGTGCAACAACTGTGCTACAAATAGAGCCACAGCGAGGAAACAAGCAGCAGGCTCAGGAGCAGGGCGTGCACTGCCTTTGGGGCTCCAGTCCATGCCTCAGGCATCGTATAGCACTGGGGGCTTCTTGGTTGCCAAGAGGCAGACCACAGGCCGTCTTGAGGAGGACTTTATGTTCAAGTGCGGAAAGCAGCCAGGATTACCATCCAGGGGACTCGGCCTTCTGTAGCCCTGGCCAGACTTAGAATTTGTGCCAAGGCGGGACAAGCTCACTCAAGGCAGCGTGTCCGTACCTGGGGCGTGTGCATGCCAGGCAAGGCCAAGCTGGCTCAAGGAACAACCAGCCACCTCTGCAAGGGTGTGCCTGGACCAGTTGGACCAGCCACCAACCTCACCCACTCAAGGAAGCAGGGATGGCCAGGTTATAACAGCCTGAGTGACTGCCACCTGATGGCTGATGGAGCAGAGGCCTGAGGAAAATAAGATGGCATGTTTAACTCTTTAATGAATCTTAAGTTAATTTTTCTGTAAAGCAAATGGCACCAGTTTATGCCTCAGAGCTCGTATGGCACTGCGGACCACAGAAGGCCGAGTCCCCTGGGTGGCAATCCTGGCTGCTTTCTGCACTTGAACATAAAGTCCTCCTCAGGATGGCCTGTGGTCTGCCTCTTGGCCCTACCTTTAGGGTAGAAGAACCAATGTACCATGTCTGGCATAGAGTGAGGTTGGTGGCTGGTCCACCTGCTCCTGGCCCAGCCTTGCAGAGGTGGCTGGTTGCTCTTTGAGCCAGCTTGGCCTTGCCCGTCATGCACAAGCCTCAGTGCAACTACTGTGCTACAAATGGAGCCACAGAGAGGAAATGAGCAGCAGGCTCAGGAGCAGGGTGTGTGCTGTTTTTGGAAGTCCAGTCCATGCCTCGGGTTGTATAGCACTGCGGGCTTCTCGGTTGCCTAGAGGCAGAATACAGGCCATCTTGAGGAGGACTTTATGTCCATGTGCAGAAAGCAGCCAGGATTGCCATCCAGGGGGGCCTTCTGTAGCCCTGGCCAGACCTTGCAGAGGTGGCTGGTTGCTCTTTGAGCCAGCTTGGCCTCCCTGGCATGCACAGGCCCCAGGTACTAACACACTGCTCCGAGTGAGCTTGTCCTGCCTTGGCTGCCACCTAATTGCTAATGGAGCAGAGGCCTTAGGAAAAGCAGATGGCACTGTGGCCCCCCTTTAGGGTAGAAGAACTGATGTACGATGTCTGTCCGCTAGTTGGTGACTGGTGCACCTGCTCCTGGCACACCCTTGTAGAGGTGTCTGGTTGCTCTTTGAGCCAGCTTGGCCTTGCCCAGCATGCACAAGCTTCAGTGCTACAACTGTGCAGCAAATGGAGCCACAGAGAGGAAACAAGCAGCAGGCTCAGGAGCAGGGTGTGCGCTGCCTTTGGAGCTCCAGTCCATGCCTCAGGCGTCATATAGCACTGCGGGCTTCATGGTTGTCAAGAGGCAGACCACAAGCCGTCTTGAGGAGGACTTTATGTTCAAGTGCAGAAAGCAGCCGGGATTACCACCCAGGGGACTCGGCCTTCTGTGGCTGTGGCCAGACTTAGAATTTGTGGCAAGGCAGGACAAGCTCACTCGGAGCAGTGTGTTAGTACCTGGGGCCTGTGAATGCCAGGGAGGCCAAACTGGCTCAAAGAGCAACCAGCTACCTCTGCAATGGTGCTCCTCGACCAATTGGACTAGCCATCAACCTCACCCACTCAGGGAAGCAGGGATGGCCAGGTTACAGAATGCTGAGTGGCTGCCACCTGATGGCAGATGGAGCAGAGGCCTGAGGAAAATGAGATGGCACATTTAACTCTTCAATTCATCCGAAGTTAATTTTTCTATAAAGCAGATGGCAGTAGTCCATGCCTCAGAGCTCGTATGGCACTGTGGTCCACAGAAGGCTGAGTCTCCTGAGTGGTAATCCTGCCTGCTTTCTGCACTTGAACATAAATTCTTCCTCATGACGGCCTGTGGTCTGCCTCTTGGCCCTACCTTTAGGGTAGAAGAACTGATGTACCATGTCCGGCAGCGACTGAGGCTGGTAACTGGTCCGCCTGCTCCTGGCACACCCTTGCAGAGGTGGCTGGTTGCTCTTTGAGCCAGCTTGGCCTTGCCTGGCACGCACAAGCTTCAGTGCAACAACCGTGCTCCAAATGGAGCCATATAGAGGAAATAAGCAGCAGGTTCAGGAGCAGGGTGTGCACTGCCTTTGGGGCTCCAGTCCATGCCTCAGGCGTCATATGGCACTGCAGGCTTCTTGGTTGCCAAGAGGCAGACCACAGGCCATCTTGGGGAGGACTTTATGTTCAAGTGCAGAAGGCAGCTAGGATTACCATTCAGGGTGGCCTTCTGTAGCCCTGGCCAGACCTTGCAGAGTTGGCTGGTTGCTCTTTGAGCCAGCTTGGCCTCCCTGGCAAGCACAGGCCCCAGGTACTAACATGCTGCTCTGAGTGAGCTTGTCCTGCCTTGGCTGCCACCTAATTGCTGATGGAGCAGTGGCCTTAGGAAAAGCAGATGGCACTGTGGCCCACCTTTAGGGTAGAAGAACTGATGTACCATGTCCGGCCACTAGTTGGTGACTGGTGCACCTGCTCCTGGCACACCCTTGCAGAGGTGTGTGGTGGCTCTTTGAGCCAGCTTGGCCTTGCCCGGCATGCACAAGCTTCAGTGCAACAACTGTGCTACAAATGGAGCCACAGAGAGGAAACGAGCAGCAGGCTCAGGAGCAGGGTGTGCGCTGCCTTCGGGGCTCCAGTCCATGCCTCAGGGCTCGTATGGCACTGTACAATTCTTTGTTGCCAAGAGGCCAACCACAGGCCGTCTTGAGAAGGACTTTATGTTCCACTGCAGAAAGTAGCCAGGATTACCATGCAGAGGACTCGGCCTTCTGTGGCCCTGGCCAGACTTAGAATTTGTGCCAAGGCAGGAGAGGCTCACTCGGGGCAGCGTGTCAGTAGCTGGGGCCTGTGCATGCCAGGCAAGGCCACGCTGGCTCAAGGAGCAACCAGCCACCTCTGCAAGGGTGCGCCTGGAGGAGGTGGACCAGCCACCAACCTCATGCAGTCAAGGAAGTGGATGGCCAGGTTCCCACAGCCCAAGTGGCTGCCACCTGATGGCTAATGGAGCAGAGGCCTTAGGAAAAGTGGATGGCCCTGTGGTCCTACCTTTATGGTAGAAAAACTGGTGTTCCACGTCCTGTAGCCAGTGAGGTTGGTGGCTGTTCCACCAGCTTCTGGCACACCCTTGCAGAGGTGGCTGATTGCTCTTTGAGCCCTGTTAGCCTTGCCCGGCATGCAGAAGCCTCAGTGCCACTACTGTGCTACAAATGGAGCCATATAGAGGAAAGGAGCAGCAGGCTCAGGAGCAGGGTGTGCGCTGCCTTTGGGCCTTCAGTCCATGCCTCATGGGTCGTATGACACTGTGGGCTTCTTGGTTGCCAAGAGGCGGACCACAGGCCATCTTGAGAAGGACTTTATGTTCATGTGCAGAAAGCAGCCAGGATTACCATCCAGGGGACTCGGCCTTCTGTATCCCTGGCCAGACTTAGAATTTGGCCCTAGACAGGACAAGCTCACTTGGAGCAGCGTGTCCGTAGCTGGGGTCTGTGCATGCCAGGCAAGGCCAAGCTGGCTCAAAGAGCAACCAGTCACCTCTGCAAGGGTGCGCCTAGAGCAGGTGGAGCAGCCACCAGCTCACCCACTCAAGGAAGCCCGGGTAGCCAGGTTCCCACAGCCTGAGTGGGTGCCACCTAATGGCTGATGAAGCAGAGGCCTTAGTAAAACCAGATGGCACTGTGGCCCTATCTTTATGGTAGAAGAACTGATTTAGCCTGACTAGCAGCGTGTTAGGTTGGTGGCTGGTCCACCTGCTGCTGGCGCATCCGTGCAAAGATAGCTGGTTGCTCTTTGAGCCAGCTTGCCCTTGCCCGGCATGCACAAGCCTCAGTGAAACAACTGTGCTACAAATGGAGCCATATAGAGGAAAGGAGCAGCAGGCTCAGGACCAGGGTGCGCGCTGCCTTTGGGCCTTCCATCCATGCCTCATGGGTCATATGACACTGCAGGCTTCTTGGTTGCCAAGAGGCAGACCACAGGTCGTCTTGAGGAGGAGTTTATGTTCCAGTCCAGAAAGCAGCCAGTATTACCACCCAGGGGACTTGTGCTTCTGTGGCCCAGGCCAGACGTAGAATTTGACAGAGTCAGGATAAACTCATTCAGAGCAGCATGTCAGTCCCCGGGGCCTGTGCATGCCAGGCAAGGCCAAGCTGGCTCAAAGAGCAACCAGCCACCTCTGCAAGGGTGTGCCAGGAGCAGGTGGAGCAGCCACCAACCTCACCCACTCAAAGAAGCAGGGATGGCCAGGTTCCAACAGCCTGAGTGGCTGCCACCTGATGGCTGATGGAGCAGAGGCCTGAGGAAAAGCTGATGGCACTGCTTTGTAGTGCCGTTCTTTGTCTCTCTTGATCTTTTTCAGTTAAAGTCTGTTTTATCAGAGACTAGGATTGCAAACCCTGCTTTTCTTTTGCTTTCCATTTGCTTGGTAAATATTCCCCCATCCCTTTATTTTAAACCTATGTGTGTCTTTGCACATGAGATGGGTCTCCTGAATACAGGACACCAATGGGTCTTTACTCTTTATCCAACTTGCCAGTCTGTGTCTTTTAACTGGGGCATTTAGCCCATTTATATTTAAGTTTAGTATTGTTACATGTGAAATTTATCCTGTCATGTTGTTGCTAGTTTTTAATTTTTCCCATTAGTTAATGCAGTTTCTTTATAGTGTCAATAGTCTTTACAATTTGGTATGTTTTTGTAGTGGCTGGTACTGGTTGTTCCTTTCCACGTTTAGTGCTTACTTCAGGAGCTCTTGTAACGCAAGAATGTGCATTTATTTCTGGTAAGGTAAATAAGTGGATTTATTTCTCAGTGCTGTATTCTATGTCCTTTACCCCAAGAGTCATTACTTTTTAAAATGCAATTCAAATTAGCATAAAACATTTACAGCCTGGGAAAAGGCTTGTGGCATTAGAATACTTATTTATAGGATTATTTTGTGTTTTTTTGAGATATGGTCTTTGTCATCGAGGCAGAAGTGCAGTGGTTTGATCATAATTCACCACAGCCCTGAACTCTGAGTCCAAGCCATCCTTTTGCCTTAATCTCCCAACTAGTTGGATCTACAAGCATAAAGCATCATGCCTGGCTAATTTTTTTACATGGTTTTTTTTTTTTTTTTTTGTCGAGATTATGGTATCACTATGTTGCTCTGGCTGATCTCAAATTCCTGACCTCAAGTGATCTTTCTTCCACAGCCTCCTACAGTGCTAGGATTACATGCATGATACACCATGCCTAGCGTAGAGTATTACATTATTTTCAAAGTCTTATTCTAAGAGTCATTTATTGACTTTGGCCTAAATAACTCAATATAATATCTCTGAAACTTTTTTTTGACAAATTTTGGGGCATGATGATGAGAGAAGGGGGTTTGAAACTTTCTAATAAGAATTAACTTAGACCCATTTAAGAAGGAAAAAACACAAATTATCAGAAAAATAAAAGTAAGATCAAGTGCAAAAGTTCTGTGGCAAAGATGATGAGAGTAAAGAATATATGTTTGTGATTCATGGTGGCTTTTACTTTGTTCTTGAATTTCTGAGTACGAGTTAACATTTAAAGAATCAACATTATAGATAACATTTTATTGCAAGTAAATGTATTTCAGAATTTGTTATTGGTTTTGTATGAGATTATTCTCAGCCTATTTCATTATCAAGCTATATTATTTTATTAATGTAGTTTGATGATCTTACAGCAAAGCTGGAAGCTGTATCTTCAAAATATGTCTATTTGACTAAGAAGAAGTTATTCAACAGGAGTTATTATCTATGAAAAAAGTACAACCGGAATATAAAAAACTTGAGGAGGATAAAAAGATGTTGGAAGAAGTAATATTAAATCTTAAAAAACATGGAAACTGCACATTGGTGAAGACACATTGGTAAAGTACAAAAATATAAATTGGATGTAGAAGAAAGGGCAATGCAGGCAATAGAAAAATTAGTAGAAATCCCTTTACAGGTTAGTTTGTAAAATCAGGTAAGTTTATTTATAATGTGCTTTCATTTATTTCACTGCAAATTATATTTTGGATATATATATTGTGTTTCCTCTGCCTCTCTTATAGCAATTTGCCTTGTAGAGTTCTAGCAAAAAGGTGGCATCTGTTTTTACTTTCAAATATTTAAATTTCCATCATTATAACAAAATAGATTTTTCAGAGTAATGATTATTACTGTGGAGTCATTTGATTATTAAGACCCATTGGCATAAGATTACATCCTCTGACTATAAAAATCGTGGAAGAAAACTTAGGAAATATTCGTCTGGACTTTGCACATGGCAGTGAATTTATGGGTAAGTCCTCAAAAGCATTGCCAGAAAAATGAAAATTGACAAGTGTGATTTAATTAAACTAAAGAGCTGCTTCTGCACAGCATGAGAAACTCAAGGGGGATTGAACAGACAGCATACAGAATGGAAGGAAACATTCACACACTATGCATACAGCAAAGGCCTACTATCCAGAATCTATAAGAGACTTAGACAAATCAACAAGAAAAAAATAACCCCATTAAAAAATGGGCAAAGAACATGAACAGACAGTTTTCAAAAGAACACATATGTGGCCAACAAGCATATTAACACATGCATACCATCACTAATCATTAGAGAATGCAAAACAAAACATCAATGAGATACTATCTCACACCAGTCAGAATGACTTCTGTTAAAAATAATAAAAATATTTAAATATTCCATATTAAAATGTTATTTAGATTGAGATAAATTAATTTGTCATTATTCTCAAAACATGGATATTTAAGAATAACCTTACTTCACATGTAATAACACAACAACTACCTGGAAAAATAAAAGCTGGGGCCTAGCATGGTGTCTCAAGTCTGTAATCCCAGCACTTTGGGAAGCTGAGGTGGTTGATCACCAGGTCAGGAGTTTGAGACAAGCCTGGCCAACAAGGTGAAACCCTGTCTCTACTAAAAATACAAAAATTAACTGGGCATGGTGGTGGGCACCTGTAATCCCAGCTACTTGGGAGGCTGAGGCAGGAGAATCATTGGAACCTGGGAGGTGGAGGTTGCAGTGAGCTGAGATCAGGCCATTGCACTCCAGCCTGGGCAACAGGGCGAGACTCCATCTCAAAAGTAAATAAATAAATAAATAAAATTAAATGAAGAAAAACAAAAGCTGGAAGTTCTATGAAAATATTAATGCACATACCATCTTTTGAAAATGTTCATGGTTTCTCTAGAGATTCCAATACCTATTCTAGCTTATTACAGTAACCTATAATTTGTATTATACCAACTATGGTGTAAAAACCTTAAAATGTATATTTCTGTTTCCTCTCTCCTTTATACTCTTTATGTCATGCATTATAATATCAAATATTATGAATTCCATAATATAAAGTTACTCTTTTTTAGTAAGACAATTATCTTTAGAGCAATGTAAAATGATTGGGCAATATAGCTTTGTATCTTCTCTGGCACTCTTTATTTCTTTGTGTAGTTTCAACTTTCATCTGCTTCCATATTCCTTTTGCCTCAAGAAATGATTTTGACATTTATTTTAGTGCAGACCTGTTAGCAAGGGACTCTTCCAGTGTTAATCTGAAAATGTCTTCATTTAATTGTTATTTTCGCTATAGAGTTAATGGATATAAGATTGGGGGTTGACTTTTTTCAGTTATTTAAAAATTTTGTATCATTGGTTTCTGACTTGTAGAGTTGCTGACAAGCAGTTCAGTGTAATGTCTGTTTCTGTTTATCTCTCTACACAGTGTTCCTATTTTTCTGTGACTGAATTCAAGATTTATGCTAATCGTTGGTTTTCAGCAGTTTGACTGTGTGATTATTCTTGCGTTCTTTAAATTTTGTATTAATCTTTCTTGGATCTTTTTGAGGTTATTTGGTCTCCTTAGTCATCTTTTTCAAATTTTTCTTCTCTCACATTCTGTTTTTACTCTCCTGGTATTCCAGTTAATTGTATTTTAGTTAATTTCATATTACCAGAGAATTGGTGGATTCACTGGAGTATTTTATTTGCTTGGCTCATTGGTTTATTTTGTTTTTCTCTTTTCTCCTTTTGTGCTACCATTCAAATAATTTGTATTGACATAGCATAAAATTTACTGTTTTCTTTCTTTAGCTCTGATGACCAGTCTGCTAATCAACTTGCTGTTGTAATTCTTCATCTCTGTTCTCATGCTTTCACTTATTTCTAGCTTTTGCCTTTTACTCTTCCTATCTCTGCTGAAATTCCTCATTTTTCCCTACATGTTGTCTTTTTTTAACTAGATTCTTTAACATTTTGATCATTATTATTTTAAATTACTTGCATTTAGTTCCAACATCTGAATTATCTCTGAATTTGATTCTGTTGACTTTTTATCTTTTGAAAATATTATAACTCACAACTCAAATTTCTAACTTGCTTTTATGTGTCTTCCAATTTCTAAAAAATGCACATCATCAGATGTAGAAAAACAGTAGATGATGAGACAATTATTTATGTCGAGATTGTTTTATATTTACATTTCATTTTGGTCTGTGTCATGCTATTAGTGTGGGCAGGAACAAAGGTTGGTTTTTGCTGCAGTGTCTGAAACATTCAGTGAAACATGTAACTCAAGATTTCTCCAGCAGTCGGCTGCTATATCATGCGCCTTGTGTGGGGCCTTAGGCTCTGGAGGGCATATGCCAGTGCTCCGGTTGCACAGTTATCTTTCTGTAGTCCTTACCACATATGTCATAGGAGGGTCTCTCTCCAATTTCTTGTTCCTCTGTAACTGTAGAACATCATTTTGTGTGTGTGTGTGTGACTAGGCAGAAAATTCAGGTTGGGGGCAGAGGGATGATTCATGTTATTTTTGAGCCAATTTCATCATTGGACACTCAGAGAAGGGATATTTTTAGCACTTCCTGACTCTTATTCTAGTGGGAGTCAAACTGTCTCTTATCTGTGTTGTTTTTTGAGGAAGAAATAATACCTTGCCCTCCTCCCACCTCAGTGGTAGAAAACCTTTGATTTATATCATTGCAAAATTTCAACCCCACAATAAGGACATACTATTTTATTTCTCATTCCATAGGAACAATGCACCTTTGTCTGTGGTCACTGGATGGAGATTTTCCAACCCTTTACCACAGTAGCACGATTCTGCATTAGTGCAAAATCCTGGGCCCCAAAACAATCCTTGTTCCTGTCCTGATGGAGAAGTATTTTTCTTACATCCCTCCCCCAGAAGCAGTGATCCTTTGCCTGGTCTCAGGTGGGATAGGGTAGGGTATGAGAGGTTTCTTAACCTTCTCTGAAAGCTGATGTGTTTTGCTTCTTCTTATCTCCCAGAAACAGTAGACTTTTGCGTGGGTTCATGGACCCAGATGCTTTTTTGCCACAGAAAATTAAGGGTTTTGATTCTTAGGAGAGAAGCAAATGTTCATGTAGTCAATTTTTTTCTTATTTATTTTTTGCTTTGTTTTCTTATTTCAGTAATGCGTTGAATATGATCATTATTTTCCACTTACGCTGCTTGCAACTCTAATATTTTGTTTTTGTTAGCTCCCCTTTGACAGTTCAGCACTAAATCAAATGCAGATGATCATCAGTTGTGTGAATAAAGTGTTTTTATTGAGAACAAAATTGTTGATATAGACACAAATTAGGATATTATCCTACTTAGCACAATATGTCACTGGCTCAAAATGTAAAATCCTCTTTAGGCTCAACAAAGAATGGTTCTTGAAACTATTGTCCGTTTTTGACAAATAAAAAAAAAAGCCAATGCTTTTTATCTCATGGATAGATTATTAAAATAATTACATACCTGATCTGCATTTTATGTTCTCTCTCTTCAAGATATTTCCTTCAAAACTACTTTGACTGATTAGTCTCTTTTGAATTATGTTAGACTTTGTATTTTCTCCACAAGCTCATCAGGGTAAATCCTGCCTTTACATTTTTTATAACAAATTTTTTTTTTTTTCAAATCTTAGTTGAGCTGAAAGATTTCCACCAAATGTCTCCTATGCCACAAAGTCTTACTTTACTTTTCTCCCCTGTCCTCCTTGCTCAAGCTCATTTAGGAATATTTTTATTAAAACATTCATGCAATACTGTTTTTTAAAAAATCTGAACATATAGTATTTTCAATTTGAACACAAAATAGTGCTCTAACATGAAAACAAGTTTTAGAAACAAATGTTTCTAGAAGGAGAACCAACAGTGTCATAAATATCATCCAATTTTCATGTTTGTACTAAAACATTAGTAAATATTTATTGAGAAATTGCTGTCTGCCTGAAAGTATAATGCTTTTGATACACATTATATCATAAAAACTACGTACTATTAGTAGTAGTATCTTAAGAGTAAAAATATCGAGTCTTAGAGATGTTAAACAATGTGCTCAAATAGCATAGGGAAAGTTGGAATTCTGAAATTCCGACTATGCCGTAGGTATGATAGGAGAATCAATGTCAAATGTAACTGTCAAGTCATTGTGGGGATTCAGATGCCTCTGATTGCTAGGGTCAATACACTTAAGCAGATCATGTCACTACTTAGTTAAATCTATTTCATTAAAGCAAAATTCTACAAAGATTATTGGCACCAAAACCGTTATTTTTCTTTCTTCCTTCCTTCCTTCCTTCCTTCCTTCCTTCCTTCCTTCCTTCCTTCCTTCCTTCCTTCCTTCCTCTCTCTCCTTTTTCCCCCTCCCCTCCCCTCCGTTCCCTTCCCTTGCTTCTTTCGAGACAGGGTCTCAGTCTGTTGCCCAAGCTGGAGTGCAGTGGCACAATCATGGCTTACTGCACCCCAGCTTCCCCAGGCTCAGGTGATCCTCCCACCTCATCCTCCTGAGTAGCTGGGACTACAGGCAAGCCACTATGCCTGGCTAAATTTTTTTTTTTTGTAAGGATTGGGTTTCACCATGTTGCCAAGCCTGGTCTGCAACTCCTCAGCTCAAGCAATCCACCTGCCTTTGCCTCCCAAACTATTGGGATTCCAGGTGTAAGCCTCATGCCTGGACAAAAATATTATTTAACAAGTTCAATTTAACTATTAGATTTTGGACAATGAGGGATAGAATTCTCTACATCATAATTCATCTTGTGTTATTTATTTAAAGTAATATATAAGGACTTCAATTCAAATATATTTATTAGCAAATTAAAGGTCTTTTTCTGGATTCCAAACTTTTGTTGAAGACATAAATTTTAAATGATGTCACTAATTTTAATTAGATTAACAGAAAGGTATTCTTCTGTTTAATAATAGTGACAGAATGGGCTGTTAATTTTATTTTCTTTCCCTTTCTCCCTTTCCTCTTTTTAAAATATTTTACTTTTTAGGCTCTTTGGAATCCCGGAGATATTATCATGATAATTAAACAAAGCACTCAGAGAAACTGCCAACCCTAGGATGAAATATATTGTTACTGTGCTTTGGGATTAAAATAAGTAACTACAGTTTATAGAACTTTTATACTGATACACAGACACTAAAAAGGGAAAGGGTTTGGATGAGAAGCTCTGCTATGCAATCAACAATCTCAGCCACTCATTTCTGTAGGAGCTGCAGGAGCTCTTTGTAAAGAGAGGTTATGGAGTCTGCAGCTTCAGGAAAGATACTTAAAACCCTTCAGAGTTTCTCCATTTTCCCCAGAGTTTCCCCAAAAAGGTTATGACACTTTATAAGAATGCTTCACTTGTGAAAAGCAAATATCAAAGTCTTCTTGTAAATTATATTTAAGGACAAATCGTTATTCCATGTTTAATTTATTTAGCTTCTCCTGTAGCTAATATTTCATGCTGAACACATTTTAAATGCTGTAAATGTAGATAATATAATTTATGGATCATTAATGCCTCTTTAGTAGTTTAGAGAAAACATCAAAAGAAATGGCCCCAGAATAAGCTTCTTGATTTGTAGAATTCTATGTCATTGGCTCAAATTTGTATAGCGTCTCAAAATATAAATATATTATAGACATCTCAGATAATATATTTGAAATAGCAAATTGCTGTTAGAAAATAATAGTACTTAACTAGATGAGAATAACAAGTCGCCATTATTTGAATTGTCTCCTATTAATTTTTCTTTTGTTGTGTTACTCATGTTTTACTTATGGGGGATATATATAACTTCCACTGTTTTCAGAATTGTTGTATGCAGTCAGTATGAGAATGCAATTTAAGTTTCCTTGATGCTTTTTCACACTTCTATTACTAGAAATAAGAATATAGTAATATTGGCAAAGAAAATTGACCAGTTCAATAAAATTTTTTAGTAAATCTGATTGAAAATAAACATTGCTTATGGCTTTCTTACATCAATATTGTCATGTCCTAGACTACCTTATCTGAAATTACGGCTTCGAAATTCTAATTATGTGCAAATGTGTAAAATATCAATATTTTATGTTCAAGCTGGGGCCTCCTGAGGCATCCTGGGCTGAGAGGGAAAGATGCCAGCTCCGCAAGCTGGGAGGGAACACCGCCACATTGTTACACGGAGACACTGCCACATGGATACATGACCAGACTCACATGTACAGACACGTGAAGACATTACCACATGGACACACCGTCACACGGACACACTGGCACAGTCACATGGACGGACACACAGACATACGGAGAAATCGCCACACGGACACCCTACCACACTACCGCAGGGACACACAGACACATGGGGACATCAGCACACTGTTAAATGGACACACGGAGACATCACCACATGGACACACCGTCACACTACCACAGGGACACACACACGAGACATCACCACACTGTCACATGGACACACCATCACACACATGAACACACAGACACTGCCACACACAGACACACCGCCACACCGTCCCATGGACACACCTCCACACTGTCACACCACCACACTGCCATGTGGACACAAGGACACAGACCGTCACACACATACACAAACACTGTCACACGGAGACATCACCATGCAGATACACCACCACGTGGAGATAGCACCACACAGACACACTGCCACATGGATACACCACCACACAAATGCGGACACACTGCCACACAGACACACCACCACGCTGTCACACAGAGACACCACCACATCGTTGCCACACTTTCATGTGTCAGCTGGTGGTGTGGGTCCCATGACTCTGGGCTCTGATCGAGAAATTACTTGGGCATATAGTGAGGGTGAAATTTTTTTTTTTTCTGAGACGTCTCGCTCTGTCCCCCAGCCTGGAGTGCAGTGGCGGGATCTCCGCTCACTGCAAGCTCCGCCTCCTGGGTTCACGCCATTCTCCTGCCTCAGCCTCCCGAGTAGCTGGGACTACAGGTGCCCGCCAACTTTTTGTGTGTTCTTAGTAGAGACGGGGTTTCACCTTGCTAGCCAGGATGGTCTCGATCTCCTGACCTCGTGATCCGCCTGCTTTGGCCTCCCAAAATGTTGGGACTACAGGTGTGAGCCACCGCGCCCGGCCAAGAATTTCTTTCCATCTCCTGTGTCATTGCTTTGGCAGTGGAAACGCACGTGGCCTCTAAAGAGTGGGTCCCAAGGTCATGAAGGCCTGTGGGGTGGAGGGCAAGGTCTCTCTTTCCAGGCTGGAATGGAGGAAGACGTGACGGCCGAGGGGCTGTGTGTCCCCCTCGCAGCAGGCCCCTGAGGATCTTTATCCTCCTGAGCTGCGAATGTCCCTCAGGGGTGTCTAAAGCGCCCGGTGGGGCAGGGGGACCCCTATAGGCCTTAGGAGCTCTGGCCCATTAGTGGTCAGTAAAACGCAGAGGTGAACACCATAGAACAACAGGTCCAGGAGAATTTTGCAAAAGCTCTGACTATGCCCTTTTTTGTTCTCCCACTGCAAAATTGTTTTAAAAAGGAAAAAATCCAGCAATGTCTGGGGAAAGTCAGTACTGAGTGTCAGAGCGGGATGCCGCCGCTGATAAGATCCTGGCGTCCTGGCCGAAAGTGGCCTCGGGGACCGCATCTCCGCGCACCATGGCAGCAAACACCAGCGGTTTATGGGCGGATGGCGTCCCTGCGGCCATCCCCGCTCCTGAGTGCGGAAGGACAGACAGGAGCGGGGACTTATGGGTGTTCCTGGTGTCAGCCAGCTTGACGCCGTTGCTCCTCCTAGAAGTCCGGGATTTGGAGAAGCACCTGGTTCTTGATGGAGGCCGTGGGTCTCTTGGTTCCCGCTTACCAGGCAGCGGCGCCAGCCTAGTTCTCAGCCCCGCCCCGCATGGGCGCCGCCTTCCATCATGCCAAAGACTTTCCGAAACTGCCCTTCTTGGGACTGGGAAGCAGATCCTGGGCCTCCCTGGGGCCTGTGGCGCTGGCAGCAGCTCCACGTTGAGGTCGCCTGCAGCCCGCACTGCGGAGCGCTGGAGGTACCTGAGCCGGGCGTGGGGAGGCCAATCCGCAGGTGCCATGCGCCCGTGCCGGTCGCAGTCTCAAAAGCGCCTGGGGGTGACATCCAGGAGCACCACCGCGCCGCCCGCAGGGAGACCCATGGCGAGGCGCGCCCACTAAGGCGGCCAAGGAAGAAGCAGAAGGACAGGAAGGCGCCCCAGAGCTCGATCTCAGCCCGCGAGCACCGACCAAGTTCCTGGTCTCCGGGAGGCCTTTTTTTTTTTTTTTTTAAATTTCTTCCATTTTATTATTATTATTATTATTATTAACTTTTCAAGATGGATGAAAGACTTAAATGTTAGACCTAAAACCATAAAAACTCTAGAAGAAAACCTAGGCATTACCATTCAGGACATTGGCACGGGCAAGGACTTCATGTCTAAAACACCAAAAGCAATGGCAACAAAAGCCAAAATTGACAAATGGGATCTAATTAAACTAAAGAGCTTCTGCACAGCAAAAGAAACTACCATTAGAGTGAACAGGCAACTTACAGAATGGGAGAAAATATTTGCAATCTACCCGTCTGACAAAGGGCTAATATCCAGAATCTACAAAGAACTTAAACAAATGTACAAGAAAAAAACAATCACATCAAAAAGTGGGAGGATATGAACAGACAACTTACCAAAAGAAGACATTTATGCAGCCAACAGACACATGAATAAATGTTCATCACTGGCCATCAGAGAAATGCAAATTAAAACCACAATCCGGGAGGTCTTGCCAAAGACGATCTGTGCTTTCTGGGCAATGTTCAGCCTGAGCTGGAGCTTCTGGGACGCGGTCAAGTGGCCCTTTGGAGATTGTACGGCTTCGGATCCCTACTGCAGGATGCTCCACTGTGTCTGCCAGCCTCTGGCGTTTTGCTGAGGGATAACCTCGGAATGGCTAGAAATAAGAACACTGGGATGGCCCAGTCATGCCCCAGGCATTCTCGCACACGTGGTGGCAAAGGCAGGCGCGCAGACAAGAGTGCCCAGTCGGCTTGGTCAGAGTTCTTTACAGGTTAGTGACAGGTTGTGTCCTCTCATGTTTTCAGTTAACCTGCGAACGCCCAGGGGCTCCTCCATCTCCACCGTGTTCTCCTCGGGCTGAAGCCCAAAGTCCCACATTTTCTCCTCAAACAGCTCTCAGAGCCACTTCTGCAGGCAGGAGGACAGCGCGTGGACTCAGTGTCTGACTTCGGAAGCCACATCTGAAGGAACTGCTGGGTGAGTATGGTCGTAAGTCAATCAAAGCAGACTTTCCCTGGCTTGCTGCGCTACGTTGATTTTGTTTTCGTATTTTAAAAGAAGCAAAAGGGAGGTTCTAGGAAATTTGCCCAACGTAGATGCTGACAAGAGTGGTGACATGAAAAAGATTACCCAGAAGGAAAACGAGCTATTTTCTAAACATCTGAAATCTGTGTAGGCTTTTGGAAAAGTGAAACTAGATGCAAAGCACAATGATATAATTCTGGCAATTTCCACTGACACAGAACTCAGTCAATCTGAATTAATCTAAGGGTTATAAGGAAAATGGCACTCCAAGAAGTACCTATTAACATCACTCAGCTGCTGTGAAATAGGCTTACAGGCAACATGGAGTGTCAATTATCCAATGTTTAAAGTCGATCATACAGATTGGACTACAATCTCTATGGCTCATAAAGTCTTTAAAGGACTGACAGATGATTTATCTCATATGTAGACAATGATTCTCAGCAGTTAACTAGCGCAACTTGATAATATCAATTGCTTGGGAAAATCAGATAATTGCTTGAGAAAATGAGGACATTGCTTGAGGAAGCTAGGTAATTAAATAAATTACTTTTTTAAAGAATAGTTTAATATTTTGGCAAGTAGACTTTAAAATAGGTTGGTAATATTTTAAAGGCTACTTTTAAAGAAGTAGCAATATAACATGTTTAATTATGAAAAATAATGTTGGAAACAATTCAATTTTCTATCAGATAATTTCACAAATATAGAAACACCATCTCAATAATTAGAAGAAGTAGCAGCAATTTCTGTCATTTTTATGCAAGTTACTCCTAGTCCATTTATTTGGTTTTAAATAGTGTTTTTAAAATTTGTTTTCAAACAGGGCTAATCATAAATAATAGAACATATTTTACAATAGTTGAAGGTAACAAAAAGTAAGTGCCATTTAAAAAATTGTATTAGATTGTTTAAAAATGTTGTGGGTACATAGTATGTGTTGTGGGTACATCGTATGTGTTGTGGGTACATAGTATGTGGGGTCCATGAGATGTTTTGATACAGGCATGCAATGTGAAATAAGCACATCATGGGGAATGGGGTATCCCTCCCCTCAAGCATTTATCCTTCAAGTTATAAAAAATTCAATTACAGTCTTAGTTATGTCAAAATGTACAATTAAATTATTATTGAATATAGTCACCCTATTGTGCTATCAAATAGTAGGTCTTATTAACTCTCTATTTTTATACCCATTAGCCATCCCCACCTTCCCACAAACCGCCCCTGCCGACTACCTTTCCCAGCCTCTGATAACCATCCTTATACTCTCTATGTCCGTGAGTTTGTTTTGATTTTAGATTCCACAAATTAGTGAGAACATGTGACATTTGTCTTTCTGTGACTGGCTTATTTCACTTAACATAATGATCCATAATATTCCATCAATGTTACTGACAGTGACTGGATCTTATTCTTTGTTATGGCTGAATAGTCCTCCGTTGTGTATATGTACCACATTTTCTTTATCCATTCATCTGTTGATGGACACTAAGGTTTCTTCCAAATCTTAGTTTTGTAAACAGTGCTGCAACAAATACAGGAGTGCAGATATGTGTTTGACATACTGATTTCCTTTATTTTTGGAGTAGACCCAGCAGTAGGATTGCTAGATCATATGGTAGCTAAACTTTTAGTTTATTGAGAAACATCCAAACTGTTTACCTCAGTGGTTTTACTAATTTGCATTCCCAGGAGCAGGGTACAAGAGTTCCCTTTTCTCTGCATCCCTGCTAGCATTTGTTATTGCCTGTCTTTTGCATACAAGTCATATAAACTGTGGTGAGATGATATCTCATTGTAGTTTTGATTTGAATTTCTCTTATGATCAGTGATATTGAGCACCTTTTCTTATACCTGTTTGCCATTTGTAGGTCTCCTTTTGAGAAATATCTATTCAAATCTTTTGCCCCCTTTTTCTTAACCAGGTCATTAGACTGTTTCTTAAAGAGTTGTTTGAGCTTTTTATATATTCTGATTATTAATCCTTTGTCAGATGAGTAGTTTGCAAATATTTTCTCCCATTCTGTGGATTGTCTCTTAACTTTGTTGATTGTATCATTTTCTGTGCAGAAGCATTTTAACTTAATGTGATCCATTTGTCTATTTTTGCTTTGGTTGCCTGTTCTTGTGGGGTATTGCTCAAGATATTTTTGCCCAGACCAATGTCCTGGAGATTTTCCCCAAAGTTTTTTTGTACTAGTTTTATAGTTCGAGGTCTTAGCTTTACATCTTTAAACAACTTTGATTTTACTTTTGTATTTGGTGATAGATACTAGTCTGTTTTCATTCTTATGCATATGGATATCCAGTTTTTTCAACACCATTTCCCACCAGTGTATGTTCTTGGCACCTTTGTCAAAAATGAGTTCACTGTAGGTATGTAGATTTGTTACTGAGTTCTGTATTCTGTTCCATTGATCTGTGGATCTCTTTTTATGCCAGTACCATACTCTTTTTGTTACTATAATTCTGTAGTATAATATGAAGTCAGATAATTCCTCCAGTTTTATTTATTTATTTATTTTTGCTTAGGAGGATAGTATTATTTCTTATACTGAAAGCATTCTATGTTATTTATTGTTAGTCTAATTTTGTAGTTTTACAATGCTATCCTCTTTTACAAAGCTATGATCAACTCAATGTGTCCAGATCAGGGTCAATTGTAGCTATTTGCAAAACTAGCAATATTCTGGCTGGGCGTGGTGACTCATCCTTATAATCCCAGCACTTTGGGAGGCCAAGACAGGCACATCACCTGAGGTCAGAGGTTCAAGACCAGCCTGGTCAACATGGTGAAACCCTGTCTCCAATAAAAATACAAAAATTAGCCGGGGATGATGGCAGATGCCTGTAATCCCAGCTACTCAGGAGGCTGAGGCAGGAAACTCACTTGAACCCAGGAGGTG
This sequence comes from Gorilla gorilla gorilla, assembly GCF_029281585.2. NCBI lineage: Eukaryota > Metazoa > Chordata > Mammalia > Primates > Hominidae > Gorilla > Gorilla gorilla. The sequence goes on from NC_073235.2 coordinate 32,877,958, forward strand.
GAGGTTGCAGTGAGCCCAGAATGTGCCATTGCATTCCAGCCTGGGTAACCAAGTGCAACTCTGTCCCCCCCCCCAAAAAAAAAGCAATATACTCTGTGTAATTGTTGATAGCATAATTCACTATTATGTGGATCAGAGAGCAGAGGATTCTGAATGCATGAACATATCTTTAACATTTCAATACATTACTCATAATTACTAATGAACTAAAGAGAAACCAAGAAATTATGGTGATAGTTATATTGACCTGGAGAAATGTAGACACAAAAGAACAGTAAGATGAGAAATGTGTTAACACAGTCTATAAGGGCATGCAAGAATAAAAACAGGAGAGTTTTTCAAGAGCTTTCTAGACACGTAAGTAAATTTGTATCGGTTAATTTTTAAAAGGTTTACTTACATGCAATAAACTGCACACACTTCAATTGTACATTTTGATAATTCTTGGCATTTGTAGCTCTATAAAACCAGCAACATATTAAAATAGCAAACATATCCATTACCTTTACCACCAAAGTTTTCTTGTGTTTTTTCTACTCACTTTTTCCTGCCTATCCCCATCCCATCCACAGGCAACCATTGATCCACTTCCAGTCACTGTCCGTGAGTTTTTGTTTCCAAATACATGAAATCATAGGGTATGTATACTTTCTGATCACTCAGCATCACTATTTTTGAGATTTATTCATGTTGCTACATCTATCAATTGTTCTGTTCTTACTAGGGAGTATTATTTCATTATATACATATACCATAGTAAGTTTATAAGTCACAAATTCACCTGCCATAGACATTTGGAATGTTTTCAGGTTTTGGCTGTTGCAAGTAAAGCTGCTATGAAGATTCATGTAAAATCCTTTGAATGGGCATATGCTCTTAGGTTTTCATCTCTACTGGAAGTGGAATAGATAGCTATATGGCTATCATGTCTGTAATATGCAAACACAAAGCCTGACAAAACTGATTTCTAAAGTGGAAACTCCACTGGAGAACCTTGACTCCAGCCTGGCTTTTGAGATTATCTCCTATGTCTGGTGCAATGATTGGTCCTGGGGTAGCCACATGACCCAAGGAGGACCATTTTAAACTTCTAAGTTTTCACTGAGATTAACATGCATTTGTTGACAGACAAACCTCTTTTACCCTACTCCCCCAGCTGCAAATGCTTTCAGGGTTCACATCATGTTGGAACATTTGGTTACAGTGTTTCCTAAACTTTGCGGGTAAAAATTGTTCAAGTAGTTAAAAATGGAGCACATACAAAGAAAAAAGGAGTCCAGAAACATCAAATAAAAAAGAAAGGGCCTCCATAAAATCATTTGAACTTATGATTAATTCATTAATCATTAAAACAAGTTTAGTGTACAAAGAATCATCCCCCCAACCACCCTTTATTCCTACACCAGGTTTAACTTACATTTTTTTAACTTGCAAACAAAAGATTTGTCATTAACTTAGACCTCAAAATCCCTTGTCTCCAAGAGCAATCATTCAACTCTGTCGCTGTCATTGTTACAATAATATGTTCACTTTATTCTTCATACACCTGCTCTTTGCCCTTGTCTCCCTATTCTATTCTATTAAAGTTATATCCAGACATTTATTTCATTTTATATCAAAGAAACTATACATGTTTTTAATCTTAGAAAAATTTCTGAGTAATTTTTTGTCTCATATTCGATTTTAAGCCACCGAAGAAGCATTATTTTTTCATTTAGTATTTTAACTTTTCTAACCCAGGACTTTAATAGGACATATTATGTCTTTTTCTAAATGCTCTGCTTCAATTTACATTTTAAATCTAATTTTTAAAAAGTGTATGTTTTGAATATTTGCATCACGCATCTCAGGCCTAAATATCCCTTGACAACAAATATTGCCTTTTTTTCCCCTACATTTTTCACATATTTCAATAGGGAGCTATATTGCCTGACACAATAAAAGTTTTTGTGAATATAACATAACACATAGGCAAAATCTTGTTTCCAAGTGATTGATGATGTGGTGCCTTCAGTCTAGTCCCAATCCTTCAGTGTAATCATCATCCCTAAATCTAATGAAATATGAAATAAATATTTCACTTTGTTTCTAAAATTCAGCAGACAAATATATAGCCTGTCACATATAGCCTGTAACACCAACACATAAAAATTAAAGCAGTTCCTTCTGCACTCCCACAGCTTCACTTGACTAGCCTTAAAAAATAATAACAATAATAAAAAATAAAAGCAAAATTGTTCCTTTACCTATCTTTGAAATTTAATGGATATACTGTCAGAAAAGCTCTTATATATGTATATGGAGGGCCTCTATAAAATATAGACTCTTAACTAGAAAAGTAGACTTATATGCTAGTTAAATTAAAAACACAATTATATATAGTACCTTCACAAATGCACCAGTACTTATTTCAGAATGCATGATGTAATTGACTAAACTGTTTAGGGCTAGACCTCTGAAATAAAAGGCATTCACACTTTGTGATTCTAAGGGGAAAATATTATTCAAAATAGAAGCATGCAGAACCTTTACCTGATCATAATATCTATTAAGCATAAATTTCTTCTGAAAGAAAACAGATACGTTTTCCTCAGAAATGTCTTTAGATGAAGATCTAGCACATCTGTTTTTCTAACTTGTGAAAATTTTGTTTTTATTGATAAATATATATAGGGTACAATGTGGTACAATACATGTAAATATTGTGAAATGGAGAAATTAGGCTAAATAACATATCCTTCACTTCAGATATTTATTACATTATGGTGAAACATTTAAAATGTACTATTTTAGCGCTTTTAAGATATGCACTACATTATGAGTAACTGCAGTCACTTTGCTGTGTACCATATCACCAGAATTTCTTTCTCCTAACTGAAGCATTATCCCATTGAATAGTTCCCCTTTTTCCACCCCCGCCGCCTGCCCTGCTCAGCGTCTGATAAACCACCATTCTACTCTTAACTTCTATGAGTGCACATTTTTGGATTTCACATGTAAGTGATGTTATGAGATATTTGTCTTTCTGTGTCTGGCTTATTTTACTTTGTGTAATGTCCTCTAAATTCATCCATGTTTTTGCAAATTACAGAATTTCATTCATTTATAAAGTAGTATTTTTGTATGCATCCTACATATACTTTTAACTTTCCACAGCTTTATTGAGATATAATTTATACATTATGTAATTCACTGATTTAAAGTACAAACTTCAAAGTCTTTTAGTGTATTAACTGGGTGGACAAATAATCATCATAATATAATTTTAGAACATTTTAATGCTCCTTAAAAGAGTCTTGCACCCATTAGCAATCTTTCCCTATTTTCTCCAGCCTTTTTTAAACCCCTCCTAGTCTAGATGACTGCTCATCTACTTTCTGACTATGAATTTGCCTATTCTGGGCATGTCACATAAATGGAGTCATAATAACACATAGTCATTTTTTACTCACTTCTTTCACTTAACATATTTTTAATGTTCATCCATTTTGGAGCATGCATTGACACTTTTTTCCCTTTTGTTGCCAAATAAGATTCTACTTTATAGACACACCACATTTTATTTATCCATTCCTCAGTTGATGAACATTTCTGTTGTTTTCTACTTTTTGTTGCTATAAACATTTGTGTAATACTGTTTGTGTAGCATTTGTTTTATTTTCTTCTTGGTAAATACATAGGAGTGAAATTGCTGGGTCATGTGATAACTCTATGTTTAGCCTTTTGAAGAACTTCCAGACTGTTTTACATTTTAAAATCTCACCAGTAGTGTAGAAGGGTTCCAATTTTTCCACATATTTTTATCCATTCTTCAGTTGATAAGCACTTAGGTTGTTTCTAATTCATGGCTATTATGAATATTGCTGCAATGAACATGAAATTGCAGATGTCTCTTTTTGACATACTGATTGAAATTCCTTTGGGCACATATCCAGAAGTGGGATTGATGGATCATAGGGTAAATATATTTATAATTTCTTGAGGAAGCTTCATACTGTTTTCCAAGATGGTTGTACTAATTTCCATTCCTACCAACAGTGTACAGGGTTTCTTTTTCTCTACATCCTCATCAACACTTAACTTCCATCTTTTTTTTATAATAGCCCTAGTAAAATGTGTGAGGTGATATCTCATGGTGGCTTTGATTTGCATTTCTCTGATAATTAGGAATGTTTATGATTTTCTCATGTACCTGTTGGTCTTTTGTATGCCATAGAAAATGTCTATTCCGATTCTTTGCTTATTTTTTTTAATAAGCATAGTTTTTTTCTTATTTTTGAGTAGGTTGAGTTACTTATATATTATTATATGAACCCCTTATCTGATGTATGGTTTAAAAATGTTATCCCATTTGTGGGTTCTCTTCATTCTGTTATTGCTTCTTTTCCTGTGGAAAAGCTTTTAAGTTTTATGCAGTCTCATTTGTGTGTTTTTGCTTTTGTTGCCTGTGCTTTTGGAATAATCTACAGAAAATCATAGCTCAGGCCAATGTCATACAGTCTTCTTCTATATTTCCTTGTAGTAGTTTTAAATTTAAGACTTTAATTTTGATTTGATGCTTGTATAAAGAGCAAAAGAAAAGTCAAATTTTATTCTGCTGTATGTGGATAGTCAGTTTTTTCTACACCATTTATTGAAAATAATTTTCTTTCTTCATTGTGTATTTTTAGTTATTTTATCAAAAAAACAATTGACCACAGACACACGGATTTATTTACGGGTTCTATATCCCTTTGTACTGTTTTACATGTCTGTTTTTATGCCATTGCTATGCTGTTTTAATTACCATAGCTTTGTAGTATAGTTTGGAGTTGGGTAGTCTGATGCCTCCAGCTTTGTTCTTTTTGTTCAAGATTGCTTTGGTTGGTCCAGGTCTTTTGTGGTTCCATACAAATTTTAGCAGTAATTTTTCTATTTCTGTGAAGAATGACATTGGAATTTGATAGTGGTTGCATTTACTCTGTAGATTGCTTTGGGTAGCATTGACACTTTTACAATACTAATTTTTGAATCCATCAATAAAGTATGTTTCTCCATTTATTTATGCCATTTTAATTTTTTTCGTCGATGTGCTATAGTTTTCAGTATGCAAATCTTTTGCGTTTTTGATTAAATTTACTCCTGTCTTTTATATATTTATATATGTTTTGATTCTATTATAAATTGAATTGCCTTATTAATTTATTTTTCAGGTAATAGTTTGTCAGTTTATAGAAACAATAATGATATTTGTATGTTGATTTTGTGACTATTAACTTTATTGAATTTCTTCATCAGCTTTAACCGTTTATTTTGGTGGAATCTTTCAGATTTTCTCTATCTTAAGATTATATTTTCAGAAAACAGAAACAATCTTACATCTTCCTTCCCTATATGGATTTCTTTTACGTCTTTGTCTTGTGTAATTGTTCTGGCTAGGCAATTACACATAATGTTTTCAGCATTTGTCATCTATTGGTAGCAAATTGATTGCTACTTTTCAAGTTGTAAACCTGGACATTTATCACTACTCTTCCTCCAGTACAGGAGTCCATGGCGTGGTGTGGGCCCTACTGTGCCACAGTCCAGGGCACGGCTGGGCGGAGGTTCTCTTGTGCAAGAGTCCGCGGCTCTGTGGCGCAAGGAGTTCTCCAGTGCCTTAGTCCAGGGAGAGGCAGGGGTGGGGCTCCTTCAGTAGCTTAGTCCAGTGCGCCGCCCTGCGAGGGTCCTCTTGAGCAGGAGTACACGATGCGGCGGGGTCCTACTGTGCCTTACTCCGGGAAGCGGGGGACTGGGACCTCTGGTGCCATAGTCCAGGGCCCAAGGGGCTGGATCCTCTGGTGCCTCAGTCCAGGATGCAGGGGGCTGGGTCCTCTGGTGCCATAGTCCAGGCTGCCGGGAGCTGGGTCCTCCGGTGCCATAGTCCAGGCTGCCGGGAGCTGGGTCCTCTAGTGCCATAGCCCAGGGTGCAGTGGAACAGGAGTCCTGCGGAGCAGTAGTCCAGGGCGCGCTGGGGCGTGGATCCCGAAGTGCCACAGTCCAGAGCGCGACAGGGCGGGATTCCTGCCTTGCTATATCCAGGTTGCAGCGGGGCGGGGGTTCTCTTCTGCAGGAGTCCAGGACGTGGCAGAACGGGAGTCCTCCGTGTAGGAGTCCTCCGGTGCTGGAGTCCAGAGCACAGTAAGGCTGGATCCTCCCGTGCCATAATGTAGGGCATGGTGGGACAGGGATCCTGCCTTGTGATAGTCTAGTGCCTGAGTCCACGGTAAGGCAATGGTCCTCCAATGCTGGAGTTCACGGCGTGTTGGGGTCACGGTCCTTCAGTGACTTAGGCCAGGGGTACCAGGGCGGGGGTCCACAGTTGCCATAGTGAGGACCTCTGAGGAGTCTGGTTCCTGCCTTGCTGCAGTCCGGGGAGCAGGGGGCAGGGGTCCTCTCTTGTCAGAGTCTCTGGCGCAGGGTGGTGGTGGGGTGGGGGTTTTCCTATGCGATAGCCCACGGGGCGGTGAGGCCAGGTCCTCGCGTGCCTTTGTCCAGGGCGCAGGAGGGCGAGGGTCTTCGGTGGTGGAGTCCGCGGAGCGGCAGGACAGGGGTCCTCCAGTGCCATATTCCAGAGCACGGCGGAGTGGGGGACCTGTCCTGCAGTGGTCCAGGGCATGCGGGAGTGGTGGTCCTCCTGTGCCATAGTCCAACGCGCGGCGGGGCGGGGTCACCTCGTCCTGCAGTCACCATGCACGAGACCCCGGTCCTGCTGTGCCTCAGTCCAGTGCGCGCTGGGACGGCTGTCCTGCTATGCTGTAGTGCAGGACGCGGTGGGGCAGCAGTAACCCAGAGAGCGCCGTGGCAGGGGGTCCTCCAGTGCTGGAATCCAGTGCATGGGGGGTCAGGGGTCTTAACGTGCCGAAGTCAGTGGCAAGGGTCCTCCCGTGCCATAGTCCAGGGGGCGACGGGGCAGGGTTCTCTAGTGCAGGTGTCCAGGGTGCGGCGGGGCAGGAGTCCTCTGGTGCAGAAGTCCAGGACGTAATGGAGTGCGAGTCCTCCAGTGGCCGAGTCCAGGGCTCTGCGGGGCGGGGTTCCCCCATGCCAGAGTGTAGGGCGTGTTCAGGCGAGGGTCTTGGCGTGCAGTAGTCCAGGGTGCGGTGGGGCAAGGACAGTCCAGACCTCCATGGCAGGGGCTCCTCTGTGCAGGAGCCCAGTGCCCGGCGGATCGGGGTCCCTCTGTGCTGTAGTCCAGGGCACGGCAAGGTGTGGATCCTCTGTGCCCTAACCAGGGGGCGGTGGGTCAGAGGCTCTCCCGTGTCTTGGTCTAGGGCCCGGTGGGACTGGGGTCCTGGAGTCCACGAGGTAGCCCAAGTTGCCTCAGGACCAGGTCCTGTGGAACCACAGTCCAGAGCACAGAGGGACAGGTATAGTTCAGGGCGAGCCACGGCCGAGGTCCTCGGGAGCCAGAATCCAGGGTGTGGAGAGGCGGGGGTTCTGCAGTGGCACAGCCCAGGACACAGCGGGACGGGGCGGGGCGGGGATTCTCTGGTGCCTTAGTCCAGGGCGGAGTCAGGTGAGAGGTCCTTCAGTAGCACAGTCTAGCGCATGGCGTTGCAGGGGTCCTCCAGTGCCTGAGGCCAGGGAGGGTCGCGGGTCCCACCGTACTCTGGTTCAGGACGGAGCAGGTCTGAGGTCTTCTCCTGCTTCAGTCTAGGGCGCTGGAGAGCGGGGGTCCTCTGGTGCCAGAGTCAATGGAGCCATGGGTCGGGGTCCTCCCATGTCTTAGCCCAGGACGGGGAGAGGCAGAGATCCTCCTTTGCCCTAGTCCAAGGGATCGTGAGGCCCCGCTCCTGCCCAGAGGCGGTCTGTGCCTCTACCGCCACAGGGGAAAACTGCACCATCTCTGGCAAGCCTAACAGAGCAGCTGTCCTTAAAAGACTCCCAGTTGAGTGTGGTTTGGAGCAGGCCTGAGAAGTGTGCCCTTAGATGGCTTCAAGGGCTCTGAGCTTTGTTTAAGGAATCCAGCTGACCTCAGTTACTCCAAGCCCTTTTCCACTCAGCAGAACTTCTGGCCACAGGGTCCCCTATCTGCGGGGCCGTTCTATCATCCCAGATCCCCACAGGGTGAACTCCCTCTCATCCTCACAGTCTCAGCTCACCGCTTTATTCATCACTGCATTCCTGGCACCAGGCCTGGCCCATAAGAAATGGGTCAGATTAAGAGCTAAATGTGTTTTCATGGTCACTTGTTTTCTTCAGGCCTCCTTTCTTTGTGCCAACATCTTTGGGTTTCTGGTTAAAGTTTTCAGCAGCTGCATGCAGTTCCATTTTTCTTACCAGGTAAGAGACATAGCTTCATGAAAACAAAGGCAGAACGCTTGTGACCAGAGAACTCCCAGTCCTCTCCCTGCATAGGAAAACTGGACTTCTCCGGAGGGCTCCAGCTTCTGGGCAAATCTCTACGGCCACTTAATTGGGCTGTCCCTCACCTTTGTTTCTGGTTTTGAAGGGGCCGAAGTTGGGAATCTTTTCTAAGTCTCTACACACAGAGCCCTTCTTTGATGGGAAAGTCTTGACATATACCAGGATTCTCATTGACCTTTCAGAGTCTTCAAGAATCCTGAGCTGCTTTGGCTTCTGTTCCTGGAAGAGAGGCCACTGAACTGCTCTGGAGCTGGAGTTCAAGTTCACATATTCATCACTGTTACTAAGCCTTTACATAGCATGTGATTTCTTTCCAGCAGGCTCATGGTCACTTAGGTTTGCTTGTATGTAGATGGAGGGTCTGCATCCTCACTTAGGTAACACCCTCAGTCTTTCACGCTGAGATTGGCCATTTTATTTGTAACTCACTATACAATCCATTTGCTCTTCCAGTATCCCTTAGGAGGATGCAGAGTGTTCTGTAGAATGCCATAGAGACCTGAGTTTAGGGAAAATATTTGACCAAAAGTCCACCAACTCACATGAGTATCTCCCCACAACTTGTACAGTGCTAGTCTCTGGGTATATAGTAAATGAAACCGTGCCTGAGCAGATGATACTAACACCCTCCCCTGAGATACTCCAGAGTTGCTTTATTCAAGCAAAACAGTGAGTTGTAATTCTCACAGTAGTCCAACAGGATAGCTGCTGTTACTGCTTATGACACAGATGGGCAACCTGAGGCTCAGATGGAGTTAAGTGGCTTAATTGGTAGTAATAGAGCCAGGATTTGAACCCAGGGCTGCCTGATCACCAAATAAAATTGTATTAAACATGATGCACTTAACTTTTCTGGCCTCATTTCTCTCACCTGTAAAAATGCAGGTTTCAGTGTTTGTAATATTTTACCTGTGGTTGAAAGAGTTACCAGCCCTTCCTTGATCACCCGTGGTAAGACCCATGAGCCTCTGAATATAATTATAGAAAACATTTGGAGAGGGATAGAGAGAGACAAGATCATGCCTCCTTTGATAACGTCAAATTTTCAGTGCACGAAGCCATACATAGTGCAGTTTTCTAGCTTCCCTTTCACAAATGGTGTTGAAGAAAGTAAATAAAGCTATCACTGGGAATGCAGTAGAAGTAATCAAGTCCAGTGCTGGGAGATAGTTGCCATAATATTCCAACATGGACACCAGGATCACAGTCGATTACTATGCCCTCCCTTGAAGATGGTGGCTTGCCTCTCTTTCTGTAAGCAAATGTCATGTCATAACAGTATTAAACAATTACAAGTAATGTCCCCATCTGCTTCTACACTGCCTTTGAAATATTATTTTAGATCTGCCAAAATAAATTGCAAACTGATTAACAAGAATGCGGGGTGGGGGGTGCATTCATCCCTGCCTTCCTGAGTAGTCTATTCACCCAAAGACAAAAGGATGACCAGCCTCCATCCGGGATATTCAAAGACACAGTCACCCTGCCATGCAGCCTGAGGCTGGCAAAGGTCCAATCCCCTTTTTAAGAAGCTTGTTGGATGAGCTCTTTAAACATACAACCACAAAGGAAAGGCACAGCCAGTGCAAGGGAGGCTGATAAGATGGGCATTTTGTTTACTTCAAGGTTAGAATGCAACTTCTCTATCAAAATGTGGTTATCTGACCTCCACAATGATGCAGTCCAGCTAAATCCTGCAAATATTCATCCACCATTTACTATGGATAAAACAATAATGTGCTGTAGGGAATCCAATTACACACACACACGAAAGTGCACTCACACATGGGTGCACACACACTGCTCCTGCTGCCTCAGAGCTTCCAGGCCGGCAAGGAGGAAGTGCAAACATTAGTAGGTAAGTCTGCTACCAGGAAGAATATGATAAGTAGATCCAACAATACAACACAGTATGATAGAAGCAAACAAGGTGGAGATCTGACTCCCTTTCACTTATGAAACTGATTATGGAATAGTTTATGAAAGACTTGCCTGGATGAATCTCATATTTTCCAAGTGTTTTCTATCCCAGTGATTGGAACTTTTATTCATCTATACCATTTTCCAAAAGGAAAGAACAGGCGATTTTCCTAAGACCATCCTCTGTCTTATCCCTCATATCCCAAACATCACCAAGCCCTGTCCACTTTTACGTACTCAGTTTCTCTCCACTTGCTCTGTTTTCTCCATAAGCAGTAGCAGTACCTTGGCTACATGATGACCACCAGCAGCAGCTGGGGAAACCAGCACCCTGTGGAACTGCATAGGGTGCATAGAATGCGTCCTCCCTTCAGTTGGCTTGGGTCAGCTTAGGTCATGGGCCACCTGGGCTGATAGCAGTTTCCGCAGAAATGCCTCAAGATGGTAGAATAATCCAAATCTCTTTGCATGGGGCATGGTGTGGCTATCTGAGAAAAACCTGGCTTTTCTAGGAAGGAGAAAGAAGAATGCTTCTTGTGGGGAAGAAACCAACAGGAATGTGCCTGAGGGAAACGTCACCAGGGGAGAGTGAGCTGTAATGAGTACTTTGGCAGATTATTTCTTGTGGTTCTTGGGTTCCTTGGTCCTGCACAGAGCTACCATTTACTCATTTGACAAATATTTGAGTGGTAGACTCCAGGATTCAATAGTGATCAAAAATTTCTTCCCTAGTGGAGCTTAGAATCTAACAGAAAGAGTTGATGTTAGTCACAAAATTATGTAATAAGGGAAAATGCAGCAGACCCAGGTGTGCTGCAAGAGCCTGTGAAGGCGGACTGACCCCAAGACGGAGGCAGGAAAGTCTGCCTCCAGGAAGCAGCAATTGAGCCAAAATCAGGGAGAAGACTAGGCAAAGACACAGTATTCAGGAGGAGGTAGAAGCTGGCCCATGAGGATGGTGGTGTGGAGAGATGAACAAATACCCAGGTCCTTGGATTTATTGTTGAGCTGCTGAATGAACCAGGGCTGGCTCTTGCCCAACCTCTGCACTTCTTGTTTTGCAAGGTTATAAATTTTTTTATTTAAAAGCTAGTATGAGTTGGGATCTGTTGCTTTTCTGAGACCCCGTCCTGTGAGGTAGACAGGGGGCCTCACTGTACTCTGGGGAACTAAAGATGGAGAAGGGTTTTAGAGTGCCTGGAGAAGAGGCCCTTTAATGGATCATTTAAGAAGAGGGTGCTACCGCTAGACTGCCCAGATTCCCTTTCTGGGTTTGTGACCTTGGACTCTCTGTGTCTGTTTTCCAATCTGAAAAATGGAATAATGATAGTTTCTGCCTCTGCCTGCAAGACCCTGACCTATCAGACCAACTGCTTTTTCACTAGAACTCTCTTCTTGCACTGTACCCCAACTGGACCACTCATTAAAACTTAAAATGGTCATGTTTTCCTTTTCTAGATTTTGCTCAAGACATTTCCCTCATCAAAATTAAATTTGGTCCATCTCCCCCTGTTGGAATTCAACCCATTCTCGAGAAGTCAGTTCAAATTTTATCACCAGAAAGCCTCTCTCAATTACCCCCACCTTCTTTTATTCTTTGGGCCATTTCTGCTATCATTTCTATGTTTTTCTTTTTTGCTACATATTGGTGTAGGTACATATGATCTCCACTTCCACTCAAATGTGAGGTTACTGCAGGCAATCCCTATGGATATAGTCATATCCCGAGAGCCCTGGGCATAGGGTCTCTCTCTTTCACCCAGGCTGGAGTGCAGTGGTGCAACCAGAGCTTACTGCAGCCTCGACCTCCTGGGTTCAAATGATCCTCTCACCTTAGCCTTTCCAGTAGCTGGTACTAAAAGCGGGCACCGACATGCTTGGCTAATTTTCATATTTTTCATAGAGATGGGGTTCCACCATGTGGCCTTGCTTGGTCTCAAAGTTCTGAGCTCAAGCAATCCACCTGCCTCAGCCTCTCAACGTCCTGGAATGACAGCATGAACTGCCACACCTGGCTGCATGCCGAATACTTTAGAGTTGTTTATGCCTGACACTTCCAGGGCATGCAGAACTATGGTGGCATTAACTGACACATTAACCAACTGCCTTGCTTACTTTTCTTTTGACTCAGTTTATAAATTTTCTTAATTTAAATTTTAATTTCAACATGTATACATCTTTGAAATAAAATAATCTCTTTGAATGTTTGACATAATGTAGAAGAAATTGACAAATGGACATCTTTACTTCATTTTCCGTCTCAAAATGTGGTACAAATATGCTCCCCTAAAGTGATCCCAATTATTACATAGTCATCTTGCTGTGGCTAATGTAGAATGTTTTTGCAATATCACATGCATGAAGGGCACATCCAAAAAACATTTGAGTGAAGATAATATCAGATTCTAGAAAGTATCTAGACACTTAAAAACAGGCAGTGATGATGTTAATTAACAATAACAATGTCGAGGGGCTGGCTTTTGCCCTTCCCTAATAAGCATAAAGAGCATAGAAACTCAGCAAATTTGCTCTTATTTTCTTCATTATTTGGTTTTTGAATCAGTAAATGCTTTCCACAGGGGTCATCTTGTTAGTCATCTTGTCATTTTGCTGCGTCCCATCTTCGTCCTTGCGATTTTTCCTTTTTCCCATTTTGGCATGTATTGAGAGGAGTGTTATGCTGATGAAATTCCCTGTCCTGAATTGCTATCTGATTAGAACTTCCCTCAATTTTTAAAATGCTTCTTGACATGGTTTGGATTTGTGCACCCCCCACCCCCAATCTCATGTGGAATTGTAATTGCCAGTTTTGGAGGAGGGGCTTTCTGGAAGGTGACTGGATCATAGAGGTGGTTTCTAATGGTTTAGCCTCATTCACCTCGTGCTGTCTGATGATAAAGTTCTCCTGAGATCTGCTTGTTTAAAAAGTGTGTAGCACCTCCCCTGACTCCTTTCAGCCATGTGAATATGTGCTTGCTTCCTTTTCACCTTCTGCCATGATTGTAAGTTTCCTGAGGCCTCCCTATAAGCATAAGTCTGTACAGCCCACGGAACTGTGAGCCAATTCAATCCCTTTTCTTTTTCAATTACCCACTCTCATGTATATCTTTATAGCAGTGTGAGAACAGATTAATACACTCCTCCTCAGAAAGCATTCAATTTAGCTGTGTCTAAAGTATGCCAGGTGTCCTGGGGTGTTATCTTAGCCAATAATTCTTCCTCTTCAGCAAGATCTATTTGCCTATGACATACTTGTCAGTAACAAGTAGCCCATAACATCTGAAGGGACTTCATTGAAATCACAGAGGTTCTTTAGTTCTTTACCTTATTAGTAGGCATTAGGGAAGCACATCAACTTTCAATTTAATAAGGTGCCGGTTGCTTTGAAAAACTGCTCAAAAGAAGATAGGAGAGGCTTACTTAAAGATATCACTATAGGCGTGGCATGCTGGTTCACACCTGTAATCCTAGTATTTTGGGAGGCTGAGGAGAGAGGATCACTTGAGTCCAGAAGATCAATACCAGCCTAGGTGACATGGCAAAGCCCATCTCTACAAAACAAAACAAAATACAAAAAAATATTTAGGCATGGTGGCATGTGCTTGCATTCCCAGTTGCTCAGGAGACTGAGTTGGGAGAATCACTGAGCCCAGGGAGGTTGAGGCTGCAGTGAGCCATGATCATGCTGCTGCATTCCAATCTGGGTGACAGAGCAAGAGCCTGTCTCAAAAAAAAAAAAAAAAAAAAAGGGTTATCACTGTAATATCTATAACTATTCTTAATTAGAACAACTAGGTTTTTTTCAACAGTGGAAACTCAAAACAGACAAAATTGTACCTCAAGGTGAGTTGTCATAGTCAATTCCTTTGCTTGCAACTGCCCAATAAATGGATGAGGACTCACTTCACCCATAAATAAGAAAGGTGAACAGCACATGGGGCCTGTAGATGCCTTTTGCAGGGCCCTCTTTTTCTCTTCCTAAAGTTGCAATTTGGGTATTTCTCTAGATGGGCACATCATAGAAACTGTCATCCTAGATCAGAGCCTGGAGAGAGAGATACAGGTGTCATGCTTACATCTGCAGAGTGGGAACAAGCCCAGAAAAATCAAGACGATTAAGCAGAGAGCTTCCATACTGGAGATAAACCAGCTGTGTAAAAAATCATGCTTATTGAGCAAAAAAGCATTGCATCATCTAAATAACTGCTTTAACTAAGAAGTAAAGGAACTGATGCCCCAGCAGAGCACAGAGAGCCACAGAGACAGGAGCTGTGTTTCAAACAAGGTCATTGCTGTTGTCCCCACCCTGAGTTAAGTATCTCTGCTTCACCCTTCTTTACCAAAGTTCTCTTTGATCATCCTTTTGTTTTGTTTTCTTTTTTCTGTACTTCAGTTCTTTGAGAAAATATAAACCAAAACCTTACATAAAACAGGAATTGAGCTTTTGACAATGTTAGCCCTTGAAACAACCAAACAAAAAGGTTTCTATTATTTCTCATCTCTGTGCTACCCAGTACAGTAGCCAATAGCCACAGATGACTATTAAAATTAAAATTAATTCAAATAAAACAAAATTTACAATTTAGCTGGTCAGTTGTACTAGCCACATTTCAGTTACTCAATAGCCACATGTGGCTAGTGGCTTCTGAACTGGCCAGCACAAATGTAGAACATTTTCATCATCATAGTTCTCTAGGCCATGGAAAAATTACTGAACTCAATTTCCAGTGTGCACATTTATTTGCATACCTAGGAGCTTTTTGACCCTGTGTTGAGATGCCTAACCAGCTTCCTGATTGACCTCCTGATATTTCTGCAAATGTGGACTAAGAGGCCAGGATTCCTCAGGGCCCAGGTGACTCAGGTTATTCAGAAATTATGTTTGGACTACCAGTCCTCTGCTTGATTTGGGATGCAAAAAGGGGACTTCTCTCCCTAATCACTAAAGTAGCTTTTCAAGGTCCCCCTCTCATCATGGTAAGAGTCTCATTTCTTTAGACTCTTATTTCTTTCCATGACTTATGTTATGTTTTGGAGAGAGTGGATTCAGACAGAAGAGCTGGCTCTGTGCTGGTTTTCCAGGGGTCAACCCTTTTGTCAGTGACAAGTCTGCCTCTCTACATGATGTACATTGTGTCCCACTACTGGTAATAGAAGCTCAGCAATTGACTGTTAGGTTATTTTCAAAGCTCAATATTCACAATAATCTAAAAGACCCCCACGTAACCACGAGGACAGACAGGGCTCTCATAACCTGCAAAAGACAAGGTGCAAATTTCTTCTTTCCATCCCAGCAACAAATCGACAACTCAGCCAGCACTTAAGTTGGGGTAAAAATTAATTAGAAGAATGTATCAAGCAGAGATAAAAGAATAAAAAAGCTATTGCAGCTGTCTTCTCCATGACAGAGGCCTGTGATTTGAATTTTAATGTTTTCATCTACTTTCTGCTTTTGTGTTTCTTTTATTATTTTTTTCACTATCTCTTATTTGTAGATACAAATTTTTCATATTTAAAAGCTATTTTAAATATAATCTTTAAAAGGAGAAGCATTCTTTTTTTTAATTGCACAAAATACCGAAGGTGAGATCCACTGATTGCAATGCAATGGGACAGTATCTCTGGAAGCAATTTTATCCAGAAAAATAAATAGCTTTAAAATAATTCACAACCTTGGACCTAATACCTCTACTTCTAGGAAGCTAGCCTGTGAAGGTTTCTGCTGAAGGATGTTTATCACAGTATTATTTATAATGTGAAAAAGCCAAAGAGGAGACCTGAAATGTTTCAAAGATGAAAATGGTTTGATAAAATCATTTTTTTTTGAGACAAGGTCTCACTCTTGCCCAGGCTGGAGTGCAGTGGCGCAATCTCAGCTTACCGCAACCTCCACCCCCCAGGTTCAAGCACTTCTCCTGCCTCAGCCTCCCAAGTAGCTGGGAATACAGGCACCCCCACGATGCCTGGCTATTTTTTTGTATTTTAGTAGAGATGGGGTTTCACCGTGTTGGCTAGGCTGGTGTCAAACTCCTGAGCTCAGGCAGTCCACCTGCCTCGGATTCCCAAAATGCTGGGATTACAGGCATGAGCCACCATGCCTGGCAATAAACAACATATTTAAACTCTAAAATGTTATGCAAGCATTCCAGGCATGCTTTGGAAAAACTATTAATCCTACAAAAGATGCTTATGTTATTATATAGACTAACAGACCAAGATTCTCCAGGACACTTACTTTGTTAAGTGTCTGAAGTAAAATACAATGCTGTATATAAAATGTGACCTCAAGTCAGGCCCCAGTCTTTTCATCTGGAAAATTCTGTTAATTATACTGCCCTTCCCCTTTATAGGTTTTCTGTAGGAGTTAAATAAAATCCACTTTGTCAATTGCTTAACACAATGCTCAACACTGGTAGGGGAGCTATAATTGTCAGCTATTGTCCTATGTGTCAAAAAAAAAAAAACACACACACACACACAGACAGACAGACACACACACAAACACACAAAGACACACATGGAGGGAGAAGAAGTAAAGACTAGGAAGCAGCACATAGTGTATCAGTAGACAATGGGACCACTAGTGATTTTCATATTCTTTTTTATTTTCTTTTTTATACTGCTTACATTTTCAGTGTTATATAATGAGCATGTATTACTTCTGTAATCAGAAGAAGGTGGTATAAACCTCACCTTAATATAATAAAACAAAATTACTGGGCAGGCACAGTGTCTCATGCCTGTAATCCTAGCACTTTGGAAGGCTGAGACTGGTAAATCTCTTGAGCTCAGGAATTTGAGACCAGCCTGAGCTCAGTGAGACAGTGAGACCTCGTCTCTGGAAAAAATACAAAAATTAGCCAACAATAGTGGTGTACACCTGTAGTCCTAAGTTACCTGGGAAGCTGAGGTGGTAGGGTGGCTTGAGCCCAGGAAGTGGCTGCAGTGAGCTGTGATTGCACCACTGCACTCCAGCCTGGGTGAAAAAGCCAGACCCAGTCTCATACAAAAATAAAAACAAACAAACAAACAAACAAAAAAGTTATTACTTAAATCTCACATGCTGTCTTGGAATCATCTTAGTGTTGAGGGATTCAAGAGACTGGAGAGACCAATGGGTGAGATAGAAGGATTTTATTAAAGTGACCACTTGCCCAGTGGATTTGCATCCAAAAGGCTGAGCCTGGAAAAAAGATGGGGCCTGGTTTTTAAGCATGCAGCTGTGCAAAACTTACAGGGCGGGCTTAGCAAGCTTACAGAAGCAGAACAAAGGCAGTTAATCAAACAGTGACAAGTGTATGACTCAAACATGTCTGGTGACCTCTGCTGGGCCACCCAGCAGGCTCTCAGCAGATGGTAACTATTTTAGGTTTGCTCAGGCATGTGTTGTGACCTTCTCAGGGTCACACAGATGGAAAACAGGAACTTAAAAAATCCTTATAAACTTACAGAGATAGTTACCAAAATAGTTATGAGAGCAGAACAAAGAAATATTGGCCTGGGAAAGAATCTCAAAGGGGGAAGCTGATAAGAACTTGTTTTTCTCATCCCTGTTCCTGGAGTCCGTTCCTTCTGGGCTCTTCCTGGCCTTGTATATAAAGTTATCTTAATCCTAGCAGGGCCTTGGAGTGAGTCAGCCTGGAACAGGCAGGAACTTAGGTTTTTCTCTTTTTAATTTCTGCTTTAGTAGGCCAGGGTTCTGATTTTCACTGCTGAGAAAGTAAAGTGTGTTCAGGCTGCCCATGGTTCTGGGCCCCCCCGGGTCTCTGAGGAGGGCTGTCCCCTCCATCACAGAGAATATCAGGACACTAGCCTGTTCTAGTTATACTTACACACTCCTCTCATGTTGTCTATGGAGTGGTGGATGCTGCAGGGAGGGTGACATCCTAGTTAGTCCTAAGAGCCAGACTGCCTGAAGCTCACTGTAACAAGTCCTGCCTTGGGGAAGAAGGAAGTGTGTCTCTGTGAACCTCCCACCTTGGCCGAAGGGAGGCCACTCTCTCTGCTGCCTTTCCCCAACCTTGGCCTTCTGTGCTCCTAGTGAACCCCTCACCCCCTGCCTGCAGGCCTCGAATCTCATGACCATGATGACTTCTGGTCACTCCTGAATCCAGAGCTTTCCCTTTACAAAGGGGAAACTGAGACTTGGAGCAGGGCTGATGTTCAGCCAGCGCACAACGGAATGGCCGAATTGGTGGTAAAATACTGAAATAGTTCCAGTGTGGATGGAAAGGGGCTGCTGCCCTGAGCATCTCTACTGCCCACCTCATCCCTTCCTCCAGGACCCTGGGTCAGCACCAGGAGTGTCAAAGTGGCCAGGATTGGCCGGAGCCCATGCTAATGGCTCTGCCAGCCCTTCTCCCCACCAGAGAGGGCAGGGGGATTCAGGCCATCTAGAGGTAGCATTGTGACCGTGTCTGTAGTAGTCAATCCTTGTGTGCCACGGTCCCTGACTTTGTTGATAAGGGCATCAGCCTACATCCCTCTGGTACTCAGTGGTAAGCATCTAAAATCTTCTTAAAGAAAAAATTTAAAAAGCTTTCAAAATATATGACTTAACATATGAGGCTGCATAAACATCTCTAGCGTTGTCCAACTGGTGCTTCTGGTTCTGCCTCCCCAGAAAGTGGATGACCTGGGCCACCCTCCACCACTGCCCTGTAAGGCCATGGGACACACAGCCCATCAGTTCTCTTCATGTGGTCATCCCCTATTAGATGGGAGAAAATACACCTGCCTCATTTTTGTACCTTCTGTGTGAACATTCCACGACAGAGCTTCACTAAAATGTGTGATGAAGAACTGAATGAATGAATGAATATGAGAGAAAATGAATAAATGGCTCAGATCCTGGGCTGGAAGTCTGTGTATGAGGATGGTGGGTAGAGGAGGGTCTGTTTTTCTTGCATTTAAGTCATTACTTGTCACTTTGGGGCAGGAGCACAGGCTTTGAATGCAGACCGACTGGACTTTAATTCTGGCTTTACTAGTTGTGATTGTGTGACCTTGTACATGTTACTTAAACCCTCTGTGCCTGTTTCTTTATCTGTAAAATGGAGATAATAAGATGTCAAAGGACTGTGGTAAGAATTAAATGCTTTAAACAAATCGCAGTTCGTATTAAGTCCTCAATAGATTGGGTTTAGCATCATGAGTGCATGTGTTTCTGGAGCAATGCTCATCTTGGGCTGGTACCTACACAGAGAAAGACTGGCTTCTTCTCATCCACATGTATCTGTCTTATGCCTGGTTCCCATTCCCGGGTCCTTGGAAGATCCATATTGCTGAAACAGTGAAGGGTGATAGGCACCTCAGGACAACTAAGTTGCTCCCCAAACATCTTCCCCCTCCCAACCAGTAGGGAGGAGGCTGCGGGAAAGGTCAGGCACTGTGCACTTCCCTGACAGCTGCATATGGTTCTGTTTCCAAGCCCACAGGTCACTACAAATAAGGCAAGTTATATGACTTAATAATGTGATTCTTCGGTGCCTCAGTCCACACTGGCACTTTAATATTCCTAGAGTGGATTGCATGGTGGTCTATCGAAACATATGTCTACCCGGAACGTGTGAATGTGCCTTTATTTGGAAAACAATCTGCAGATGTAATTAAATCCAGCACCTTGAGATGATTAGGATGGGCCCTAAATCCAATGACAAGTATCCTTATAAGAAAAGCGGCAGGTAGGGCACAGTGGCTCACACATATAATCCCACCACTGAGGGAGGTCAAGGTGAGAGGATCACTTGAACTCCAGGTTTTCAAGACCTGCCTGGGCAACATGGTGAGACCCTGTCTTTCCAAAATGTATATAAAATATAATAGCCAGGCACGATGGCACCCGCCTGTAGTCCCAGCTACCAGCTACTCAGGAGGCTGAGGTGAGAGGGTAGCTTGAATCTGGGAGGTTGAGGCTTCAGTAAGCTGTGTTCATGACACTGCTGTCCAGCCTGGGGGGCCTCTCCAGCCTGGGGGGGCCCTGGCCCCTCCACAACCTGCACTAGAAGAGCTGGGCCCTGGCTCTGGGCACCATGCAGCCTCTGAGGTGAGGCTGAGCGCCAGTTTCTGCCCTCCTGCAGCTGGAGACCAACACCCCGACTTAGGCGTCGTGGAGGCTTCTGGCCCAAGGGTCCGCGCTGCTGGTGGAGCTGGCAGGGTCGGAGTTTGCCACAGCTGCTGCTGCGCGCCTTGTGCAGGTTACCACTGCAGCTGAATCTACAGCAGAGGCAGGCAGGGCTGGTCCCAGACAGCCTGGGGGTCGCTGAGTGGACGGTCCTTTCACCCTAGAGTCAGCTTTTTCTTGTAGGCGCCCAGATCAGGGTGTGCAGGCGCTGAGCACAGGGCAGCCGCCAGGAAATGGCTGAGCTGCCGGTTCCCGCCCTCCTGCAGCTGGGGCCGGACCACCTGAATTAGCCGCTGGGCGGCGTCTGGCCCTGGAGTCCACCTGGCTGGTGTAAAAGCATGGTCTGGGGTTGCCATCAAGTCGGCTCCGCGCGCCATGTGCAGGTGGCTGCTGCAGCTGAGTCCATGACAGAGGCTGGCAAGGCGTTTCCCAGGCAGCCTCAGGGTCATTGAGTGGACCACTATCCCACCCTAGGGTCCGCTGTTCCTTTGCCTGAGCCCAGAGTTCGGGTCGCGGGCACTGGGAACTGTGCAGCGAAGGAGACTGGGCCGAGGGCAAAGGTTTCTGCCCTGCTGCAGCTGCGGGGCTGACTGCCTGAATTAGGCGCTGAGGCGGCGTTGTCCCCCGTGTCAGGGCTCTGGTGCAGGCAAAGTGCCGGGTTGCTCTGCTGCTGTCGCGCCCTTGTACAGGTGGCAGCTGCACCTGAGCTCTCAGTAGAAGCCGGCAGGGTTGGTCCCAGAAAGCCTGAGGATCGCGGTGTGCACCACCCTCTCAGCCTAGGGTGGACTCTTCCTTGGCCCGCGCCCAGAGCTCGGGGTTTCGGGCCCTGGGCCCTGTGCAGCTGCCCAGAATAGGCCGTGCGGCTGGTTCCCGCCCTGGCAAGGCATCCAGCCATGGAATCTGCACTGCTGCTGGGGGCAGGTAAGGTCGGAGGAGGGGGGTGTGGTTTCCACCATTGCTAACGGGCGCCACCTGGCGATGGTAGCTGCAGCTGAGAGCATGGCAGAGGCTGGCAGGGCTGGTCCCAGACACCCTGAGGGTCGCTGAGTGCACCGCCGTACCACCCTAGGGTCTGCTGTTCCTTAGACTGCTCCCAGGACGTGGTGTGCGAGCGCTAGACACTGAGCAGCCTCCAGGATGGGGCTGAGCGGCCGATTCCCGCCTTGCTGCAGCTACAGTCTGAATTAGGCTCCACCGCAGTATCTGGCCCCAGGGTTCGTGCTACTGGTGGCATGGGCAGAGATGGGGGCTGCCACAGCTGCTATGGGGCTGAGCAGTCGATTCCCGCCCTCTTGCAGCTATGGGACCGACCACCTGACTTAAGTGCCTTGGAGGCGTCCGGCCCTGGGGTCTTTGCTGCTGGTGTCTGAGGGCAGGGTCAGGGCTGCCACTGCTACTGCCCTGCGCCATGTGCAGGCGCCAGCTGCAGCTGAGCCCAAGGCAGATGCTGGCAGGGCTGGTGTGAGGCTGCCCAGGGGTGGGTGAGTGCACCTCCCTTCCACCCTAGGGTCCGTTATTCCTAGACCAGCGCCCAGATTGCGGGGTCGTGGGCGTTGGACACTGTGCAGCCATGAGGATCTGGTTGAGCGCAGATTCCTGCCCTCCTGCGGCTGAGAGGCCAACCTCCTAACATGCGCTGCAGTGACCTCTGGCTCTGGGGTCCGCGTTCTTGCTGGAGCTGGCAGAGACCAGAGCTGCCACCGCTGCTGCTTCCAGGAGTGTGCATATGGCAGCTGCCGCTGATCCCGCGGCGGAGGATGGCAGGGCTTGTTCCAGAAGGCTTGAGGGTCCCCGAGTGCACCGCCCTCCCACCCTAAAGTCTAGTCTTCCTTGCCCGCGCCCAGAGAGTGGGATTACGGGCGCTGAGCACAGTGCAGGCGCTGGGATGGGGCTGAGCTGCAGGTTTCCCCCCTCTGGCTGCTGGGGGGCCGACCGCCTGAGTTAGGGGACGCGGCGGCTTTTGGTCATGGGGTCTGCACTGCCGGTGGCTTGCACAGGGTCGGGGGCTGCCACAGCTGTTATAGTTCACCGTGTGCACGTGGCAGCCGCCCCTGAGCCCACCGCTGAGGCCGCAGGGCTGGTCCTGTCCCAGACGGCCTGAGGGTCATTTGCCCGCGCCCAGAGCACCGGGTGGCGGGAGCTGGGCACTGTGCAGCCTCCGGGAATCCGCTGAAGGGCGGGTTGCAGCTCTCCTGCAGCTGTGGGCCGACTGCCTGACTTTGGCCACTAGGTGGCCTCTGGCTCTAGGGTTTCCGGGCCGCTGGTGTCGGCGGGCGGAGTCCGGGTTTGCCACCGCTGCCCACAGGCTCACCATGGCCTGAGTAAATGCTCGCACTGCTCATACATCCATTTTTAAAAATTGGGTTGAACATGAGAACATAATCATTCATATTTTATCCATTTGCATGTATTCAATAACATCCTTTCCCTGTTCTTGTCTCTGCTTTGCAGCCTTTTTCTTCAAAGAATGAATGTTTCCATGTTTTATACCCACAGAATTTCTGGTTTTTCCCGTTGGAGCCCAAGGAGCAAGGGCAGAATGAGGAACATGATGTTCCTTACAAACAGTTACTCATGAGGCTGCAGCACAGAAATTGCAAGAAATGTCAGTCATAAAGTGTCCATGTGCATTTTAAATTGATGGTTATTAAAATCCTTCTTTATCTATAGGGGATCTAAAAAATTAAACAATTCGTAATTTAAACACAGTTGCCAGGCAGCCTGAGTCAAAAATCAGGAGAGGCTCCATGGTCTGAAGTCTCCTAGTGCTCACATTGGTGAGGGTCTAGTTGCCTAATGGGTTGGTGTAAGGAAGTCATTCTAACACAAGCAAAATACGACTCCCTTAGTTGTTCAAAAAATCAGGAAATAGAAAAAAATAAATAAAGGAGAATAAAATATTGACAGGAGAGAAAAATGAAGAGTTAATTGGCGATTTGAGGGAGGTGAAATGGACAAAAAGTAAATTTAGCAATTAGAATTTAAAGTCAGTAGATAATTAAGTCGAATAATTTATTCTTATGTCCATGTATTTTGGTTTTAAAGCTTTGATTAATACTCAACACTAATTTCTAACAAATTAGAATATTTTCACATTGTCTATTTTTACCAGTGAGCTTGTAATAAAGATCCACTAGTAATCTTAATACACCAAAAGAAGCCCATAGAATAAACTAATTTTTAAAGAGTCACATTTTATTCAATGCCTATTTATACATGTTACTAGCAATAAACTCTTTTATCTTTAATTTTGAGAAGTTTTACAAATACAGCAAAGCAGAATGACTAATAGAGCCGGTAGCCAGGACACAGATTTGGAAAAATAGGTCTAATTGGTTGTTACACTGTGTTTATGTCATACATTTCACTTATTTTTATCAAAGAAAAATCAGAATTTATAAAATGTTAATTAAAAGGAAAACATTCTGAGTAAATTTAGTCCTGTGTTTCTTCTTCCAAATCTCTTTGTTCTACACTAACAGGTCAGGATAAGTATGGATGGGGAGGCTGGAAAAGGGGCATCCTTCCCCATGCGGTCCCCAGAGCCACCTTCTCCAAGCAGGACTTGGGGAACATCCTTCTCCATCTGGGACCTGAAGGATGTCCTTCTCCACCCAGGACTTGGGAGGTGTCTTATCCACCCAGGACTTGAGGGGGATCCTATTCCATTCAGGAGTGGGGGAAATTCTTCTTCATCTGGACTTGGGGGGCATCCTTCTCCATTTAGGACTTGGGGGGCATCTTTCTTCATCCAGGACTGGGGGGTTATCCTTCTCCATCCAGGACTGGGGGTTGTCTTTCTCCAGCCAGGACTGGGGGGTTATCCTTCTCCATTCAGGACTTGGGGGACATCCTTTCCCATCCAGTAACTAGGGGGCATCCTTCTCCATCCAGGACTGAGGGGGATATCCTTCTCCATCTAGGACTGGGGGGCATCCTTCTCCATCCAGTATTGGGGGTCATCCTCCTCCATCCAGGACCTGAGGGGTGTCCTTTTCTGCGCTTCCTTGGATGGCAGCCTTTCCTATGCAGTCATTCAGAAAGTCAGGCTGACACATGTTGTCGTCTTGAACTCTGGAATCTCATCTCTATTCTAGGTGAATCCCTTCATGTTTATAATGATTTACCATTAAATCACTGTGCCGTTTTTTCCTAAAATATATGGGGCGTGTTTTTTGTTCTGACTTCTGTTAGTCGTTTGGTCCCTAGCTCCAGTTTTTTTGTAATTTCTTTTGCAACCTAATATGGGTCCCATTTAGTAAGTATTACATATATTAGAAAATGTGTATATTCAGCATTTGTTGTGATTTTAAAATCTTTTATAAACACATAACATCTTTGTCTATTTCCCATTTAAATTCAGAAGTATGAGTTCCAGCATCCCTCTCTAGACCTGCTCTTCCTGTTAGTTTCTTTGTATGTCCTGGAGGCGAGGCCAGCGTTGGACTTGATGTTGCTTCACCTACTCGGTTCTATTGTCCCTCCATGTGCAGTGTCTATCCTGTTGTTTATTATTTCTTCCTTAAATTTTATTTGAACTAAAATTAATTTTGTGGTAGCAGCTTGCTTTCTGTGAATATTTACTTAAAATTTTTATTCCCATTATTTTTCTTTCTTTAATTTGAAAGTGCTGCTTTGTTATTGATAATTTTGTATTTTAATATATGAGGCTAATCCCTCTAGGTTTGGTAGGAAAAAGTGATATATTTGAACTTATTTCTATCATTTGATTTTGGATTTTGTATCCCAAAACCTTATCCTCAATTCTCTTTTCCTTTTTTCAGATTTCTTTTCTTTTCTTTTTTTTGGGGAGCGGGGAGATGGAGTTTTGATCTTGTTGCCTAGGCTGGAGTGCAACGGGGTGATCTCGGCTCACCACAACCTCTGCCTCTCAGGTTCAAGCGATTCTTCTGCCATAGCCTCCGAGTAGCTGGGATTACAAGCATGTGCCGCCACACCTGGCTAATTTTGTATTTTTAGTACAGACAGAGTCTCTCGAACTCCCGATCTCAGGTGATCCACCCACCTTGGTCTTCCAAAGTGCTGGGATTACAGGCATGAGCCACCGCGCCTGGACTTCCAGATTTATTTTCAATCAACATTTCATTTTCCACTTCCTTCCTATGCTGGCTTTTAGGTTTTCCAGACTATTTACCTTTAGTGTCAAAAATTCTTTTGGGAACTTTTGAGTTGTCAACCAATATTGTAAGCATATTGGATATTGCTGTTTTTGTCCCAGTGCTCTGGTTATAATCTCTTCTATTAATACCTTGTAGTCTTATTGTTGCAGTTATTTTTTTCTATTAATTTCTGAGATGTAAAAATTAGAATTGTCAAATTGTGGATTTATGCGTTTATCCTTTTAATTCAATAACTTTTGCTTTGTGTATTTTGTTATTTTTCTTAGGTGCATACATGCTTATGATTATTAGGTTTTCTAAGCAGATCGACTCATTAGCATAAAACGTCCTTCTTTATCCCTGTTGATGCTTGTCTTTCTTGTAGTCTGTCTTATCTGCCATTAATACACTGGCTGCAGTTTTTGATAACAGAGATTTGCATGGTGTATATTAGTCCATCTTTTCAGTTTGAATCTATTTGTATCTTTACCTCATAAGTGTATTTCTTTTTGAAAGCTGATATTGAGGTTTCCTTTTTACCTACTTTGACAGTCTCTGTTCTGCCTTCCTGGTCTTCTTCTGGATTATTGTAGTTTTCGTTTGTTTGTTTGTTTGTTTGTTTTATGGGGTTTTCTTTTTTTTTTAGTATGGATTTTGTATCTTTTTTTTAACTATGACTCTTTGTTTCATTTATTTATTTTTAGTGAGTTCTTTACAAATTAAAATAAAAATACTTAAAGTATATTAAATATCATAACACTGTATATAAAATATAAAAACCTTACCTTACCCTCCTCCCTCCTCTGATCTTTTGTGCCATGTTGTCATAGATTTTTCCTCTGCACATGTTATAATTCCTGGAGGATGTCATTAAAACAGCAATTTCCCCTCCACATGTTTACTATTTTTGGCACACTTTCATCTTTTCTGAGAACTAGAATTTCCAATTGTTATCATTTTTCTTCAACCTGAGCAGCTTTCTTTTGCATTTATTGTGGTTTGGGTGTGATGGCAACACATTCTCTCAGACTTTCTTTAATTGAAAATGTACTTTTCTCAACTTCAGTTCTGAGGGCGGCTTCAGCAAATTCGGAATTCTAGGGACACCTTCGACTTTGAACAGCATGAAGTCTCTGCTCAGCAGTGCTCTAGGCACCATCTAACATATTATTATATCTAGTTGCGTCAAATCTGTCATTGGCCATAGAACGCTTTGACAGGTGCTTCTTGTTGCTTCAGTTCTAAGTATTTCATAGTCTTCAGAGATATGGAGAAGTAGCAGTGCTAGTAACAGTACCAGTAAAACCAGGATAAGCCCTAAAATAATTAAGAAGCCATCGCATGCACACACGTGAACGTTTGACTTCAGCTAAAATGCTTTCAAGTGTACTATTTTATCTTTACACAAGGTTATAATACAAATTAAAGATTTAAAAATATTTTCACTTTATATATGTGAAAACTGCAGCTCAAAGAATTTAAAAGACATGATTGAAATCCCATAACTAGGTAAACATGGTCAAATCTGGAGCCCACATGTCTCGGTCCCCCCACACCCTGTTACAGAGAGTGCGAGGCTTCACCAGGAAGCTCTTTTGGCGCAAGGATTAGCTCTGGGGAAGTGCTGCAGGCAGGCCTGCTTTGCATCCTTTTTCCAGCAGAAATCCTGTTTGTTTCAAGCTTCTAGTTCTTTTTGTTTTGTTTTGTTTCTTACCAGCACGGCTCTGGGAGTTATTTACACAATTTAATTTTAAAAGAGACAGTCCCCATCACTAAGGTTCCTTGGAAACTTATCATGCAAAAAAATAAAAATAATAAATGCTGGTAGATAAGAAACTTCTGCAAAATTGTTTTATATATATATAATTGTAACTAAATAAATATGTGTATTACAGTAATAATTCATTACTGTAATTTTCTTGCCAGATTTGAAGGCAATTTTTTAAAGTTCTCCACATGTGGCTTACTGTGGAGCAAACACGGGCAGCTTCAGGCTTACAATCTGCTGACAAACCCTTCTTAGTTCCTTCACTTGAAAAATGTGAGCATGCACTGCTCATGTGCCTGGCAAGCATGCAGACCACTCAGGAGGACAGTGGCCACTCAGGTCATCAGGTGAACTTGTGACGGGGCCATCAAGAGGCTGCACGTGAGCTCCAGAAAATGAAATTCCCACTATCAACCTATTTTCCATTTCCACCCAATGCCCCACCCCTGCTCCAAATCAAGGTTTCCACCTCTTAGAAATGCTTGATTTTCAGTATTGCTAAACAGGGGTCAAAGAAAACAAGCTGAACAAAGAAACAAATAAAGCCTTTAACACAGTGAGCAAAGACACAGCACCCACCCCTTCCCTGGGCCCCGCAACAGCTCCAGAGCTGCGCAGCTGCTCCCAGAGCCTGAGCATGGACCTGAGCTCTGGCCCATGGATCTCACCAATGCATTTCTTCCCTCTGTGTCAAAAAAGCATCCAGAAATTGGATTCATTTACTTGGGACATAAAATAATGTATACCTATAGTTTTGTCCCAGAACTGTGTAAACCGGCATGCTGCCTGCCACAATACAGTCCTCCCCCTGCATCAGGAGCTCAGATGGGGGAAGCCAGCAGGGCTGGAGGCCTGGGAGTCACAGGTGCTTGGAGGGGAGAGAAAAGCACCACAGAGAGCCAGGCAGGACCTGCCTACAAGTCACATTTTTAGGGGTCTAGTGGTCTGGGCAGGCTGGGAGATGCTCTCTAAAGGAAAGGCAAGAAATATTGCCCCACATCTCCCACCACCAAACAGAAAGTGCAGGTGGTCAGCCCCAGGGCTCACCTGTCCTTTACCAGGGTCATGAGCTAGGCCCAGGCTGCATCCTCCACACAACCATCAAGGGGACTTCCTGCCAGGCTGGGACAACTGCACCGGGCCCTGATGCCCTGGGAAGAACAGGGTTGCATTTAACAGAAACAGCTAAACCTGAAGCGATGAGCTTGCCTTTCCTCGGGGCCATGGGATGGTTTATAGAAAGTTCTACCCATCAGGACGAGACCTCGCATGACACCATCAGAGGAATTGATACCATGCCATAGAGGGAGGAAGAGGGCGCATGCCATAGGTCCACTGGTCACAGCACACACACGCTCCTGGGAGCTTCAGACCCAGCAGTTTGGCTCAGGTGCCAGGTCAGGATGTGGGAGGACACAGTGTCTGGGTGAATCTGTCACCCTTGCTAGCTGCCTTGTCCCACCAGGTAGAAGATGCGGCAATGGGAGCACAGCAGTAGGAAGCCCAGTGTCTCCCAACCTTCCACCTCACACCCAGGACCTCTGAGGTGCATCTATATCCTGCACATCTAGGCTCTGAAAAGCAGGAAGTCCTGGTTTCCACAGCTGTGGGGCTTCTAGACAGGACAAAGCCAGGTTCTCTGAAAAAACAAGCTCTGGGTGCTGCTTTGTCCTCAGGCTGCTCCTCCATGGGACCTGCGGGCAGAAAAATGTGTACCACCTGGACCGTGGTTTCAGCAGAAGCAGGGTTATGCTGCCTGGGGCAGGAGGGGCTCTATGCAAGCGCCTCTCAGTACACAGCATTTGATGGCACGTGGACAAGTGTGGGAGCCCTAGACCAAGGACTCCGTGGTGAGCAAGACTCAGGACCCCTTAGGGGTGAGGGCCTGGGTTACACCACCAGGGGGTCACCCGGACCCTCAGCAGAAGGTGGAGGGGGTGGTGATCATTACCTTTGTGACCCTGCAATGGGTGGCAGCCACAGGACATAGGGTTCATTGAACCCACCATGTGTAACTATTGGCCAGGAAAAGGCCCAGAATTTAATAAAGATGAGGCCCCTGGCAGTGAAGTGCTGGATGAGGCGCACCCCCTGGGGCATACCTAAACCTCCCCCAGGGCCTCGGCTGTCAGCTTTGATTATAGACACACCTGTGCCACAGCCCCTTCAGACTGCTCCCTTCACCTCTGAAAAACCAGACAGGATGCTTCTGTTCCTGGAAATGTGAATGCCCTTCGTGTGTTTTTTACTTTGACTATAAACTCATCTGCAACCAAAATATAGACTCCCACACAATAATAACGGGAGACTTTAACACCCTACTGTCAACATTAGACAGATCAACGAGACAGAAAGTTAACAAGGATATCCAGGAATTGAACTCAGCTCTGCACCAAGCAGACCTAATAGACATCTGCAGAACTCTCCACCCAAATCAACAGAATATACATTCTTCTTAGCACCGCACAGCACTTATTCCAAAATTGACCACATAGTTGGAAGTAAAGCACTCCTCAGGAAATGTAGAAGAACAGAAATTATAACAAACTGTCTCTCAGACCACAGTGCAATCAAACTAGAACTCAGGATTAAGAAACTCACTCAAAACCACTCAACTACATGGAAACTGAACAACCTGCTCCTGAATGACTACTGGGTATATAACGAAATGAAGGCAGAAATAAAGATGTTCTTCGAAACCAATGAGAACAAAGACACAACATACCAGAATCTCTGAGACACATTTAAAGCAGTGTGTAGAGGGAAATTTATAGCACTAAATGCTCACAAGAGAAAGCAGGAAAGATCTAAAATTGACACCCTAACATAACAATGAAAAGAACTAGAGAAGCAACAGCAAACACATTCAAAAGCTAGCAGAAGGCAAGAAATAAGTAAGATCAGAGCAGAACTGAAGGAAATAGAGACACAAAAAACCCTTCAAAAAAATCAATGAATCCAGGAGCTGGTTTTTTGAAAAGAT
This sequence comes from Gorilla gorilla gorilla, assembly GCF_029281585.2. Classification (NCBI taxonomy): domain Eukaryota; kingdom Metazoa; phylum Chordata; class Mammalia; order Primates; family Hominidae; genus Gorilla; species Gorilla gorilla. The sequence goes on from NC_073235.2 coordinate 32,908,257, forward strand.
CAACAAAATTGATAGACCGCTAGCAAGACTCATAAAGAAGAAAAGAGAGAAGAATCAAATAGATGCAATAAAAAATGATAAAGGGGATATCACCACTGATCCCACAGAAATACAAGCTACCATCAGAGAATACTACAAACACCTCTACGCAAGTAAACTAGAAAATCTAGAAGAAATGGATAAATTCCTGGACACATACACCCTCCCAAGACTAAACCAGGAAGAAGCTGAATCTCTGAATAGACCAATAACAGGCTCTGAAATTGAGGAAATAATTAATAGCCTCTCCCTGGGAATGGGCGGGCCTGGGTCCAGTCCACAGGGCCCCTAGTGGGCCCTGATGAAGGAAAGAGTTGAGATGGGGGCAGCGCTGGACCCCAGGGCCCCTGTCTGCCTCCTGGAGAGCCCGGTGACCCAGGCAGCCCTGGTGAGGCTGTGGGTGTCTGGGCCATAGCGAGGCCCGCGAGCTCCCACAGGACAGATGCGGACAGTGAGGCCGGGGAGGCCCTGCTGCCCTCCGGACTGTCCCTCCAGCCCCCAGCTTTCTGTGGTTCTCTGGGCCCCCTCTGCAGAGGGGCAGGGGAGCCCACCCTGGATCCTGAGACGCCAAGCTTGAGGGACCCCCAGAGCTCTAGCGAGGCTGCTTCCTTTGCGGATGGTGAAGCTGAGGTCCAGAGGAGGGCAGGGGCAGGTCCTGGGCGCTCCCTAGGCAAAGGGAGCCGATCTCCGGGAGGCGGTCACAGGGAGCGCTCCTGCGACTTCTAGGGCCCGAAAGCTGGGGAGGATGAGAGACCAGGGGCCTTTCGTCGTCCCCTGGGGCTGGGCAGAGGCTCAGCCTGTGCCGCAACCCTAAGCTGCTTCTGGCAAGTCCGAGCCGCGGTCCCTTTAAGAGGGGGTGGAGCTTCAACCTGGCACTAGGGATGCTGCCTGCGTGCGTGTCCCTACGGAGCTGAGACTGTACTTCCTGCGACGCCCCTGCAGCAGCAGCAGCAAGCAGCGTGGTCAGAGCGAGCTTCAGAGAAACGGTGGTGGGTTCCATGTGATGGTGGAGTAGGAGACAGGTCTCCGCGGTAAGTGGCGGGGGCGTGGACCCCACCGGGAACTCTCCCTGCTCCTTCCCTGCCTCTCCCTGTTTTCGTGCCCTCACTTCTTCGTGGGCATCTGGGCCCGAGCCCTCCGCTTGGGGGCGGTTGTGCGGTCCTGGCTACTGCAGCGTCCGCACGCCGGCCGGGAAGGCTATGCCAATGTCCGACCCGCGTCCAGCGTATAGGAGCGCCCTGGCCCACAGCTGGCGGTAAAACGCGGGACCTGGGTCCCTCGGAGCCCCAGGGGCCTCTGAGCTGGAGTCTAGGATTATTTTTGATGCCTCAGCACCTTTAAAAAGAGACCTCGCTAGAGCAGGGGACATCTGTAGTTTCAGTTCTTTGAGGAGTCTCCAGCTATTTCGCTGTTTTCCATGGTGTGTATCCTAATTTTCATTTCCACCTACAGTGTATGAGTTTCCCTTTCTCCAAAACCACACCCGCATTCCTACTATTTTTGGTTTGGGGTTTGTTTTGTTTTTGTTTTGAGACGGAGTCTTGCTCTGTCTTACAGGCTGGAGTGCAGTGGCGCCATCTCGGCCGACTGCAACCTCTGCCTGGTTTTAAGCAAGTCTCCTGTCTCAGCCTCCAGAGTAGCTGGGACTACAGGCGCCCGCCACCATGCCCAGCTAATTGTTGTATTTTTAGTAGAGATGGGGTTTCACGATATTGGTCAGGCTGGTCTCAAGCTCCTGACCTCAGGTGACCCACCTGCCTCAGCTTCCCAAAGTGCAGAGATTACAGGCATGAGACACCGTTCCCAGCCCCTCCTATTTTTTTAAAAAAATCAAGGAATATTCAATAAGTGTGAGATTATCTGTGTGTGGTTTTGAATTACAGTTTTCTAATGAATAGTTTATTTTGAGGACCTTATCTCTTATTTGTTGTTCGATTTTATGGCTGTGCAGAATTGTCTGTTCAGGTTCTTTGCAAAATATTAGGTTGGATGCTTTTGCTACTTTGTAGTGTTTTTTTGTGTACATATTAGATGACAACTCCTCGTGAATTACAAGATTGCCTGAAATTTTTGCCTAATCTATAGGATGCTTTTTAAATTGGAAAGTAGTTTTCTTTGATGTGCAGAAACTTTTCATGTTGACGTAGTCAACATGATATTTATTTTTGCGTTTCATGCGTGTAATTTTCGTCACCCATATAAGAAAATAATATGTCAGTGACAAAGCATTTAATTGTCAATGAGGTTTTTCTTCCAGGGTGTTTATTTTCCTCTTTGCAAAGGTGAGCAGAGATTCAAGTGACCCAAAATACATGCTCATCCTGTGTTTTAGTTAAAAACATTTTTGTGGTTTATGGTCTTTTGTTTTGCCTTCAATTTGGGGGAGTGGGTGTTCATTTTCATACATCGTGTAAAATAAGGTCCTATTTCTTGCTTCTGCATCTGGATATCATTTTTCTCAAAGGTATTCATTCTCTGCCTTCCACATTGCAGTGTTCTTTATCAAAGTCAGTTGATTGTGTCCATATTTGTGTTGATCATGTTTTTGTCCTCCCTGTTTTTGTCCGTAGTTTATGCAAGTATCATATATCAGCTGTATAACTACAACTTGGCAGTGTAATTTAATATTGAGGATTGTGGGTCTTCACTTTGTATTTCTCAGGATTCCTTTAGATATTCATGCTTTTGTGGTTCCCTGTGATTTTTAGCAATACATATTTATTTCTGTTAACTTTTTTTCACAACATAAAGGTCCATAATTAGGGGTACATTTTCATACATATAGATTGGGTAATGATCAAATCAGGGTACTTAGGATCTCTATTTGCTCGTCCAGGTTTTTTTTTTTTTTTTTTTTTTTGTGGGGAGAACATTCAAATTTCTCCCTTCTTACTCTAGAAAAATATGATATTGTTAACTCCAGTCACCAGGCTGAGGAGGAGAACCTCAGATTTATTCCTTTAATGTTAAGATAACTTTGTTTCCGTAATCAATCCTTCCCCATTCCCCCTCTATCTCCCAAACTCTGGTAACCAATATTGTGCTTTCTACTTCATTAAGATAAACATCTTAAGATTTCACATGAGTGGTATCGTGCAGTGTTTGTCTTTCTAGGCCTAGCTCATTACATTTAACATAATGTTTTCCAGGTTCATCTGCGTTGCTCTAAATGACACTGTTTCATTATTTTGATGGCTGAAGAATATTTCCTAGTGTATGTATATGAGAGTTTCTTGATCTCTTTATCTGTGGATGAACAGGTAGGTTGAATTTATACCCAGTAATGGGACCGCTAGATGGAATGGTATTTCTTTTTTTCCTATTCTTTGCAAGACCTCTAACTGTTTTTTATAGTGTTAATACTAATTTATGTTTGCACAAACAGTTCCCCTTTCTGGCAATTCATACCAGGAATTGTCTTTTTAAATATTTTGATCTTTTTGTAATGTTCATTCTATTGGAGTGAGATAAGATCTGAGTGTGGTTTTGATCTGCATTTTTCTCATGAGTAGTAATGTTAACCACGTTTTTGTAGACATTCGGTCAGTTTCCTGTCTTCTTTGGAAAAATATCTAATCCGGTTATTTGCCCAGTTTTTGTCTGGCAATTGTTCTGTTGTTTTGTTATTTTTTTGCCAGCTGGTAGTATGACTGGCTTGTACCTTTTCAAAAATAATCCCTTATCCCAAACTTGTAATTTTTAGTGTGCCTTTTTATTTTGTTTATTGTTTCCTTTGTTGGGCACAAACGCTTCAGCTTGACGTGGTCCCACATGTGCATAATTTCTTGGTGGCTGTGCTGTTGGTTACTAATCAAGAAAAAACAAAATCACTACCAAAGCAGTCCCTTGTCAATAATTTTTTTCCCTTGTATTTTTGTTTACTTTTTGTGAGCCCTGAGCATACATCCAAGTTGCCCTAAATATACGCACACCCGAGGTTGTCTTTATAGGAGCTTTATGGTTGCAAGTTTTGTGTATAATCTTTAATCATTTTGAGTTGATTATTGTGTATCTAGTACCATAAGAGTCCTGTATTACTCTTTTGCATATGGATATCTAGTTTCGGAAATCTTCCCCATTGTGTCATTTTGGTAGTGTTTTGAAAAATGTGTTCATTCCATATAAATTTTTGTTTATTATTGAGCACATTCATTTTGCTCACTGGTCTGTGTTTCTCTGTCTATGCCAGTAACATGGGTTTGTTAACTACGGATTTTCATTTAATTAGAACTCAGGGAATGTGATGCATCCCATATGGTTTGTATTTCTCAGAATAGCTTTGGAAATTCAGGGTGTTTCACATTTCCACATAAATTTTGGCATTGTTTCTTTATATTTCCTAAAACACTATTTGTCGTATACTAAATGTATACAATTAGAAGGTACAAGGAAGATTTTCATACATGTATATGTTGAATAATGATAAAATCAGGTTATTTAGCATCTCTTCATCTCATATAGTTATTATTTTTGAGTGGTAACAACATTCAGAATCTTTCCTTCTAGCTACTTTGAAATATATGATATATTTGTGTTAAGGCTAGTCACCCTGCTGTGGAATAGAAGGCCAGAATTGATCACTATCATCTGAGAGTAACTTTGCACCCATCACTGATTCCTTCCGAGACTGCCTCCACTTCCCCAGCAGCCTCTGGTAAGCCCTATTGAACTTTCTACTTCTAGAAGATAAAGCTTTTTTCAGTCTACATGTGTGAGATCGCGTGGCATGGGACTTTCTCTACCAGGCTTATTCTTTGGACCTCGTTCTTCAGGTTTCTTCATGTGGCTGCAGATGGCAGGATTTCCCAAAGGCTTATGGCTGCAACATATTCCGTGGTGTATCTGTACAGCAGTTTCCTCATTCCTGCAGCTGTGTTTGAACAGGTAGGTTGGTTCTCTACCTTGGCCACAGTTAAGAGTGCTTTAGTACCCATGGGAAGGCAGATAGCTCTCTTCAACCTAGGGACTTCAACTGCTTTAAATGTGGAACCAGTGGTGGGGCTGTTAGCTGACATGGTAGTTGTACTGTGAATTTTTTTCAGAAACCTCTAGCTGTTTTTCATAGTGTGTATACTAATTTACATCCCCACCAATAGCGTTTAAGAGGTTACCTTTCTGTAAGTCTACACTGGATGTCACCTTCAAAAATTCGTGTTTTATTTTTGGTAGTACTCATTCTGAGTGGAATGAGACAGAATCTTAGTGTGGTTTTCATGCACATTTTTTTGTGAGGTTTAGTGATGTTGAGAAAGTTTTTTGAGAAATCCCCACATTGCTTTCCATGGTGTCTGAACTAGTTTGCATTTCCACCAACAGCAGACCAGCATCCCTCCTCCTCTGCCTTGCTGGTGTTCATCCTTGTGGACTGTGTCATAATTGTCATTCATCAGAATGTGTGAAATACTATCTCATGGGCCTTTTGCTTTGCATTTCTCTGATGATTCCTGAGGTAAAGAAATGTTGTCTTGTCTGTTGGTTGCTGTAAACCTTCTTTTGAGATGCATGTTTTCATGCCCCTTACCCTTTCTTCATTGAGTTTTTGTTTTTCTGATTTATTTGCTTAATGTATTTGAAGTAGATCCTGGATATTAGACTTCATCAGATGCAGATGTGGGAACATTTTCTCCCATTGTGTAGGCTGTCTGTTTACTGTGTTGGTAATTTCTTCTGCTGTGCAGCAGCTCTTTTGTATCTTAGGCCCCACTTGTCAATAATTGTTTTAGTTGCACTTGCTTTTGGGGACTTAGGCACAGCCATGCTCTGCCAAATCCTCTGTCAAGAAGGGTATTTCCAAGTTCTCTTGCAGGCTTTTCATAGTTTGAGGTCTTGCGTTTACATCTTTCATTCATCTTGAGTTAATTTCTGTACAGGGTGAGACACAGGGGCCCACTGTTTTTCTTCTGCAACTGGCTAGCAGTTTATCCTGGCACCATCTATTGAGAGGAGGGAGTCCTTTCTCCAAAGCTTATTTTTGTGGATTTTTTTGAAGATCAGATGGTGTTAGGGGTGTGGGTTTACATCTGGGTCCTCTAATTTGTTCCACTGCTCTGTGTGAAATGGGGTCCCTAGCTTTTCAATGAAATTAAAAATCAGGAAGTGTGACACGACCAATGTAGTTTGGACTTCTCAGGATTGCTTTAGAAATTCAGGGTGTTTTGTGGTCTGCATGAATTTTAGCATTGTGTATTTACATATTTTTTAAAAGGTTGGCCATATAGTAAAGGTATACAATGGGGGGAGTTAGAGTGGGGCATTTTGGTTAATGCAGACACAGAGGAATGTTAAAATCAGGATATTTAGAGTCTCTGTTATCACAAACAGTTGTTAATTTCTTTGTGGTGAAAACATTTGGAATCTTCTTTTCCAGATTTTGTGAAAAAGATGTGATGTTTTGTTAACCTCTGGTCACTGTGCTGTGGAACAGAGAGGAACAATTCATTCCTCTCATCTAAGTGTAATTTTGTACCTATTTCTGATCCCTGCCCATACCCCTGCTTCCCTCCAATCTCTGGAAACCACTGTTATGCTCTCTAGATCTATTGCAATAAAGCCTTTTATTTTGGGTTCTACATGAGTGAGATGTGGCAATGTTTTTCTTTCTCTACCTGGTTTAGGTCATTTACCATGCGGTCCTCCAGGTTCAACAGTATGGCTCCAAATGATGAGATTTCATTCTGATTTTCTGGCTGAAGACTATTCTGTTTGTGTATGTCCACCACAGTTACTTTATCCCTTCATCTGTGGATGGGCAGGTAAGTTTATTCCTTATCTTGGCGATTGTGAATAGTGCTGCAGTCCACATAGGATGGCTGACATCTCTTGCATAAACTGATTTCTTTGGCACTGAAAGTATACTTAGTAGTAGAATTGTTAGATGAAGTGGTAGTTGTAGGTTTAATTTTTGGAGGAACCTCCCACTGGTTTCTGTAGTATGTATACTAATTAACATTCTCTTTTTTTTTTTTTTTTTTGGATGGAGTCTTGCTCTGTTGCCCAGGCTGGAGTGCAGTGGCATGATCTCAGCTCACTGAAAGCTCTGCTTCCTGGGTTCATGCCATTCTCCTGCCTCAGCCTCCTGAGTAGCTGGGATTACAGGCACCCGCCACCACGCCTGGCTAATTTTTTGTATTTTTAGTAGAGACGGGGTTTCACCATGTTAGCCAGGATGGTCTCGATCTCCTGACCTCGTGATCTGCTGGCCTCGGCCTCCCAAAGTGCTAGGATTACAGGCATGAGCCACCGTTCCCGGCTGTATACTAATTAACATTCTTACCAAACGAGTTCTTCTCTGGAAATTTCCACCAGCATTTGTGTCTTTTTAAATATATTTTATCACTTTGATAACATCCATTTGAATTATAGTGAGATGATATGTGTGTTGTTTTGATTTATATCTTTCTCATGGTTTGTGATGTTATTCAAGTTTTTAAAACTCGTTCTCAATGTTATGTCTTTTTTGTAGAAATGTCTATTCAGGTTTTGTTTGGTTATTAGTTTCTCTTTTGTGTTTTTGCTAGTAAGTAGTGTTAGTTGCTTAGACATTTTGAAGACAGCCTTTTATCAGATATATGTTTGTTGAAACATTTCTTGTAGAATGAAACATATATGGAAATGTTCTGTGCAATAAAAACAGCAGTGGTAACAGAGATGTAGGCTCTGAGTGTCTCACTGGAGACTGAAGTCCACAGATATGCAACAAAGCCTTTGTCTCCCTGATGTTTTTGCCTCCTGCTGGTCATGTGCTTTCACACATCAAGAGAGGACATTTAACATTTGAGCCACAGTGTCATTTGCTGTTGTCTGATGGGTGAGATTTTTGCTGGTGTAGTCCATATTGTCATATGTTCTTGGGGCCCACAGGATTATTCTTGGTCATCTAAGATGTTACTGACATCTTATCACCTTAAGATGTTACTGACTTAATCACCTTCAACGGACTCCTATTCATTCTTTGAAATAAGCAGACACATGTTGTTTCAGTGATTCTTTCAGTTGGTGATTTGCCTGGTGCATTGCTATGTGAGGTCACCTCCTGTCAAATGACCCACAGATGGTAACAGTCTGTGAACAAACAGTTTACAGGAGGGACCAACCATGTGTGGACATGGCATGGGTCATTTCAAAGTGAGGTAGTCAACCTGGACCCTAGACTGGCACAGACAGAAGAAGCCACAATCCTTTAGAGAGAAAAAAATTACAAAGTATAAATATCCGTTGTTAAGAGAAACAGACCATTTTCAGAGGGCATAATAGTATTAAAATGTTTTCTCATTGTTCAGCTCCCACTTATGGGTGAGAACATGCAGTGTTTGGTTTTCTGTTCCTGTGTTAGCTTGCTGAGGATGATGGCTTCCAGCTTCATCCCTGTCCCTGCAGAGGACTTGATCTCATACCTTTTTATGGCTGTGTAATATTCCACGATGTACATGTAGTACATTTTCTTTTTCCAGTCTATCATTGATGGGCATATGGGTTGGTTCCAAGTCTTTACCATTGTGAATAGTGCTGCTATAAACATACATGGAGCAGATGGTCCTCAAAGCAAGATGGACCTTTGAGCAAGATGAGCTCCAAGCTTGATGGAGCTCAGAGCAGATGGAGCTCCAGGTGAGATGGAGCTTCGATTAATATGAAGCTTGGAGCAGATGTTGCTCAGAGTATGATGGAGCTCCAAGCCTATGGTCTCACAGCAAGATGGAGCTCCGAGCAAAATGGAGCTCAGAGCAGATGGTACTCAGAGTAAGATGGAGCTGGGAGTGACTGGGGCTCTGAGCAAGGTGGAGCTAAGAGCAGATGGTGCTCAGAGCAAGATGGAGCTTGGAGCAGATGGAGCTCTGAGCAGATGGAACTCAGAGCAACATGGAGCATGGAGTGTCCAGCTCAGAGCAAATATAGCTCAGACAAGAAGGAGCTCCAAGCAAGATGGAGCTTGGAGCCAATGTTCCTCTGTGTAAGATGGAGCTCAGAGCAAGATAAAGCTTGGAGTCATTGGAACTCTGAACATTGCTCTGAGCAGCTGGAACTCTGAGCAAGATGGAGCTCTGAACAAGACGGTGCTCAGAGCAGATGAAACTCTGAGCAATAAGGAGATCTAAGCAAGATGGAGATTGGTGCAGATGTTGGTCAGTTTCAGATGGAGCTCAGAGCAGATGGTGCTCAGAGCATGATGGAGCTCAGAGTGATTAGAGCTCCAAGCAAGAATGGAGCTCAGAGAAGATTGAGCTTGGAGCAGATAGAGCTCTGAACAAAAAGGAGCTCCAAGCAAGATGGAACTTGGAGCAGATGTTGCTCGGTGTAAGATGGAGCTCAGAGCAGATGCTCATAACAACATGGAGCTTGAAATGATTGGAACTTAAAAACTTTGCTGTGGAGAATTGGAGCTCTGAGCAGATGGTGATCAGAGCAAGATCAGCCTCGGAGTGATTAGAGCTTCGAGCACAATAGGGCTTGGAGCAGATGCAGCTCTGAGCAAGATGTAGCTCAGAAAACATGTTGCTCACAGTAAGATGTAGCTTGAGCAGATGGTGTTCAGAGCAAAATGAAGCTGGAAGTAATTGGAGCTCTCAGCAAGATGGAGCTTGGAGCAGATGGAGCTTGGAGCAAATGAAGTTCTGAGCAAGAAGGAGCTCTAAGCAAGATGGAGCTTGGAGCAAATGTTGCTCTGTTTCAGATGGAGCTCAGAGCAGATGGTGCTCAGAGCAAGATGGAGCTCAGAGAACATGCTGCTTACAGTAAGATGGAGCTTCGAGCACATGATGCTCAGAGCAAAATGGAGCTGGAAGTGATTGGAGATATCAGCAAGATGGAGCTAGAAGATGCAGCTCCGAGCATATGGAGCTCTGAGCAGAGGGTGCTCAGAGCAAGATGGAGTTTGGTGTGATTGGAGCTCTGAGAAAGATGGAGCTTGGGGCAAATGGAGCTCTGAGTAAATGGAGCTCTGAGCAAAGTGGAGCTCAGAGTGATGGGAGCTCTAAGCAAGATGGAGCTTGGAGCAGATGGAGCTTCAAGCAGATGGTGCTCAGAGCAAGATGGAGCTTGGAGTGATTGGATCTCTGAACCAGATGGAGCTCAGATCAGATAGACCTCTGAGCAAGAAGGAGCTCCAAACAAAATGGAACTTGGAGCAGATGTTGCTGGTGTAAGTTGGAGCTCAGAGCAGATGGTGCCCAGAGCAAGAGGGAGCTCAGAGTGATTGGCACTCTGAACATTGCTTTGAGCAATTGGAGCTCTGAGCAAGATGCAGCTCAGAGCACATAGAGCTCTGAGCAAAAAAGGAGCTCTAAGCAAGATGGAGTTTGGAGGAGATGTTGCTTGGTTTTAGTTGGAGCTCAGAGCAAAATGGAGCCCACAGTGATTACAGCTCCAAGCAAGGTGGAGCTCAGAGCACATGTAGCTCAGAGTAAGATGAGCTCCGCCCACATGGTGCTCAGAGCAAAATGGAACTAGAAGTGATTGGAGCTCCCAGCGAGATGGGGCTTGGAGTGATTGGAACTCCCAGCAAGATTGGAGCTCAAAGTAGATGGATCTCTGACTAGATGGAGCTCTGAGTAAGATGAATGTCTATGCGGATGTTGCTCACAGCAAGATAGTGCTTGGAGCGATTGGCACTTCGAGCAAGATGGAGCTTGGAGCAGATGGAGCTCTGAGCAAGATGGAGCTTGGAGTAGATAGAGCTTGGAGCAAGAAGGAGCTCCAAGCAAGATGGAGCTTGCAGCAGGTGCTTCTCAGTGTAAGATGGAGCTCAGAGAAGATGATGCTCAGAGTAAGATTGAGCTCGGTGATTGGCACTCCAAACATTGCTCTGAGCCCATTGGAGCTCTGAGCAGGAAGGTGGGAAGTGAGCAAGAAGGTGAAGAAGTGATACAATCCCACAGAACATTACAAGTTTAGCAGGAGCCATTATTAAATGTAAAGAGAAGAATGCCCCAGAATTCTGTGTGGATTGTCAGGGGACAATACTCATTTCTGTAATCAGGCATACTTTCTTTGAAAAAGTTTATCATATCAAACCTCACAAGGACAACCAGAACTCTGCGATATCCACTCTACAAACCTCAGATCCCTACAGTGTAGTAAAGGTGATAGCCGAGATAGAAAGACAGAAACACACTGTTTGATGACCAATCTTTGGAAGCTGAGATGGCAAATGTGGATTTACTCAGATTATTTTCCTGTTAGCACCTCCAGGTGTAATTTTGACGGTACTTTGCATTGGGCTGATGACACAATGGAGAAACATAAACTGCTGACACTGGACTTCAGCAGTAAGTAACAGCCATGTGCAAGGCCATTGAAAAAGTAAAGACTGGTGGTTACATTGCCACATGTTTTTCTGCATGGCATCATCATCTTAACTATGGACTTTATGTGCTTTCACAGCAAGATGTTTCTAGTATTTAGAAATGGACCTTATGCATCGTATACTTCATAAGAGCTTGAAAAGCTCTCACCCAGGTATTACCAAATGCCAGACATCTCTCTATGTAGGCCATTTTCTGCCACAGCCAGAATTCATTCTGGGTGACATGCTGTTCTTGGCTGCTAAGGAAGTGATATGGGGGAGCCAGGTGTCTCTCGCTGTCTGAGTCTGTGGGAAAAAGGAGAACACTAAAAGGCACTAAGTTTACTGCCATGTTTAGAGGAACTTGTGAAGGCAACACAAGAGTGTTGTAGTCCTATGTGGCCAACACCAACCTGAGTTTTTACAGCAGTTATTGCATAATGATCACAATCACATTCAAGTTCACATTCTAAATCTTAGATTCTACAAAAACTCTGTCTGATAATATCCTATAGACCTTTCGGTAGCTAAAATCAATGAGTTTGAAAAATTTTTATGAGGCCAGCATCATTCTGATACCAAACCCGGGCAGAGACACAACCAAAAAAGAGAATTTTAGACCAATATCCTTGATGAACATTGATGCAAAAATCGTCAATAAAATACTGGCAAAACGAATCCAGCAGCACATCAAAAAGCTTATCCACCGTGATCAAGTGGGCTTCATCCCTGGGATGCAAGGCTGGTTCAATATACGCAAATCAATAAATGTAATCCAGCATATAAACAGAACCAAAGACAAAAACCACATGATTATCTCAATAGATGCAGAAAAGGCCTTTGACAAAATTCAACAACACTTCATGCTAAAAACTCTCAATAAATTAGGTATTGATGGGACATATTTCAAAATAATAAGAGCTATCTATGACAAACCCACAGCCAAGATCATACTGAATGGGCAAAAACTGGAAGCATTCCCTTTGAAAACTGGCACAAGACAGGGATGCCCTCTCTCACCACTCCTATACAACATAGTGTTGGAAGTTCTGGCCAGGGCAATTAAGCAGGAGAAGGAAATAAAGGGTATTCAATTAGGAAAAGAGGAAGTCAAATTGTCCCTGTTTGCAGACGACATGATTGTATATCTAGAAAACCCCATTGTCTCAGCCCAAAATCTCCTTAAGCTGATAAGCAACTTCAGCAAAGTCTCAGGATACAAAATCAATGTACAAAAATCACAAGCATTCTTACACACCAACAACAGACAACAGAGAGCCAAATCATGAGTGAACTCCCATTCACAATTGCTTCAAAGAGAATAAAATACCTAGGAATCCAACTTACAAGGGATGTGAAGGACCTCTTCAAGGAGAACTACAGTCCACTGCTCAAGGAAATAAAAGAGGATACAAACAAATGGAAGAACATTCCATGCTCATGGGTAGGAAGAATCAATATCGTGAAAATGGTCATACTGCCCAAGGTAATTTATAGATTCAGTGCCATGCCCATCAAGCTACCAATGACTTTCTTCATAGAATTGGAAAAAACTACTTTAAAGTTCATGTGGAACCAAAAAAGAGCCTGCATCGCCAAGTCAATCCTAAGCCAAAAGCTGGAGGCATCACACTACCTGACTTCAAACTATACTCCAAGGCTACAGTAACCAAAACAGCATGGTACTGCTACCAAAACAGAGATATAGATCAATGGAACAGAACAGAGCCCTCAGAAATAATGCCGCATATCTACAACTATCTGATCTTTGACAAACCTGAGAAAAACAAGCAATGGGGAAAGGATTCCCTATTTAATAAATGGTGCTGGGAAAACTGGCTAGCCATATATAGAAAGCTGAAACTGGATCCCTTCCTTACACCTTGTACAAAAAATCAATTCAAGATGGATTAAAGACTTAAACGTTAGACCTAAAACCATAAAAACCCTAGAAGAAAACCTAGGCATTACCATTCAGGACATAGGCATGGGCAAGGACTTCATGTCTAAAACACCAAAAGCAATGGCAACAAAAGACAAAATTGACAAATGGGATCTAATTAAACTAAAGAGCTTCTGCACAGCAAAAGAAACTACCATCAGAGTGAACAGGCAACCTACAAAATGGGAGAAAATTTTCGCAACCTACTCATCTGACAAAGGGCTAATATCCAGAATCTACAATGAACTCCAACAAATTTACAAGAAAAAACCAAACACCCCATCAAAAAGTGGGCAAAGGACATGAACAGTCACTTCTCAAAAGAAGACATTTATGCAGCCAAAAAACACATGAAAAAATGCTCATCATCACTGGCCATCAGAGAAATGCAAATCAAAACCACAATGAGATAGCATCTCACACCAGTTAGAATGGCAATCATTAAAAAGTCAGGAAACAACAGGTGCTGGAGAGGATGTGGAGAAATAGGAACACTTTTACACTGTTGGTGGGACTGTAAACTAGTTCAACCATTGTGGAAGTCAGTGTGGTGATTCCTCAGGGATCTGGAACTAGAAATACCATTTGACCCAGCCATCCCATTACTGGGTATATAGCCAAAGGACTATAAATCATGCTGCTATAAAGACACATGCACACGTATGTTTATTGTGCCATTATTCACAATAGCAAAGACTTGGAACCAACCCAAATGTCCAACAATGATAGACTGGATTAAGAAAATGTGGCACATATACACCATGGAATACTATGCAGCCATAAAAAATGATGAGTTCACGTCCTTTGTGGGGACATGGATGAAATTGGAAATCATCATTCTCAGTAAACTATCGCAAGAACAAAAAACCAAACACCGCATATTCTCACTCATAGGTGGGAATTGAACAATGAGATCACATGGACACAGGAAGGGGAACATCACACTCTGGGGACTGTTGTGGAGTGGGGGGAGGGGGGAGGGATAGCATTAGGAGATATACCTAATGCTAGATGACGAGTTAGTGGGTGCAGTGCACCAGCATGGCACATGTATACATATGTAACTAACGTGCACATTGTGCACATGTACCCTAAAACTTAAAGTATAATAATAAAAAATAAATAAATAAAGAAAAATAATTTGAATTTGGCTTGCTCCCATTTTCAGCAGAACGCACTTGTGAGTCCTGCTCTGTCATTGTATTTTACATGTGTGGCTGTCCCTCTTGCTGTGTTGGAAGTCAGTGTTCCAGAATGTTAACTTCCACAAATACCTATATATAGAGGAAACAGAAAACTCTTCAAGTCAAAAGAGTGTATGTTGTTTCAGGGCAGTTCTCTAGCCTTGGATTTGAAACTATAATATTTGTTACCCAGAGAGAAGATGGTTCTTTTTTATATTTTATTTTTAATTTTTGTGGATACATAGTATTTATGGAGTACATGAGATGTTTTGATACGGGCATGCAATGTGAAAAAAAGCACATCATAGAGAATGGGGTATCCCCTCAGTGATTCTTTGAGTTACAAACATTCCAGTTACACTCTTTATCTTATTTTCAAATTTATGATTAAGTTATTATTGACTATAGTCACCCGGGTTTGCTATCAAATAGTAGGTTTTTATTATATATTATTTCTTTTTTGTTTTTTGTATCCATTAACAATTTCTGCCTCCCCCTCATTCTCTCACTACCCTTCCCAGCCTCTGGTAATCATCCTTCTACTCTCTATGTCCATGAGTTTAATTGTTTTTATTTTTAGATCCCGGAAATAAGTGAGAACATGTGATGTTTGTATTTCTGTGCCTGGCTTATTTTTCTTGACATAATAATCTTCAGTTCCATCCATGTTGTTGCAAATGACAGGCTTTCATTTTTATGGCTGAATAGTACTCCATTGTGTATATGTACCACATTTTCTTCATTCATCTGTTGATGGACACTTAGGTTGCTTTCAAATATTAGTAATTGTAAACAGTGCTGCAGCAAACCTAGGTGTGCAGAAATCTCTTTGATATACTCATTTCCTTTCTTTTGGGTATATACCAAGCAGTGGGATTTTTGGATCATATGGTGGTATATCTGTTTTTTTCAGGAAACTCCAAACTGTCCAAGGGATAGTTCTGTTGTGATTACTTCATTGAGAAATTTAACTTATGAGCAGTTGAAAGGAATGCAAGTTGCTGGAAAATCAGAATGAAGAGTGCAAAATGACCAAGCTACAATGTATTGTCATTATTCACTCTGATGTGAAAAAGGCAGTGAATTTAATAGAAAATAACTTTGCAGAATAAAATCT
Source organism: Gorilla gorilla gorilla (assembly GCF_029281585.2). Classification (NCBI taxonomy): domain Eukaryota; kingdom Metazoa; phylum Chordata; class Mammalia; order Primates; family Hominidae; genus Gorilla; species Gorilla gorilla. The sequence goes on from NC_073235.2 coordinate 32,923,820, forward strand.
CAGGTGTGTTTTTGTAGTGCCACAGTCTTGGATGATGGGCTTCTAGATGTTGAGTCCTAGAAGCTCTCAACATCTCTTCTTAATTGGAGAAAGTGTTAAGCCCCAAAGTAGCTGGAGCAGTACATCTTCAATTTTTGACAAGAAACAGGAACTTGATTACTTTGAGTGTTATTCATTAGTTTCTGCTTTCATTGAGAATGCAACAAAAGCCAACGAGCCTGCTGCTAACTCCTTGCTGGACATCTTCTGCCACTATCATAGGAACTGTGATCTCACTGGACAATTAACTAGGGAGCCTTTCATCTTGAATGACTGCTGCACAAATGATCTTCAAAGCATTTTAGCCACCAGAGGAATTCTCTTCAAATACCCAAAATCCATCAGTATCTTGAATCATGCTGGATTTTGAAGAATTCTTAACAAGCCATGTAAAGGGGGCTCTCTGGCCTTGAAATAGTGATGTTTTTTATACAGAAAGGAGAATGCTGAATGGTCAGACTACCATGCGCTGTTAAATTTGATTTCAAGAAATTACAGGAAAACTTTCCAAAGTTCCGTCTCACAGAATTTATTTTTACAAAGAATTCCAAGATAAGTTTAGTTTTATGGAAGATTTTTATGTGGTTTTTACTCACTCTTCATCTCAGACATCAACTGATGATTACATCACTTATTTAGCTAGTAAATTTATTGATATAAAACTCAGAGACATTCCAATATCCACATTGCTTACATCATCAGGCATAGATTCAATGTCAGCTATGACAATTGAAAATAAGCTGTTTTGTGATTTAAAGGTTTAAATTTCTCTAACCAAACAGCTTGATCCAGATGCAGCACTGCAAATGTTAATATTTGTTCTGGAAGAACAATCAAATAAGACTTAAGAGGAAAAGGAATGGCCACAATCCACCTGAAATTTTTTTTAAAAAGTGTGCAGCCTACTAAATCAGAATGAAAATAGAAGTACAAGATTATAAACAAAATGCAATCAAACTTTTCTTAAGCTTACCTAAAGTTATTTTATCTGAAAATTTCAAGCAACTTTGTTCAACATTAAATTGACAATCTAAACTAACAAGTCTTTTGAATTTACGTATGGTAGTAAACATTCTCTCTATTAATTTTATTACCTAAGGCTAAACCTATAATTTTTAAGCAAAATTAGAAAAATAGTCTTCACTTATCAAAAAAATAAAGTTTGTTACATTTAGTATTTTCCCAATAAAATTGGTCATTCTTGGTTTTTTATTTGGAGAATCTGTGCAAAATTTCACTGAAAATAAATTAGAACTAGAAATTATTTCTAAATATAAAAAAAATGAAGAATGGTTTCACAAAGAAAAAAGAAAACTTGCTTAATTAGCAGAGTATCATCTCTGTGATTTTTGTGATTATTTGATCAGTGTCCTGAGATGGATACAATGGCAAGTAATGACAAAATTAAAATAAGCATGCAGATTTTTTTAAATTAAGTGCCAAAAAATAATTGGTCATGCAAAGCCCTTAAAAATATTGTGGCCTAATTCTAAAGTTTTTTGCTACTATGCTACATCACACGCAACATCAGTTAAGTGCTCATTCTGTGACAGGTAGTACATTACATTTTAGCAAACTACACAAGACCCCTATGTGATAATATGCTTCAGGGTTGTAAGGTTGGGTGTATTCACTAGTCTTGAATTTTCTGGGAGTATACAAACCCAATATTAGTCTAGATGCCCACAAATGTATTTAGACGTCACAGTAGAATGGAGAGTAATCTTGACCACAGGAAGCTGTGTTGTGGCATTTATTTTGAAATTATTTTTTCTTGATTTTTTTGCCTTTTAATTGTTTTGTGAGTTTTATAATGTACAGAATATTTTTAAATTATTATATATATAAACTAATTAGTCTTCATTTAAACTTATGCCTCTGGGGTCTTACTTGGGTTTCTCCTAACAATATTATACACATATTTGCAGTAATTTCTCTCATACTGCTTTTAACTCATTTAATTTTTTAACTTTTTAAGAATAACAAAAGTGATATTAATTGTAAAAATGCTGAAGTGACATATGAATTTATGAAGTGCATATGTATTTTTTATTTTACCAATGAGATGGGAGAAATGCTGTCTTATATTTTAACATACATTTTGGCCATTACACAGATGAAGCAACTTTTCATTTGTTAATACATAATGCATACTTTTTCTTCTGTGCAATTCCTCTTTGTATTCTTTGCTCATTTTCCCACTGGGATTTGCAAGTTCTTTATTATTTGATAATCTCTGTACATTCTGAATATCAATTTTTTGTTACATATACCATGTAAATATTTTCTTCTAATTTGTTATTTGTCTTTTAATGGTATTTATCAATTGTTTGCTAAAAATGAGTTTGTTTAGTTAGTAAAATTTGTCTATCTTTAACTTCATGATATTTGTATATCATGTCATGAGGAAAAGGCATGAATATTTTAAAAACTTCCTTGTAGCGTTAATTTTATTTTTTATTTCATTAAGTTATTTGAAATTTATTGTTTATTTCTTCAAATTCCAAATAATAACCAACTTTCTCAAAGCAATACTTCTTTCTACTGATTTCAGACGTTACATTTGTCTTCTCTGAAGTTCTTGTCTATTTGATACCTGACTGTCACACTACTGCTATGGATGTGCTTCATACCATCACAGTACTGCAGGGTTATAAGATTATCTGATAGCCAATAGAAGCAGACCTCTACTCACTGTCGTTCTTTTGTCTTTTGGAGAATAAAGTTAGCTATTTTTATCTGGGTTCTCAATTTTTTTTTTCTTTTCGAGATGAAGCCTTGCTCTCTCACCCAGGCTAGAGTGCAGTGGTGTGATCTTGGCTCACTGCAACCTCTGCCTCCCGGGTTCAATTGATTCTTCTGCCTCAGCCTCCTGAGTGGCCAGGATTACAGGCATCCATCACCACGCCTGGCTAATTTTTTTATTTTTAGTAGAGACAGGGTTTCACCATCTTGGCCAGGCTGGTCTTGAACTCCTGACCTCGTGTTGCACCCACCTCTGATTCCCAAAGTCCTGGGATTACAGGCGTGAGCCACCGCACCTAGCCGGGTTCTCAGTTTTGTATAAACTTTAAAGTAGATTATCAAATCACATACCAATTACCATCTGATTGAAATTTCAATGTTTTTATACATAAGTTTCGAGACTAAAGCCATCTCTATTCTTTCAGCACTTCAGATGTTTATCTTTCAATTCAAAATGTATTCTAAATTTTATTTTGATGTTTCTTTGTGAATTACTTAGAAGTTTGTTGTTTGATTTCCAAACACTTGTGTGTTTACCAAGTATCTTATTGATATTCATTTTTTTCTTTTTTAATTTATATTTTAGGTTCAGGGGGTACACGTGCAGCTTTGTTATGTAGGTAAATTGCATGTTGCTGGGGTTTCATGGAAAAAATAATTTAGTCACTGAGGTAGTGAGCATAGTACTTGATAGACATAAGTAATTTTTCAGTCCTCACCGATTTTCCACCCTCTACCCTCACACAGACCCTGGTATCTATTGGTCCCTGTTTTGGACCATGTGGAGCCAATGTTTATCTCTCATTTATAGGTGATAATATATGCTTTCTTTTTCTGTTTTTGTGTTAATTTGCTTAATTTGTGGGACGTAGCCTCCAGCTACATCCATTTTGTTGCAAAAGCCATAATTTTATTGTTTTTTTTGTTGCTACGCAGTATTTCATGGTGTATATGTACCAATTTTTTTTCTTTTTGAGATAGAGTCTCACTCTGACACCCCGGCTGGAGTGCTGTGGCATAATCTGGGCCCACTGCAACCTTCACGTCCCAGGTTCAAGCTATTCTGCCACCTCATCTTCCCAAGTAGCTGGGTCTACAGGCACGCACCACCATGCCTGGCTAATTTTTGTATTTTTAGTAGAGATGGTGTTTCACCATGTTGGCCAGGCTTTTCTCAAACTCCTAATATCAAATGATCCACCTATCTCGGCCTCCCAAAGTGCTGGGAATACAGGTGTGAGCAACCACGTCAGGTGGTACACATTTTTTTTTCTAGTCCACCACTGATGAGCCTCTAGGTTGGTTCCATGTTTTTGCTGCTGTGAATAGTGCTGTGATAATCATACAAGTACATGTGTCATTTGGTAGAACAATTTATATTTCTTTGTGTATGTACCCGGTAATGAGATTGCTGCGCCAAATGGTAGTTTTGTTTAAGTTTTTTGAGAAATCTTCAAACTGCTTTATACAATGGCTGAATTAATTTACACTCCCAACAGAAGTGTATAAGATTTCCCTTTTCTCTGCAACCTCAGCAACATCTGTTATTTTCTGACTTTTTATTAGTAGCCATTGTGATTGGTATGAAATGATATCTTATTGTAGTTTTCATTTGCATTTCTCTAATGATTAGTGATTTTTGAAATGGAGCATTTTTTCATATTCTTGTTGACAGCATGTATGTCTTTTTTGAGAAGTGTTTGTTCTTGTCCTTTGCCCATTTTTCAATGAGGTTGTTTAGTTTTTGCTTAAAATTTTTTTTAAGTTCCTTACAGGTTCTGGATATGAGACCTTTGTCAGATCCATAGTTTGCAAATATTTCCTCCCATTTTGTAGGCTGTCTGTTTACTATGCTGATAGTTTCTTTTGTTGAACATAGTCTCCTTAGTATACTTAGGTCCCACTTGTCTATTTATGTTTTTGTTGCAATAGCTATTGGAAACTTGATCATAAAATCCTTGTTATTGCCAGAATATTATGTTCTGGGCTTTTGTCTAGGGTTTTTATAGTTTTAGGTTTTACATTTAGGTCTTTAATCTATCTTAAGTTGATTTTTTTAATAAGTTGGAAGGAAGTTGTCCATTTTAAATCTTCTAAATATGGCTAACCAGTTATCCTTGTACCATTCGTTGAATAGGGAGTCCGTTCCCACTGCTTCTAATTATAGACTTTGTCAAAGATCAGATGGTTGTAGGAGTGCAGCCTACAACCTTCTCTAATCTGTTCCATTGGCTTTTGTGTCATGGTTTTTGTACCAGACCTATGATGTTTTGGTTACTATATCCTTGGTGTATAGTTTGTGAACCCCCAAAATCTGAGACAGGTCTCAGTTAATTTACAAAGTTGACATTGCCCAGCTAGCTATATGTAGAAAGCTGAAACTGGATCCCTTCCTTACATCTTATACAAAAATTAATTCAAGATGGATTAAAGACTTAAATGTTAGACCCCAAACCATAAAAACCCTAGAAGAAAACCTAGGCAATACCATTCAGGACATAGGCATGGGCAAGCACTTCATGTCTAAAAACACCAAAAGCAATGGCAACAAAAGCCAAAATTGGCAAATGGGATCTAATTAAACTAAAGAGCTTCTGCACAGCAAAAGAAACTACCATCAGAGTGAACAGGCAACCTACAGAATGGGAGGAAATTTTTGCAATCTACTCATCTGACAAAGGGCTAATATCCAGAATCTACAATGAACTCAAATTTACCGGAAAAAAACAAACAACCCCATCAAAAAGTGGGCGAAGGATATGAACAGACACTTCTCAAAAGAAGACATTTATGCAGCCAAAAGACATGAAAAAATGCTCATCACTGGCCATCAGAGAAATGCAAATCAAAACCACAATGAGATAGCATCTCACACCAGTTAGAATGGCAATCATTAAAAAGTCAGGAAACAACAGGTGCTGGAGAGGATGTGGAGAAATAGGAACACTTTTACACTGTTGGTGGCACTGTAAACTAGTTCAACCATTGTGGAAGTCAGTGTGGCGATTCCTCAGGGATCTAGAACTAGAAATACCATTTGACCCAGCCATCCCGTTACTGGGTATATAGCCAAAGGACTATAAATCATGCTGCTATAAAGACACATGCACACGTATGTTTATTGCTGCACTATTCACAATAGCAAAGACTTGGAACCAACCCAAATGTCCAACAATGATAGACTGGATTAAGAAAATGTGGCACATATACACCATGGAATACTATGCAGCCATAAAATTGATGAGTTCATGTCCTTTGTAGGGACATGGATGAAGCTAGAAACCATCATTCTCAGCAAACTGTCACAAGGACAAAAAACCAAACACCACATGTTCTCACTCATAGGTGGGAATTGAACAAAGAGAACACATGGACACAGGAAGGGGAACATCACAAATTGGGTCTGTTGTAGGGTGGGGGGAGGGGGGAGGGATAGCATTATGAGACATACCTAATGTAAATGACGAGTTAATGGATGCAGCACACCAACATGGCACATGTATACATATGTAACAAACCAGCACGTTGTGCACATGTACCCTGGAACTTAAAGTGTAATAAAAAAAATATATAAAAATAAATGGCTGATCAGGAAAAAAAATTTAGGAAGTAGAATTCAACAACACATCAAAAAGATTATACATCATGACTAAGTGGGAATTATCTCTGGCATGCAAGGTTGGTTTAACATATGTAAATCAATCAGTGTGATATATCACATTAACAAAATGAAAGATAAAACCACATGGTCACCTGAATTGATGCAGAAAAAGCATTTAACAAAATTTAGCAACCTTTCTTGATAAAACCTCTTAATAGTTTATGTATAGAAGGAAAGTTCGTCAACATAATAAAGACCATTTATCATAAACCCATGGCCTACATCATAGTCAGTGGGGAACAACTAAAAGCTTTTCTACTAAGATTGAGTACAAGATAGGGATGCCCAGTCTCATCACTTTTATTCAACATAGTACTTGCAAGAGCAATCTGATGAGAAAAAAAAAGCAACTAAATTAAAGAAGTAAAATTATCTCTGTTTGCAGATGACAAGAATTCATTAATTCCTTTACACATTTTTAAAAGTCTTCCAACATGTTTTCTTATTCTCGTTTGCTCATAATCTTCAGTATCCATATTCTCTGATCTGTATTTTGATCTTTTAAAATACCTGTTGAGTATCCCTTATCAAAAATGCATGGAACCAGAAGTATTTTGGATTTGGGATTTTTTTCAGATATTGGAATATTTGCATTATACTTACCAGTTGAGCATACCTATTCTCCTTTGCAACAGAGTGCTAATATTCTCTTCTGTCTTTTTTGTTTTGTATGGTAGTCTATTTCCATCTTCTTCTGGAAGTTAACATCTATGCCATCAACAGTTCTCTAAATTTGTCCTGATTTTTCATGTTTCCTTCTTCAAAGATCTCTTGAGATTTTTGGTTTCTATGCCCAACTTAATTTTTGTGTAGAATCTTTAACTGGTTGTCCAGTCCCAAGAAACCCATCAAACTTCACATGTCTTTACTGACAAATGGACATTGCATTTCTCATTGATTTTACTATCTCTGGGGAGGTGTGCTCCCTGAAGGCAGCACTTTTATTTCCAGTGAAAAAGGCACAGTTAGGCAATATGGGAAAGGCATTTCTGAATTTCAGGACCAGTCCTAAAATTGAGTTTGGGTCAGTTCTCTCTAGAAAATATTCTATTTTATTTACAAAGCAAAATTATTTTATTCCTTACAATAATATCAGAGACAATTTCGCTACTATTTACGTTCAGTCTTTTGCCCTAAGTCAAACAGTCAACTCTGGGAGGAGGAGATCTTTGAAATAAATTTATTCTGTACCCTATAGACAGACACAAATTCTTTGGAGGCCTTTAGTTATATCTCCCTAAGAACTATGAAGGAAGATAATAGGCAACTGACTTCAAAAAATTTTGTTCTATTTTTTTTAAAACTCGACTCATTTATGCTCTCCAGTGTCTTATCTACATACTGCTCTGTGTTTTACTTCTGAATCTATCTTCCCTCCCTCCCAAATATTTTCAATGTGACTTCTGGAAACCTCATTAGAGGACATCGACTCCATTTCTTTGCTTTAATTAAAATTCAGCTATCTCTATGGGGACATTGCTTCCCTTGACGTGTGCTCCACTGAAGGCTAGTCATTTTCCCAAAGGCTAAGGTGTCATAGAATTTATTTAATAGAAGTATGTTGGCATAATTTTAGCTCCATATTTCCTATTCCCAACCACTATTCCTCTATTTTAATACAAAAGCCCCTTCTTTACTGTCTATCCATCTAACTATAATGCCTTCTAACTATAATGTCTTCTAACAACTGCCATATTTATTCCAGAACTTCCTCTCCACCCAAGCAACATCATTTTCTCAGTTTCCTCTGAGACTTTTTCTTGAATTCAGCCTTCCACTGCCTATATCTTAGACATTTTTTTAATGGCCTCAACTGTTCCATGTAAAGCCCCATAAGCTTAAATATCCATATTCTCTTAGCCTTATTTTGATCTTTTAAAATACTTGTTGAGTATCCCTTATCGAAAATGCATGGGACCAGAAGTATTTTGGATTTTGGATATTTTTCAGATTTTGGAATATTTGCATTATACTTACCAGTTGAGTATCCTTAATTTGAAAATCTGAAATCTGAAATGCTCCAATGAACATTTCCTTTGAGCATCATGTAAGTGCTCAAAAACTTTCAGATTTTGAAGCATTTCAGATTTCAGATTTTCAGATTAGGGATATTCATTGTTTGGCTGCCTTGGCTTGGGGCCACAATTTTATCTCCTGCTAGGGCAGGCTCTTCAGACCCACTTCTTCCAGCTGCTTCAGTGTAGGGAAGTAGTTGGCAGGCTTACTGTGAAGCTCCTCCCAGACTTTAGCCAACTTCAATCTCAAGCCACAGGCAGAGAGTCTTCTTGGTGTAGTTATAGTCCTTTCCTGCCCTGTTTTATGTTGGTTCGCTCCAGCTTGAGTTCCTCTCTTGGAGCCTTTACTAAAAGTAGCGAGAAGCAAGCATCTTATACCAAACACTTGAAATGTTTTTCTCCATGTTCTTTGGAGTTGGAGGTTCAGATGCCATGTGCTCTACCTTCCATGACATCATAGATGGTGGTTTTAACAAACATTTGTCCATGGCCTAGCAAAACTCACTGGCTTTATCACTGTCACATGCTGGGGAATTCTGAGTAAATGCCGCGTATTTCAGATTATCTTCTGTTCAGCTCCTCTTCCAGGTACAAAGTTTTGTGTTAGTTAAGATGCAGGTTTGGTGGCTGTGATAGAAGTTCAAAATAAGAGTGGCTTAGACAAGAAAAGAGACTATTTCCCAGTCACATAATAGAACAAGTTGTTAAGGTGGCATAGCTTTACAGGGAGGTCAGTGCTTGGGTATCTTCTATTTTTCTTTTATCCAATCACTATGGCATGGCCTTTGTGGCCCAAAAGAGCTCATCACCACATCTGCATGTTAGCTAGGGAAAAGGGGAAAATACTCCCTTCACTGACACACAGCAGTCACCAAAGCTGGTCAAGTGGCTATTGAGAAGGTGCAAGGGCAGCTGGGAAAACTGCAATGCATTCTGGGTATTGGTGAGAAGGCAGCCACTCTCATCTACTCTGATATTGAGAATTACGTGTGATTGCTTTTAATTTTCATGTTAAACTTATTATGTGAGTTGGAACATTAAAGAAAAAATACACAAACAAATAAACTAGAGAATATTTTCCACTCCATTCATGTGACCGCCAGTCTTTGATGGAGTTGGAGCCTGACAGAGATGAGAGGCAGAGCTCACAGGATAGAAAGATTTGAATTTGACTTTACTTTTAAATGCTTTCTTAATAGCTGAGTCCAAAAGTTAAGTTAAAAAAAAAACTTGTTTAATTCTTCCCTCTGTCTCTAGGTAGCCCTGCATTAACATGATCATGAATACATTCCATTTAAAGACCTCCTTGAAAAGACGGTTCACAAATTGCCTCTATTAATGTTTCTCAGTTTTCTAGCCAAAACAAATATCTCAAGTTGTGCATTTCCTTTACGTAACAGTGTGCAGTTGTGATAAACAAATTATACATGGAACTGACATGATCCTACAACATAAACTCTTTGAGAACTGAGGCTGTGCATTTTTTAGATTAGTAGATATTTTGCAATTTTTTTAATGGAGTCTCACTCTTCTGCCCAGGCTAGGAGTGCAGTGGCATCATCTCAGCTCACTGCAACCTCTGCCTCCTGGGTTCAAGTGATTCTTCTGCCTCAGTCTCCCGAGTACCTGGGATTACAGGCATGCGCTACCACGCCCGAATACTTTTTGTATTTTTAGTAGAGACGGGGTTTCACCATGTTGGTGAGGCTGGTCTCGAAATCCTGACCTCAAGTGATCTGCCTGCCTCAGTCTCCCTAAGTGGTGGGATTACAGGCGTGAACCACCTCGCCTGGCAATCTTCTTTCAACTTAATCAGCCCTTATACACTCAAAGAGTTACTTGGGTGCATGCTTTCTCATTATCTATTTTTGTCATTGCATATATCTGAGGAAGGATAATGAGACTCTACTATCAGTAGAAGGATGGTTGGATTATCAAGTGCAACACCTTATAGACTATCTTGACTTCTCTCCCAAACTTCATGGAAGAAAAGATGGGATTTTCTGACTCTTTTTAACTTCCTAGGACTAGAGAGCCAGGAAGACAGAAAAAAGGGGCAAAAGGGGCCTTACTTTTAACTTGGTACAAAGTTTATAATGGGAACATAATAGTTCCAGAAAGCAGAATAGAAGAATCTTATTAAAGAAACCAAGACAGGGAGCTTCATTAACATTCTGCTCTTGAACTCATGCTTTTATTATATACTTATGTGCAGGGCTATTCTGAGGACCTACTATTCATTTTTTCAAATAATTCATATTTTAATGTATTTACGTAGGTAATTTACATGACATTATTTTTAGATATCATGACCTATTTCAACCGGTCATTGTTATCTATGGCTTAATTTCTGTGAAAAGCAATGAAGTCTGTCTGCAATATAGCTATGATGATCTCTAATTTTGTAGTTCTCTAATTTGTTCACACATTTAGAATGACCTTTTATGCCTTTCCAACTATGGCATCTTCTATTATTATATGATTTGGGTTGAAATGTTCACCAATACATAGTGCTTGAAATGCATATTAAAAAAGTATGAACAAGGGAGAATAGAAGTTGATACAGAAGCAGTAATACACAGTGTTCTCAAACAATCCACCTAAGTTGCCATTTCTAGTTTCGTGTCTCATAATTCAAAATCCTGGGGAGCTGCCACTGAATCATTTCTTCTCCTAATCATAAATACCTAGACCCAATACACCAGGGAATACCAGGATCTTGAAAAAAATGAAAGAATGGAATAAAAAATCAGCCTCAGGAAAGCAGCCTAAATATATTTGAAGATGACAGATTGGTAGGTTGGTAGGTAGGTAGGTAGGTAGATACGTAGATAGATACCTAGATAGATAGATAGATAGATAGATAGATAGATAGATAGATAGATAGATAGATATTCCAAGACTATAAAACTATGAACCAATTTTTAAAATCATATAATCTTCTAATATTATGCTGAGCTGAGATCACCTGCTTATATAAAATTCAAGACACATTCAAAGAGATCCTTCAGTGATAATTTTTTAATCAGAAGGAAAAAGTTTTAGATGCTACTTGAGAAAAGGACAAAGTATAGGTGGAGTTTCTCTTTTTTGCCAGTTGTTATTACTTAATTACACTATCTTTCTGGCCATAAAATGAACAAAAGGATTCATTCACTTGTCTCATTAGGTATTAAGCATCAGTTGTCGATTCATTCATTTCACACATTTCACTAGTGACACTGAATACTGCAGAGCCAAAGATGAAAGGGGAAGCATTTCACAGGCCGATGAGAAGATGCACGATTGCCATTCAGGTACTGAGGGCTGCAACAGAGGAAGGGTGGTGAGAGCACTAATGAATTCTTGCTATCTTCTGATCATTGTCTCATCCTAATAACAGCTCCCTGGAAAAGGTGCTATTAATCCCTAAAGAAACTAAAATTCAGAAAGATTAAATGACTTTCCCAAAATCACAAAACCAATATGCAATAGAGCCATAAATCCAATTCAGGCCTGTCTCATATCACAATTATTTTCTATCTGCTACACCAAGTGGCATCCTTGAGTTTTGCAAGATGCCCTCAGTGCCAAGGCATGAGTCCTTACCAGGGAAACTTTCTTTCTTTCTTTCTTTTTTTTTTTTTTTTTTGATGGAGTCTCACTCTGTAGCCCAAGGTGGAGTGCTGTGGTGCAATCTTGGCTCACTGCAACCTCTGCCTACCAGGCTCAAGTAATTCTCCTGCCTCAGCCTCTGGAGCAGCTGGAATTACAGGCGTGTGCCACCATACCTGGTGAGTTTTTTGTATTTTAGTAAAGACGGGGTTTCACCATGGTGCCCAGGGCAGTCTCGAACTCCTGAGCTCAGGCGATCCACCCGCCTCAACCTCCCAAAGTGCTGAGATTCAGAGAAATTTTCATGGAGAGGGGACAGATGGAGTCATTTCTTGTGGGGTGAACATGAGTACCACGGGTAGACTGAGGTTGGGAAAGATTTTCCAGACAATTGGAAGAGCATGTGAAAGACACAGATTTTGAGAAATGTCAAGTCTAGGGAACTGCAAGCCTTTTGGCACAAGAAAGCCACTGTGGACTGTAGAGGCAGGATGCCTAGACTCAAATCCCAACGGCTACACTTCTAAGCTTTGCAATTTTGGCGAATTTTTACCCTCTTTTTTTATCTATAAAATATAGATTTTATATATATAGATATAGATATATAGATAGATAATAATAGTACCTGCCTAATAAAGTTGTCAAAGATTAAATGTTATATGTGAAGTATTTTGTACAGTGATAGGAACCCAGGAAGGGCTCTATGAATATTATACATTATTATTATTCTAAAGTAGCTGGAATACAACTGTCAAAGGAGATAGTGGCAGGAGATAAGTTTGAATTGAAAGACTGAGGCCAGAACATAAAGTGCCTCCTATATTATATTTTATATAATTGGAACATCATTGAAAGATTTAAGTATTATTTATGTGTGTATGTGTGTTTTATATAATTAATTCTAGTTCATCATTTTAAAATATCTTTCTGGTGTCACTGTGAACAACAGATGAGAAGAAGTGAATCCTGAGTTAAGGAGACCAGCTCTCTGATTACTGCAATAATCCAGGGAGGGTACCATAAGGATTTCAACTGGAAATGAGTCCATCGTGATGGAGAGGAAGGACAGGGCTGAAAAATACTTAAGAAGTAGTATCAGTAGGACTTGGTTAAGAGAGAGCAGAGGCAGGCTACAGGGGTTGAAGGTGTCAATCACAGAGATAGGGAAAATGGGAGGAGAAGCAGGCTCTGAAAAAGTGGCTTGTCTTGTAAAATTATGTCCTATTAAAACAGTAAAAGAAATTAATATATTCAATCCCAAAATACAGGTACAATTCTTTTTGAAAGAGTTACCCAGATAATCTTGCTTGAAGTTTTCAGTTAAAGAAATTTCTTGTTAACAAGTAATGTAGTCATAGAAGAAAACACTTAAAACTTTATTGAATAAAGCTAATAAATCATTTAATATAATTTATAGGAAACTGTTACATAACACACACATTCAATACTTTTTGCTAAAGTATAAATTAATGGAAGGAGAGCACACACACAGAGGTTGAATTATGTTTATGACTTTATTAGTCAAGAATACAAAATTGAGTAGCTACATCAAGCAGAAGCACACAAAGCAGAAGCTTTACAATCCAGCACAGAATCCCTTGACTTCCAAATTCCCGAAACAGACATATAAATACAGATGACATTGTCAGAACAAAATAGGGTCTCACCAGACCTATAATGTTCTTTTCTTGATATGCACATGAATTGCATACGGTCATATGGTGCCAATTACCATTATTTCCTCTGGGCTTAGCTATCCGTCTAAGGAGAATTTACACCAACACTGTACTTCTACTTGCAAGAATATATGAAAGCATAGTTAACTTCTGGCTTAGGACCCCAACTCAGGATCAACAAAGCAGTCCTCCTGGGGGAAGCCCATTTCGCTACAATTTAAAGTCATTATAAGCATTAAATAAAAGCTAAGTACTTGTAATCAAGTGTGTTATAATGCAGTTAGGGAATTAGATTTCAGGTGTTTATTTTTAACACAAATCCGTTAATTCTGAGGCCTAAGGCAAATGCTAGTCAACATGAATGGAGAAACTTTTGATTAGTGGTATATGTTTTCAGATTTCTGGAACATTCATAGACGCTTCAATGTCTTATGTACTGAAATTTTTTAAACCATTGTTTTCTCTAGAAACTAATGAAACTCATCATAAACTCATTTTTCAATATTAAAACATAGTCATAAGTAGAATATTAATCTTATATTAATTAAGATGTTAACATATGTGAAATTTAATACTTCCTGAAAGGAAATGTCTAAAAGAAACTTTTAATTCTTCAACCACAAGGACTACACAGAACAGTTTCAGCACCAGGGATAGTTTTCTTCCTGGATAACAGCGAATGCTCTAATACTGATGAGTAAATCCTGTGTGTCTAACTTCAAATTAATTGTTAGGTTTATATGAATGAGTATAACATGATAGTTAGGAGCATAGGCACAAAGGAAACATTCAGATTTGGTGTTGTTGTCCTTGCTATTATTCTTGTTGTATGTGAGGCTGTTATGATAAAAGATACTGATTTAGGTCAAATACACATATTACTTGTGGAAAATTAATAACTCTAATTAAATATTTCTTGTTTCATACACATTAATTTTAAATACAGCCCAACAATGGACCACTATTTCTCAATACAAGAAAGTAATACATAAAAATCATGAAGTTCTTCAATCAAATTTAAATAATGCTTATTGCAAACATAAAACATAAAAAACAACACATTTTTAAAGAAATATTATCTTTCCAAACATAGCCATATAATTCCTCTGTATTAGAATTTTTCACAGGAATTCTAACTAGTATATTTTTTGTACATGCTTTAAAGAATAAAAAAATTTGAACTGTTGACCAAATGTGATATATTATATACTATTGTGTGTATTTTAAAGTGAGGGTAAAAAAAGACACCAAAGCCTCTGGGAAGTTAAACTATAAATTAACTTACAGAATTAATTAATTAGGAAGTTAAACTATAATTAACTTACAGAAATACAGAAGTTACCAAGAGGTGTTAATGCCTACCCTAGGAATGACTATAAATCTATTAGTTAGAATTTTCATATATCTCAATTTTTAATATGTAATTGTTTTGAAAAATTTGGCCAATTTGAAAAAACCATTAATATGTAAATAAATATATCTACATTAATACATATTCTTTATTAATTCTTTATTAGATACTAATCTGGGTTCTGCACAATTTTGTATCTGGCCATTTATTTGTTTTATATGCCAGTAACAAATATAAAACTTTTTGAAGCCACCAATATATTTTTAATGGATGGAGCCATCTCTATGCTGATATATCACGGTTACTACACCAATTTATAGTTAAGAGATATCTGAATGTGATGTTGGACCTAGGAAACTAGTACTTGTAAACTCAATCACCAGGAATGCATGGTTGAATGGCCAAAATTCAGGAAACGTTCAGGTGGATAAACCAATGATCCATTAACCTAACAGTATAATGGTTCCCAGGAACCAAGGGGAACAAAATTGGTTGGAGAAGAAATATACGATACTTGCAGAAAAAAAAAAAAAAACAACTTGCTGCTAAGGCCAGGTTCCTTACTGGCATGCCAACCCTCCATCCTGGGGGTAGCCAGTCCTGAGTGAGCCTGGCCTGAGGTTCGCTGGTAATCACTACACATGTCTAGCTAGTGGCATTCCTTGGTCAGATTTGAATGTAGAGATAGAAAGCAAACAAACAAACAGTTACCTAAAGACAGTAATTCTCTGCCATCCACAGGAGGGTTTTGCCTAGCATTCACATGCATGTTGCTACAGTACAATTGATTCATTAATTAACTTTAGCCAGTTACTTAGTAAACTCAGGTCAACAAGAGAGGAGGCAATGCTTTCATTCCTAGCTGAAACCATACATACTGAGGATCTAATAATGAGTGCATACATCAACGACTGAGTTTTTTTACTTTCAAAATATTTTGTGGTATCATGAAAACATGGTGTAAATCCCAAGGGAAATTTGTCTAGAGATTTGACAAAGCTTTATCTTGCTGTCCAATTAGAAAATGGATGACTGGAAAGGTTCTTCTAAAAACTGTCTAAGATATTTATTGCCAGAATTTTCTTGAGGAGAAACTGTTGGTTCAGTTCCACCTACATTCCCTTACCTCAATCATGTAATCCTGAGCACCTGCTCCTCAAGAGTCAATGCTTTCCTTCAAAGGATCCTTATACATACACTGGAGCTGACACACAAAACTGCCTTGCTGCATTTTTGAAGATCTCAAATTTGGCCTCTCGTTTACATTATCCTTCATTTTGTTCATCACATTTCCAGATTCCTGACTGTTTACCATACTTTATATTGCCTTCCTATTCCATGCTTGAGGATCCATGGTCACTGCAACTGTCTTTTCAGGTTTGCCCCAACTGTGGCTTGTGTGACTAGTTTTGATTCCTTGCCATTTGATTCCTGACCACTAGCTCTGGGCATGGAACCTGCCTAGCTCCAATTTTTTTTTTTTTTTGAGAGGGAGTCTTGCTCTGTTGTCCAGGCTGGAGTGCAGTGGCCACTGCAACCTCTGCCTCCTGGGTTTAAGCGATTCGCCTGCCTCAGCCTCCCGAGTAGCTGGGATTGCAGGCATGCGCCACCACACCCAGCTTATTTTTGTATTTTTAGTAGAGACAGGATTTCCCCATGTTGGCCAGGCTGGTCTCAAACTTCCTACCTCAGGTGATCCGCCCGCCTCAGCCTCCCAAAGTGCTGGGATTACGGGTGTGAGCCACCACGCCCGGCCCTGCTTAGCTCCTTTTAACATCCCCCACAACTTGTCACACACTTTATCCAAACCAGTTCCCTGCTCTGAGTCTACGAGCCGTGACTCACTACTGCCTGTATTTCCAGATGACTGGAATTACTGCTCCATTCCAGACTGCTGCCAGAATTAATGCTATTGCTTTCTCTGTAATACTTTGTACTTTTCAAAGGATCATAATTTATCTCATTTGTGCTTACAACCCCTTGCTATAAGGAGAGCTGTTCATTCCTATGCTCTCATTCCTATTTCATTGGTAAGAAAATCAAGACTCCAAGAGGCCAAATAATTTACTTAACACAACAATGATGATTCAATACTTTGAATGCTAGTTTTGAGGACCTTATTATTCCCCCAAAATCATGTTTTAGGGAATTTAACAGTCCCATAGAGGAATGATTTTATTCTGACTTTAAAACCTTTTGTTTTTCTTCCTTTAATATGTGACATTGCCTTGTAATGTAAGTAATCTGTGTCAAACTATTGAATGTATTGAATTTTTAGAATTTTTACCTTTAAGTTATTTCCTCCTTTCTTTCCTTGAGACATTTATCAAGTATTTACCATGTATCAATCAATGAGCATAGCTTATTGCTGCAGAGTTTATTTATAAGCTATAGTCCCTGCCTTCAAGTAGTGCTAACGTAGTCAGGAAAAAATTGTATAACAAATTACTACAAGACTATATTTTTTTCATAAAAATAAATACCATAAAAAAGTATCATTTTCTGAAATCATATTATTTATATACATTTTACTAGTTTATTGTCTGTGACCTGTATTAGAACATAAGCTATATGAGGATGGGGACTTTGTTTCATTTACCGCTATATTTCCTGTACCTTGAAACTACACATGGCTTGCAAGATACATTCAATAGATACGTGTAGTAAGGAATAAAATGTTAGTTCTCCTTTAGGCTTTTAAGGGCGCCTGTAGTCCCAGCTACTCCGGAGGCTGAGGCAGGAGAATGGCGTGAACCCCGGGGGGCGGAGCCTGCAGCGAGCCGAGATCGCGCCACTGCACTCCGGCCTGGGCGATAGAGCGAGACCCCGTCTAAAAAAAAAAAAAAAAAAAAAAAAATTCTCTTATGTTTCTAGTGAATGAAGACTGTTTATTAGATACCACATGAGTGGCACTCATTGTATAATCAGTTAGTAGATTTACTTTTACATCTATTTTTTGAGTGGTCCCAGCAATAATTAGTGAAACATAGTGTAAGAACCAACCATTACCCTTGTTTTATAAATGACGAAACATACTCCAAGATTATGTGAATGGAAAAGGAAACATGGGAAAATCATATTTCTGAACATGATTTGTACAATTATAGGTTTTGCTTTAGGAAGACTCACTGTTAAATGTGTGTGAGTGTTTGTGTGTGTGTTTTTATTATAATAGTATATATGCTTATTGCAAATCATTTAAAAATAAATGTGAAGAAGAAATGGAAAGTCGCCCGTAATCTCATTGCTCCATGGTCACTATTGTAAACATTTGACATTTGTTAAATCTATTATTTATGTCCTGTATTCAAAGTAGTGTGGAGGTAGGAAAGATCACTGGACTAGTCAGGAAATTTGAATAGTCTACCTGTCTGTTACCTTAGCTTTTGACCTTGGTGTAGGGATTCCATGACTACCAACATTTAATTTTTAAAATTATTTCTTACCTTACCTTCTTCTCCAGTTTCTACTGTTATTTCTATTAAATAAATATGACTTTGTTTTGCAGTGAGATAGCTAGATTAACAGCATTGCCTTTATAGTCAGTGAAGAATAAAAGATGATGTTTCGCTTAGCTCATGTAGTTCTAGTTCTCAAGAATATGATATGTGATACTTTTTGAAATATTAAAAGTCATTTAAACAGTATCCATTTGACTATATAAAAGGCTTGCTAGGCTCTCCATGAAGGGAGCAATTCAAATAGATGGTTTGTAACATCTTTTTCAGTTTTAAAATATGGATACACTGATTCCTTTGCACACTGATATATGAACTCATTCTTCCTTCTTATTATTCCCCAAGTGGTAATTATTTTGCTTCTAGACCAGCAAGCTAATATATCAAAAACTCTTACATGTAAATATAGTTGTTTAAAAATATTTATGCTGTGTAATGTCTGTAACTTATGAGTTACAGACATGATATCCATTATATTTTTGCCTAATAATTCATTTTTAGGAAAAACTAAGAATAAAGTTATTCTTTGTATTTTTACCAATCTTTTCCCAACCAAGTGTTACTGAAACTGTCATTCCAAAATCTTTTTACCTTTTAAGGTTCTCACTTTTGAGGCTGAGAACTATGAAACTAGTATTCAAATTTGCATTCATTGTTGTAATTTCTGGCAGCATGTCCAATTTACTTCTACTGTTAGGTGCTTGTTTGTTGGACTTATGAAGAACTAAGAAGGATTTTCTAGTAGCCCAGAGTTATGTTATTTTTTGCTTAGTGACAATTTTTACAAGAGACCTTATTATAATGAAACCAATGAAATGCATCACAGTACCTTTTTCAGAGTGCCAGTGGCTTATGAGATATTTTTTGATGTAAACTTGTTAAAGCCATGTAACTAACCAAGCTTATATCCTTATTGTAGAACTAGAGACATATTATAAATATTTATAACAAACAAAATTGGGGTAAGAATCCTTCATTTGTTCTATTTTTTGGTCAGTCAATAAATATATTTTTAAAAATTTGTGTCTGTGACTGGTTTTGGTAACAGTGTAATACTGGCCTCATAGAATGAGTTTGGAAGTACTCCTTCCTCCTCTGTTTGGAAGTATGCCCTTCTCTATTTTTCAGAATAGTTTGAGTGGAATTAATATTAGTTCTTTAAATGTTTGGTTAGAATTCAGCAGTGAAGCTATCATTTCCCAGACTTTTCTTTACTGGGAGACTTTTATTACAACTTCAGTCTTGTAACTTGTTATTAGTCTGTTCAGGTTTTGGATTTCTTCCTGGTTCAATCTTGGTAGTTGTATATGTGTAGCAATTCATAAATTTCTTCTAGATTTTCCAATTAATTTGCATGTAGTTGCCCACAGTAGCCGCTAATGATCCTTTGAGTTTTTGCAGTATCAGTTGTAATGTCTCCTTTTTTATTTCTGATTTTCTTTATTTGGATCGTCTCTCTTAGTCTGGCTAAAGATTTGTCAATTTTGGTTAGCTTTCCAGAAAATAAACTTTTCATTTCTTTGATCTTTTGTATTTTTTATTTCAATTTTATTTATTTCTGCTCTGATCTTTATTATTTCTTTTCTTCTGTTAATTTTGGATTTGGTGTGCTCTTGATCATTCAGTTCTTTAAGATGCAGCATTTGATTGTTTATTTGATATTTTTCCTCTTTTTTGATATTGGCACTTATAAACATCCCTCTTAGTACAACTTTTGTTGTATCCCATAGATTTTGGTATGTTGTGTTTCTATTATTATTTGTTTCAAGAAATTTTTCAATTTCTTTCTTAATTTCTTCATTGACCCACTTGTCATTCAGGAGCATATTGTTTGATTTCCATGTATTTGTATAGTTTCCGAAATTTCTCTTGGTATTTCTAGTTTTATTCCATTGTTGTCAGAGAAGATGCTTTATGTTATTTCATTTTTTTGGAATGTTTCAAGATTTGTTTTGTGACCTAACATATGGTCTGTCTTTTCACCTGATCCATGTGCTGAGGAAAATAATGTGTATTCTGCAGCTTCTGGATGAAATGTTCTGTAAATATCTATTAGCTCAATTTGGTCTGTAGTGAAGATTAATTCTGATGTTTCTTTGTTTTCTTTCTGGAAGATGTGTCCAATGCTGAAAGTGAGGTTTTGAAGTCTGCAGATATTATGGAGCCTATAGCTGTCTTTAGCTGTAATAGTATTTCCTTTATATATCTGGGTGCTCCAGTGTTGGGTGCATATATATTGAAATTATTATATCCTCTTGCTTAATTGACCCCCTTATCTTTATATGGTGACTTTCTTTGTCTCTTTTTATAGTTAGTTTTTGTCTTGAAATTTCTTTTGCCTGATATAAGTATAGTGACTTCTGCTCTTTTTTTGGTTTTCTTTGGCATGGGATATCTTTTTCCATCTGTTTATTTTCAGTCTTTGTGTGTCTCTATAGGTGAAGTGTGTTTCTTTTAGGCAAAAGATCAATAGGTCTTGCTTTTTCATCCATTTAGTTAGTCTGTGTCTTTTGATTGGAGAGTTTAGTGTATTTACATTCACTGTTATTATTAAGTAAGGATCTACTCTTGCCATTTTGTTTTTGGTTTTCTGGTTGTTTTGTGGTCTTCTTTCTTGCATTCTTGTCTTCCTCTAGTGAAGATGATTTTCTCTGGTGATTTAGTTTCTTGATTTTTATTTTTTTTGTGTCCATTATATGTTTTTTGGTTTGAGGTTACCATGAGCCTTGCAAATGCTGTCTTATCACTCATCATTTTAACCTGATAACATGATACTATTTGCATAAGCAAACAAGCAAAAAGAAAACTAGTAAAAACTTGCCTTAACCTCATTTCCTTGCTTTTTAACTTTTCGTTGTTTCTGTTTATGTCTTATTATACTGCCTATGTCTTGAAAAGTTGTTGTAGTTATTATTGTTGTTTAATTCATCATTTAGTCTTTCTACCTAGGATAAGAGTAGTTTGCAAACCACAGTAACAGTGCTTATAACATTCTGTATTTTTCTGTGTACTTATATTACCAGTAAGTTTTGTATTTTCAGGTGATCATTTATTGCTCATTAATGCCCTTTTCTTTCTGATTGAAGTACCCCCTTTAGCATTTCTTGTAGGACAGGTCTGGTGTTGATGAAATCCCTTAGCTTTTATTTGTTTGGGAAAGTCTTTATTTCCTCTTCATGGTCAAATGATATTTTCACTGGATATACTATTCTAGGGTAAAAGTTTTTTTCCCTCAGCAATATAAATATGTCATGCCACTGTCTCCTGGCATATAAGGTTTTCACTGAAAAGTCTGCTGCCAGATGTATTGGGACTCCTTTGTATGTTATCGTTTATTTCTCTTGCAGCTTTTAGGATTCTTATTTTATTCTTGACCTTTGGGTGTTTGATTATTAAATGTCTTGAGGTAGTCTTCTTTGGGTTAAATCTGCTTGGTATTCTATAACCTTCTTGTACTTGGATATTTTCTCTAGGTTTGGGTAGGTCTCTGTTATTGGAAGGTTTACTCAAAATAAACTTTCTAACCCTGTTCTCTACCTCTTTTTCAAGGCCAATACCTCTTAGATTTGCCCTTTTGAGGCTATTCCCTAGATCATGTATGCATGTGTCATTGGTTTTTATTCTTTTTTCTCCTCTGTGTGTTTTCAAATAGCCTTTCTTCAGAAGCTCATTAATTCTTTCCTCTGCTTGATCCAGTTTGCTCTTGAAGGACTTGATGCATTCTTAAGTATGCCAATTGCATTTTTGAGCTCCAGAATTTCTGCTCGAGTTTTAAAAATTATTTCAACATCTTTGTTAAATTTATCTGATAGAATTCTGAATCCCTTCTCTGTGTTATCTTGAATTTCTTTGAGTTTCCTCAACACAGCTATTTTGAATTCTCCATGTGAAAGGTCACATATCTTTGTTTCTTGAGGAGTGATTCTTGGTGCCTTATTTAGTTCTTTTGGTGAGGTCATGTTTTTCTGGATGGTGTTAATGCTAGTAGATGTTCCTTGGGGCCTGAGCATTGAAGAGTTAGGTATTTATTATACTCCTCATTGCCTGAGCTTATTTGTAGCCATCCTTCTTGGGAAGGCTTTCCAGTGACACTCTGGTTCTTGCAGACTTGTAGAGGTACTGCCTTGATGGCCTTGGATAAGATCTGGGATAATTCTCTAGATTACCAGGCAGAGTCTCTTTTTCTCTTCCCTTACT
Source organism: Gorilla gorilla gorilla (assembly GCF_029281585.2). Lineage (NCBI taxonomy): Eukaryota > Metazoa > Chordata > Mammalia > Primates > Hominidae > Gorilla > Gorilla gorilla. Next base: position 32,946,556 of record NC_073235.2, read on the forward strand.
TTCTCCCAAGCCCACAGAGTCTCTCTCTCTCTCTGTTCTGAGATACCTAAAGCTGGAGCTGATATGATGTATGATACAAGCACCCCTATGACCACCACCACCATGACTGTGCTGGGTCACACCTGAAGCAAGCACAGTGCCGGGCCTTGCCTTAATCACTCCTTGGCTATAGCCTATGTTCACTCAAGGCCCTGGGGCTCTACAATTAGCAGGTAGCAAAGTCAGCTGGGCCTGTGTCCTTCTCTTCAGGGTGGCAAAGTCCCCCTGGCCACCAGTGGGTCCAGAGATGCCATACGGGAGTCAGGGACTAGAGTCAAAAACCTTAGACATCTACCTGGCATTGTGTTGTATTGCGGCTGAGCTGGCGCTCAAACCACAAGTCACAATCCTTCCCACTCTTTCCACTTTTTCCCCTTTCCAAAAGCTGAGGAGCCTCACCCTGTAGCCACTGCCACTCCTGGCCATGAGGAGTACTGCCAAAGTACCATCGATGTTCCCTTAAGGAGAAAGGGCTCTTATGTCAGCTTGTGGTGAATATTGCCTGGCCTGGGACTCACCCGTCAGGGCAGTGGGCTCTGCTCTGGCCCAGGGCAGGTCTAGAAATGCTGTCTAAGAGTCAAGTCCTAGAATTGGGGACCCCAAGAGCCCACTTGGTGCTCTACCCCACGGTGGTGGTGTTGGTACCTAAGATGCAAGACAAAGTCCCCTTTACTCTTCCTTCTGTTTTTATCAAGTGGAAGGAGTTTTGCCCCATAGCCACCACAGCTGGTAATGTGCATAGTCTCACCTGAAGCCAACAAGTCTCAGAAGCTCACCAAGGCCCTCAACATAGTACCCGTGTATCACTGCTGGTTATTCAGGACCGAAGGGCTCTTCAGTTAGCAGATGATGAATGCTGCCAGGACTGGGTCCTTTCCTTCAAGGCAGTGGGCTTCCTTCTGGCCCAAGGTATATCTAGAAATGTCATCCCAGAGCTAGAGCCTGGAAGAGGGCCTCAAGACCTCAAGGTCCCCTGTCCTTTTGTGACAGAGCTGATAAGCAATATGCAAGACAAACTCCTCCCAACTCTTCCCTCTCCTCTTCTCAAGTGAAAGGAAGGGGTTTCTTTTGGATCCACAAGCAGTGCAGTCTGGGGTTAGGGGAGAGGTGATGCCAGCATTCCCTTAGCTGCCCCAGCTGGTATCTCAATATGTCCCATGCCACTTTAGTCCATTGTCTTTGGGCCTAGTTCAGCACTAGGACTCAACTATGAGGTGCAGTCCTTATGGCCTAGACTATCTTTCAAGTTTACTTAGACACCAAGAGCACTCTGGCCTTTGGTACTGAGGTTTTCAGGCACTCAGGTTTGGACTGCTGGTATCAGTGATTGCCCTCTGGCTAAGGCTGGTTGAGATGCCTTCTTTTGGGTGGACTTCAGCTTAGTTTGGTCAGGTTTTCCTTTTTGCTGCAACAAAACGGCACTGAGTTCAGTGCCTCACAATTGCTCTGTTCTCCCTTCACCAGCACCTAGAGATGCTCTTGGCACCAAGCCATGCTGCTGGGGTCAGGGAGGGGTGGCATCAGAGACTCAGAACTGTTTTTCTGTCTTTTCAGTGTCTCTTTCAGTGATACGAGGTTAAAACCAGGTACTGTGAGTGCTCACCTGATTTTTAGCTCTTATGAAGATGCTTTTTTCTGTGTAGTTGTTAACTTAGTATCCTTGTGGTAGGGGCAGGGGGATGATCTGTGGAGTTTTCTGTTCTGCCATCTTGTCTCACCTCCCTCCTAAAAAAATATTCTTAAATGAGGTTGTAATGTTTGTATGAACTTGCATGAAGACAGACTTCTTGTGCTTGGATCCTGGGTCTCTTACCCGTTTTGTAACATTCTTCAACATACTTATAACTCTGTGCCTATGATTCTTTCTTTGTAAAATGAAGATAATAATAGTGTCATAATGGATGTAAAACCTTTAAAACAATACTAAATGCCATGTAAGGTTAGGTGGTGGTATTATTACTATTTATCTTATTTATATCATATTCTGTGGTGATCTGTCAGTATCTGTGAATACCTTTCAGTGATAGGAAATTAATTCTACTTCTTGATCCTAATTCTACTCCCTGTCTGTTCCTAATCTTGTTTTTCCTTTGCTTCCTCTTTTCTCATCTACTCATATTTTATGCCTTCCTTCATGCTTTATATAACTTGTAGCCACCTTCAGTGTTTTTTTGGAATAAAGTAGTGTATGCATACATACATATAAATCTTTGTTTCTAGAATTTAGCACTGTTAGTGCATGGTCTTTATCTTGGATGTTCATATATTCTAGTTCCCAGAACAGTAACTTCTAGACCTTAATAAATTATTTATTGAATGAACAAAGGAATTAATGACTTCGAATTTGTGAGGTGTTGTATATGATTATTATTTTATTCCTAAATCTTATCATTCTTTAGACCAAAAGGATATCCAGTTTGACAGTGTTCTTTTTTAAGAATGATGCTTATAACTGAATATAATAGTTCCTATGGGATTCAATCAACAGAGAGTAACAGAGTTATTATTATGTTATTTTATTCTGTGTGTATTTGTCTATTACTGCACTTAAAATACGAAATGGGAGGGGCAGTATGACTTTGGACTCATTTGCCATAATGCTGAAGTCAAATGTGTTGCTGTTAAATCAGCTTTCTTTACCCAATTCACATTTGTGCTTAAAAAAAAAGCATTACAAGACCTTGCATATTTCTGTTCAACTTATTTTTAACATTCATTTCATTATTGCAACATTTATTGTAAGTTGTATCAGTTTCATATTTCTTCATCTTCTATATATGGAGATTATGCCCCAGTTACATCTCTTTATCTGTAAGACTAGTAATATCAAAAAAGAAAATGAATTTCGTGTCTTAAAATTTATCCTTAGTAAATTCTATATTTTCTGTTGATTATCACTTTTAAAGGCCAAACCCTCTTTTTAGGAATTTTTCCTGAATCGCACCCAGGAATCACATGCTGTAGTTTGCTCTGTTTTACTAGATTTGAAATCACCCTTTCCCATTTATGTGAAAATTAGATTTCTGCTTGTAGGGAAAAGAAAGAGAGATCACACTGTTACTGTGTCTATGTAGAAAGGGAAGACATAAGAAATTCCATTGTGACCTGTACCTTGAACAACTGCTTCTCTGAGATGCTGTTGATTTGTAACTTTGCCCCAGCCACTTTGCCCCAGCCACTTTGCCCCAACATTGAGCTCACAAAAACATGTGTTGTATGGAATCAAGGTTTAAGGGATCTAGGACTGTGCAGGACGTGCCTTGTTAACAAAATGTTTACAAGCAGTATGCTTGGTAAAAGTCATCGCCATTCTCTAGTCTCGATAAACCAGGGGCACAGTGCACTGTGGAAAGCCACAGGGACCTCTGCCCTGGAAAGCCGGGTTTTGTCCAAGGTTTCTCCCCATGTGATAGTCTGAAATATGGCCTCATGGGATAAGAAAGACCTGACCGTCCCCCAGCCTGACACCCGTGTAGGGTCTGGGCTGAGGTGGATTAGTAAAACAGGAAAGCCTCTTGCAGTTGAGATAGAGGAAGCCCACTGTCTCCTGCCTGCCCCTGGGAACTGAATGTCTCGGTGTAAAACCCGATTGTACATTTGTTCAGTTCTGAGATAGGAGAAAAACCGCCCTATGGTGGGAGGTGAGACATGTTGGCAGCAATGCTGCCTTGTTATTCTTTACTCCACTGAGATGTTTGGGTGGAGAGAAACATAAATCTGGCCTACGTGCACATCCAGGCATAGTACCTCCCCTTGAACTTAATTATGACATAGATTCTTTTGCTCACATGTTTTTTTGTTGACCTTCTCCCTGTTATCACCCTGCTCTCCTACTGCATTCCTCTTGCTGAGATGATGAAAATAATAATCAATAAAAACTGAAGGAACTCAGAGACCAGTGCTGGTGCAGGTCCTTGGTATGCTGAGTGCTGGTCTCCTGGGCCTACTGTTGTTTCTCTATGCTTTGTCTCTGTGTCTTATTTCTTTTCTCAGTCTCTCATCCCACCTGATGAGATATCCCACAGGTGTGGAGGGGCAGGCCACCCCTTCAGTGTTCGCTACTTTCAGCGCTTACAATGCCTGTCATTTATCTGTAGCTCTTATACTTTTTATAAAAAATAATTTTATACCAAAAGCCTTGAAATTTTTTTAGAGTAGTAGCTTTGAATTGTTGTTATTATTTTATTCTACTGTTATCGGTATCCTCCCATGTTAACACTATTGTTTCTTTCTGTTTACTTTCAGTTGGTTGGCGGAGAATTTGAACTGGAGATGAACTTTATTATCCAGGATGCTGAGAGTATAACATGCATGACAGAGCTTTTAGAGCACTGTGATGTAACATGTCAAGCAGAAATAGGGAGCATGTTTACAGCCATTCTATGAAAAAGTGTTCGGAATGTACAGACTAGCACAGAAGCTGGACTAATTGAACAAGTATTCCTGAAAATGAGTGCTGTAGATGACATGATAGCAGGTATGGGGTTGTCTGTCAGGAAAGTATAACTTAAATGTTTATAAAGTTTCACATACTTCTCTTTATATTCTATAGGTAATGTAGATTTGTTGACACTGCTTTGATTTAAAATAAATGGAAATGTATGGAAATTTTACTTTTTATATTAATGGAAAACCTGAAAAGTGAAAGAAGAAAAACATAATTATTATAGTAGACAAACATAATTACTAACGTTGTTTTCTAAATTTTAGAAAATCTCAGTACCACGGAGTGCTATGAAATCTATCAGAAAAATAAACAGTATCTTTTTATGTAGTATTTCATTAAGCTTTTACATAATTAAAATGCCACAATAGGTATTACAGTTCTGTATAATGAGCATTTCACCAAATTCCCCTAGTTCTGTGCCCCTCAATCTGGCATATATGCAACTATGACAGGAAGTACTAAAAGCCTTAGATAAGCATGGTGTATCTTTTTTTTTTTTTCCCTACGTGTATTTTTTGTTGCTTTTTGTTTTTTTTCTGTAAAATGTCCCGGTTCTTCCATGACTTATAAACATGATTTATACCGAGGAGATGGGAAAGTGGACGGGGCAAGGTGGACTGACCAGGGATGGGGAAGTGATTCAGGAAGGCCCCAGGGGCCAGTGTCAGGGGCAGGGGCGGGAGCTTCTTCTCCAACGTGGCACACACGATCCAGTTGCTATCCACAGAGCCTTTGGCCTTGGGCAGGTCCAGCTGGTACCCGAAGGAGATGCTGGTGTCCTGCATCCTTGTGTTGGCCTCAAACTCCACACCCACCTGCAGCTGGTCACTGGCTTTGTGGTAGTATGTTGCGTGCATGCCCGCCTGGCCCAACGTTACCGTTGCCAACCAGTTGTTCAATGTGTATTTCCCAGCTGGAGACATGACAGTGCTCTCCTCCCCAGGCTGCTGGTGGTAGACCAGCTCTCCGCCCAGGGCCAGGCAAGGCGTGATGCTCTGGAGGTAGTGGGCTACGAGGATTCCTGAACCCACGAGGACGTCTGGGTTTCCCCAGGGTGACGGCTGCTGTGAGTCAGAGCCCCGATACTCCCCGTCCACCTGCCAGTTCACAAACTTCGACTGCTGGGTCTGGATGGCCATCTTGGACCTGAGACCGGGGCCCAGCTGGTGAATGACCTGAGCGTTGAGACTGCCGCTGTTGTCCATGTCACCCACCAATACAAGGAACGCCTCTATGGGACTCAGCTGCTTTGTCCCCACATACGTGACCCCGAAGTGGTAGTTGGACTCCCTGATTGTGCTGAGGGCTACTGTGTGGTTCACCTGGAAATGGTTACTCAACCCTTTGTTGACTATGAGCTTGACACCCTCCATCTGAATGGGAAACAGCTCCTTGCACTTCCGGTGGCACTCCCCGAATGTGCCCGGGTTGGGCAGCCAGCCGCAGGCCCCATCCTCGGCGGCCCCTGAGGCGCTGGCAGTTGCAGCCCCGGGGGTCAGTTCCGAACCTCGACTCGTACTGGTGCCGGCGCCCAGGCCGCCTCCCAGCGGCGGCAGCGTGAAGCCCGGCGGCGAGGGCGGAGGTGGCGGCAGCTCCACGAGGGCCGGCGTAGGCGGCGGTGGCGGCCCTGCGGGCGGCGACCTGGCGGCCAACACGTTCCCCATGGTCGCTGGCAGCGGCGCCTGCTCCCGGCCTGGGCTCCGCTCCCACCCCGTGCGTGACGCGCAACCGAACCCGCTGCCGCCGCCGCCGCCACCACCGTTGCCACCACCGTCGCCACCACCGTCGCCAGCATGGTGTATCTTTTGGACATGTCCATTTTGGAAGAAACTTTTGTGTTAAAATAAACTAATATATTATGGGCTAGAACATAAAATTCACCAAGAATTTCAAGATAAAAATACTAATGTTTTGCTTGTTTGGGTTATTTCAAACAATAGCTTTGAAATCTATAATTGTTTCACCACCAACCCTTTCTTTACCTCCTTGCATGCTCATTCTTCTGTGTGGCTAGATGCATTTCAGAAAAGTGTTTTGAATATTATTCCAGAGCAAGTATCATTCCAGAAAATAAGTTTAAAGTTTGAAATGTTTATTTTTTGTAAGCCATGAATCTTCAGCTTAAGTATCTTCTGACATAAAAGCATTTTCATAATTATAAAAGTTCTGATATTACTCTCCACAGTATTATATCTGATCCTGCAAAGTAGTTCAGATACCAGAGAATACTCTTAAACATTTTGACTTATGCATTTATTTTTAAAATTTATGGAACAAGACATTAAATGAGAAAGAATGGAATGAAAAATGGGTTAAAAGAATGCAAAATTGCAGAAAGAATGCTTTGAATTTAAATATTTCCAAAAATTTGATTTTCTGAGAAAATATGTTAAAAATCATATCTAATTACCTTCAGGGTGGCATATATCTTTTTTTATAATGACTTAGCACCCCTGTATTGGGGACTGATGGCTAACTTGGTGAAAAATGAGATTCAGACATCTATTTCTTAGAATATCTTTTTAATACAGATATATTAATAGTAGCATTTCTATAAATTCTAGAGTTACTTAATAGGAATTTATTAATATAGACTTATGTGTACACGTTTTATAGAACATCATATGATCCTTCAATTCTTATATCTGAGTTTAAGCTCTTAATTTTTTTTTTTTTGTAAATTTCCTGCTACTCTACGGAGTGCAGTTTAGAGAATGAGCCAAAATTACATGCATAGTCGTTTACTGGTACATAATTCATCAGCACTGAAATGTAAAAGTGACAGTGAGGGTGACTGTACCATAGAAGTTCATATTTTGACATTGCTATTATATAAAGCTTCTTAATTCTCCTTTTTCTCAGTAATAATATTAATAACACAAAATTTTTCACTTTTTGTAATTTCTAGTATTTCCCTTCAAAAGAGCTTGATGATGGAAGGATATGAGAAAAGAGAATAAATATCAGAAAAATACCTCTGTCTTGCTTTTTAACAGAGAACTTAAACTTTAAATATTATACTAAGGAAGAACCAGTAGCCACCAAAACACTACTAACTGTTCACATCTGAATGTATTGTAGTATGTTAAGTTCAATGGGGTACTTTTTATTTAATAATGTAGTAAAAGTGTCACTAGAAAGTGGCTAAATTAAACATTTATAGCAAATTGATAAGAAAAATTATATTGTTTGATAATAAAATGTTATTTATATTGTATGATAATAAAACTGCCTGAACTAGTTGCTTACACACTAAAATCTGAAACGTTAGTATAGGGTTTAACTCATCTGAAATAGTGTGTGTGTGCACGCACGTGTATGTGCGTGTGTATGTGTATTTTTTTTCATGGCAAGCACTTAGAATTCTTTGACTACTTTGAGATTATTTATTGGCCATCTACAGAGTATTTTCTGTATCTTCAGCCATTATGTTTGGAGTAGATTACATTCCTTACTCTTGAAGAACTCTGATGGCTAGACATGCAAATACAGCTTGTTTTATAAATGATACTGTAGATTTAGGTACTCAAAACTATGGGGACACAATTGAAAAGAGAAACCAAGCTAGGTTGAAGTCCAGAAAAGCTTCACAGATGAGGAACATATTAGTCTGCTATTAAAGGATAATTGAGATTTTGTTGGAAGGAAGAATGATTTGGATAGAAGCAACGTGATGTATAGGAAGAGGAACTATAAAAGAACAAGTGGAATAGCCGGTATATTTAGATGTACTTTGGAATGTGGGGTTGGGTACTAGAGGAGGATAAAATCAAAAGGGTTTGTTGGAGCCATAGCATGTGGGAAGTCTTGTATAACCTGAAGAAATTGAAATTTTATTCTGAATGCAGAAGATTTTTGACATGGAAGGTCCGTGTTGTATTTGAGAAAGGCCATTATCAGCAATGTGAAGGATCTGTTTGGGGAACAGATTAATTTTAAAGTCATAATGGGTAATTATCTTTTATGTAGAATTTGGATAAAGTCTAGGAAAATAAATAAATCCATTCAGATGTTTCTTGAAGTCAGGTGAAATAATCAGCTACTTTCTCATTTATTCCTTAGAATGGCTACATTTTATTTGATTGCTATTTTCAAGGGAGTCCTATATTATTCCTTTTCTGCTTATGAATGGATCTGAATCCTTTTTGGTTATAAATATCAGTGGTTATGTTTCTGAGTAATAAATGTCATGCTTTGCCTTTCTTGGTTTCAATGTTGTTAGCATTATGAACATTATCTCTTAATGCTTGCATTTCTTCAATATTGATTCCATTAACTTTCTCTAGCTCAGTCATTTTTGGCTTTAAATATTCAATCTCCTTTAACCAAATGGATTACTACTGAAAACCACTAGAATTAGTTGATCAACTTAACGATGTGTTGATCTGTAAGGATTGAAACCTCGGTAATTTTAGTATGCCAGTAATGCACAGTACAGCATACTTACCAGTAAGAACATCAAACATTCATTGATTGCCGTTGTATATGCTAGGCATTGTAAGTGTTTATATACATGAACTTATTTAATACTTGCAATACTCTGAAATAAGACTGCCTGTGTTCAAGTTCTGGCTTCACCACCTACTATTCACCTTGTACTTTTGGTGTCTTCAACTATAAAATGAGGATAGGAATAGTGCCTCTCCCATAGGATTTAATGAGAGAATCATATTTAAAGCCCTTTTGTAATGGCTGGGTCAGAAATGTGAGCACAGAAATATGTGAGCTATTACTATCTTTTAAGCTCTATTATAAAATATGATATATGGATAATATGAGAGCAAGTTTTAAATAAGCATCTGAACTTCCAAACATAAATGGGGTTGAACTTCAAAGTGGTCATTTTGGGAGATTATACATTAATTTCAGTGGTACCTTCATTTTTCAATGACTACACATTTTTCTACCTCATGATTAAATTTACAGCTAAGGGGAATGCTCCTGTAGAAGAAAACAACTATATTTCGTAGTTACATATTTTTAATTTTTTAAACTAAAAATGTACTGCTTTGCTCGATCAACTGCATTATTTATCAAACTTGACTATGAACAAGTTTTTTTTTCCTTTTTCTTTTTAATTTGTATGCTATTTTCAAAGGTACACCGGAATTAGAGAGCAGGTTGTTATTTAAAATGTGAACTTTGTATAAATGTGTTCTGTATTTGCTGATTGCAAATGGTCCTTAAAAGTAGATAAAGTCTACTTGGTGGTAGGCTTTTGTTGGCAATTAATTTGTTTTTATGTATTTCTGGGATTTTAGATTGAAATACTGAAAGCTTCCATAGTCTTTTATTTCCTAGTTTAAATTTCTTATATTTACTTATAACCAAACCTTTTATATTTTTGTTTAGTTTTTATTTGACACATATTAAACTCCTTCTACCATACAGGGACATAACTTTTATTTTTATAGGAATGTTTAACAGCCATTAGGTGTTTAGTTCTTTTTATCAGAGGATATACTATTCTCAGTTGTCTTTACAGTTTTCATGCTAGCAAAGGAGTTGGTTACTCTGCTTATTTTGTTGGCAACTGTTTTATAGTCACATCATTGAAGTCCAAAGGAAAATGTTTTCAACATTGTGTGAAATATGATTTTCAACCACGTAAGGCAGGTAAAAGTAAATATTTTTATAACTCACTTGTTATGGCAGAATTCTTAACTATCCTTTTATGACCTCTGTAGTATTCTTTCACTGGCTTTCCTATGCTTTTAATGGTTTTCTCTTATCCTTGTTTGCATTTTCTTTTTACTTTTATGTCTGATTTTTGTCTTCCACAAGATCAGTGCTTTGATCTCTTGTGGTGTATTTCTCTTACATTCTCTCATTATCTCAGTCTGATCTGTTCTATGGCATTCTTTCAATAGATACTTATTATTTACTGAGTATTGGACACCATTGTAGGCACTAGGGAGTTATAAATCTTTGCCTCTTTTTTAAAAAAGTTAAATGTTAAACCCCCAGATTAAGCAATGCACAGATACTTTTCTTGTGGGAGATTCACCTAATCCTGGTAGTTCTGAATCTTGTTTCCTAAGATTGGAGGTTTTGTTAATTTCTGATGCTTTAATAATGCTGGCTTCAAGGAGTGGAATGTTGCTGTACTGTTAGTTTTGGCTCATGAAACGTGTCTTTACTTAATATCCCAAATAATAACAAAAACAAGGTCAAAACACATTTTAAAAACTGCTGTAAAGAGAAAATGCAGAGAAATGTGTAACTGTATAATTAGAATTATAAGAGATAATTCATTCATAATCAGGTGGCATTTTCTAGAGAGATTTTCCTGCCTGTGTACCGGACTCCATCTTTGTGTCAGAGTAACAAGCCAACTGAAAGTCGAGATGAAAGAAAACAAGGACAGAGTGCATAGGAGTTCCTGTCACACACGTTTAAGGCTTTTTTCCCCTTCCAGGTTCAGGGTTCTTTCTTGGGTATATGACAATGAGATTGTCAATGCTTTTTAGGGCACACTGCCTCCTCCTAACAGAAATATCACCTTACCCTTTGTGATTAATGGTACAATCATAATAGATATGATGAATCCAAATGTGGTGAGGGGGAGGTCTTTATATCTTTTTCATATCTTTTTTGTTTTCTTGTTGCTTATGATCTGATGTGTGTCTTGTCATATACAGAAAAAAATATTTTGGGTGGTATTTTCAAAAATTTGTTTAGATTTTGCATGATTCTAATGAAAATATTTGTTTTATATTTAATGTCAGTAATTGTAGTTTCTATTAAAGAATATCAATTTAACAATAATTCATCAATATATACTTAGAAAATAGTTTAAAAAGCAGTGACCTGAATAAATATATTCATTCATTATAATGGTGTATTCTTTCTTTTTTAATACAAATTGATTACTTTAATACCAGTCACATTGCCTTTGCTCTGGAAATTCTGTTTTATTAAAACTAAGATGAGACCAAGATAGTTTGCTAAAATTGCCAAATTATTCTGAATTTCAGTGGAATTGATTAGAAGTACAGATTGTTGGTAGTATAATTTTTCATGTTAGGATTGTGTGTTTTTAACAAATATTTAGGTAACTTTCTCATCAGACAGTTTTAGGAAACAGTGGTTTAAAGAATATACATGCAAACAATTAGAGTGAAATTATAAACAAATGAAATTGTCATTAACCAATAAAAAGCGCTTTAACCCATTTGTTTTCACTTTTTCTATTTTGTGTTTTCTTCACTGTTTACTTGTGGAAAACACATTCTCCTTTGTAAAGCTCTCAATATGCAGTGATTCTAAGGGGTCTAGTTAGGAGTAGGGCCAGAGAATGATGTGGATTTTAAAAAGTCTTCTGTGAAGATTCTCACAAACCTGGAAAAGTCATAAGTATTTGCTTTTATTGTGCTTCATTATTCAAAATAAATTTATTCTCTTATTTCTTCCTTTCTTTAATTTCCCACAGATGCCCTAGCTAAGTTGTTGTTATCCTTCCTAATAAGATTTACTGGCCTTTCACAAAGAAATCTTTACATTAAAACTTTTGCTTTCCCAGCTGCACCACTTACCAGCTGTTAGAACTTGTGAAAATGGATATAAACCCTTAGCATGTTATCTAATGGTAATATGTGCTCTAGACATATTAGCTACTATTGATATCATCTGTACTTTTTTATCTTCAATTTATTTCCATATCTTCAATTTGTAATATATATCCTGTGGATTCTTAATATGGAACTTTATTTTTTCCTTATTTCTGGTTGTGTTCTTCTTTTATAAATTTCTTTTTGAGTCTCAAACTAAATGCAGACTTCACTATATATACATAATATCACTATGCACAGGTAGTTTCCAAGTTTATTTTTATTTTCTTTAGTCAATGTATATCAGGTCAAAAGTTAGGCTTTTTTTTAACCATTGAAAAACTCACTTGTGTCTGTTATCTGTAGAGTACAGTTTGATGTATCAAGGAAAGAGAAAAGTTACTTTTCTTATAAGTAAGTACTATGGTCTTAACTGAGATCAGTTCATTAATTCATCAGTGCATTCATTTAATTTTATCATATATTATTGTTACAACCAAAAGCAAACCTTGATAAACTCCAAATCTGATTAATTTTTCTGTATTAATGATCTTAAGTTAATGGTACCCTTACCCATCTAAGTGAAAATTGGAATCCATCTTAGACTCCCCTGTTATATGTTAACACTTCCTATCATTTCTGTTAGTTAATTCCCATCCTCATTTTAAAATTACTAATGCCTTTTTCTTAGTTCAGCGGCTTATGGTGTCTTACCCAAACCTTTGCAGTGGTTTTTCAGTTTTATCTTTGTCCACACTTGCCTACCTATCTCACCTCCACATTGCAGCCAGCTATTTTCCTTAACTATGAAGCTGATCGTTTAACTTTCCTGCTCAAAATTATTTAGTTATACCACGTTATGCAAAAAAACAAAGGCCAGTTTCCTAAAGGTCTGTTTACAATCTGGTCTTTGCCTGTTTTTTGTTTTTGTTTTTTCCTGCTAAACCTACACACTGAAGAAAGTTTTGTCAAGCATCTGTGCTGTATCATATTAAGATTCCACCTGGAATGTTTTTTTTACCCCTGTCTACTGAACAATTCCTTTTCATCCTTCAAGCATAGTCTTATGGTTCATTTTATTCTTTTAGTGAATACTTCTATGATAGTCTTTCTTCTCTATTTGTCTTTCCTTCCCTGTTACTTATAGTAATTACTTTTATTACTCTCAAATCTGTATTTTAGATATTCTCTATTGTTCTCATAACTGTTTCTCCAGTGAAACTTCCTTGAGTGTGTATATGTTGTCTGTCTTTATACATCCATGATCCAAGGTTGGGACAGGGTACTTGGCATAAAGTAGGCTCTTAGTACATTTTTTGAATGAATGAATGACTCTGAAAGGTAAATAATAATCAATTTTAGCATAAATGAACCTCATCATGAGGACATAGTAGATAAAATAAAAACAGTAGTTTAGTTAATGGTGTGTTATTTATGGGTGCTGAATACATTGGGAACTTTTCTTCGTAGTATTCATATATTATCTGTTTATAGTATTCACAAGGAATCCACAAAGTAGGCATTATTATTCCCCTTTTTCAGGGAGATGAAAATAGGTTCAGAGATGCTAAGTAATTTGGGAACCCAATTCATGTCTTTAGGAAGTAAAATTTATCCTGCCCAGTACATTAAGTTATCTGAAGTAGTAAGAACTCAGTAAGTATTGTTTGAATGAGTACTTTTTTATCATAAGTACACCAATAAGTATAATAATATATCTAGTATTTATCTTAAAATTGTCTTTGGGCAGGAAATCTTTGCCTATATATAGGTATTTATTTGTGTCTCTTCTCTTTAGAAATGTAAAGTTTTTACACATTTTACTCCAGAATGTAAAGATTGTGTCTTCTGTGTTATTTAGATAGCATTCTTGCTGGATAGTTTCAAACTCAGTGAAGGTAATATGTGCAAACTTTAATTCTTATACATGTAAAATTCTATAAGATTTTCCTTAAATTTATTTGAAGCTCTTTTTTATGGTTTCTTCTGGATAATTTTGTAATATTTAGAAACAATGGTTAAATGACTACTTTAAAGATTTTCTCTTCTAATTTTAATCAGGGCTAACATATATGTCAGTTTCGAATCAAGTGAAAGACTTAGTTTGCAATAAATTAATGATTACCTGGAATGAAAAACCTTAAAAAAGAATGTGCATTTTAGACAGTTAAATGTCTTGACCTTTACACTGTTGTTTTGTATTACTGACCTTTTTGAGTTCTTTAACACACTATTTTTTTCTTTTTCTTTTTCTTTCTGTTTTTTTTTTGTTTTTTTTTTTGAGACAGAGTCTTGCTCTGTTGCCCAGGCTGGAGTGCAGTGGTGCAATCTTGGCTCACTGCAACCTCTGCCTCCCAGGTTCAAGTGATTCTTGTGCCTCAGTCTCCCGAGTAGCTGGGATTACAGGCAGATGCCACCACGCCTGGCTAATTTTTGTATTTTTAGTAGAGACGGGATTTCACCATGTTGGCCAGGCTGGTCTCAAACTTCTGACGTCAGTTGATCTGCACACCTTGGCCTCCCAAAGTGCTGGGATTACAGGCATGAGCCACCGTGCCCTGCCTATTTTTATTTTCTAAATTGAAATGAAAAAAATTGAATTTTGCTCAAAGTATTTTAGATACCTTGAAATGACTAATATTTTAGTGATTAAGGATTATTATAACTTTTTATTTCTCAAAATATATATGAAATAATTGAATAGTGCATTGAAGTAATCTGTAGAACAAAGTTTGTATTTTATATTTTGGTAGGAGGGAGAAACCAGTTAATTTTCCCCCCTTAACTTCAGAAAGCATACTTGTTCAAATGTTTATAAATCATTTGTATTTTTCTATACTTTAGAAAAAATATTTCTATATTTTCTATTTTAGGATATTAACTCTCAAGAGAATAAAGGTTGTTTCAGAAATCAAACCATCCATATTAAAATAGATACTTAAAATGCTATTTGACAGCAGTAACTATAAAATGGGCACTTAATATGAACTCATTTATTGATTCTTAATAAACACACATTATTAAGTTATTAAATATATAATTATCACTGGATTTACTAAATCTTAATTGTGAGATTGAAACTACCTAAATCATATTATAAATGCTAAAATGTTTCTTTGACAGATCTTTCCTGACCATGTAATCCAAAGTAGAATCCTACTTTATTCTTTTTCAGTTTATACTGTTCTTTTTCTCTTCACTGTAATTGCCATGATTTATAATTCTACATTTGTTTAATTGCATCATATATATTTCTTTTATAGCTCATAACTTCTAGGAGAACTGGTTAGCCTTGGGTATCTGCAGTGCCTGGCACAATGTAAATTTTAAATGAATGAACACAAATGAATTGTATTTCCACAATTTTGAATCTTGGTATAGTGGAAAGAATATTACTCGGGAGGTCAAGGGGCTGTAGTTCTTGTCTTCTCCATGAATATTCTTTATGTGCCGCTTCTACCATCTGTGAAATGAGAGATGGGAGGGGGAACTTGAGGAAGTGGTATTAGATGATCATTAATAGTCCTGTCAGCATATTATTGTAGGGTTTTATGAATATTATAATTGCATTTTAGACCATAATAACCAAACATTACATATTGATATATTTAATTTTTTTATTTAAGTGGTACATGATCAGCATTGTCCACATTTACAATCGATGGAGAAACAGTGAAATTCAGTGTTATGTTAATGGACAACTGGTATCTTATGGTGATATGGCTTGGCATGTTAACACAAATGACGTAAGTCTTTATTTTTCTGTCTGTGTTTTAATTTGTTTGAGAGTATGATCTATCATTACAAAATGAACTGAATAATAAAATAGTTTTGGTGGAAACTTAAAACTTTGGAAGTTTATTCTTTTAATTAAACAAATCTTTCACTGTTAAATTTAATATAAGAAAATTGCTAAAAGACATGATTAGTGATACAAAAACAGGAACATTTGGCCAAAGTTTTAAGTTTTTTAGATAAAAAACCACGAATCCTGTATTCTATTTATTCCAGCATCAAGCACTAAAAAATGTGCTTAGAAAGAAGACCCTAACAGAAGTGTAACATATAGTCACTATTATTAATTACCTAGTGATAAATGCTATGGAGAAAATAAATTGGGGATACAGAAAGTGTAGTTATAGGGAAGGGAGGAGCCGGATGGTCCAGAGATGATTTTAGTAGGAAGAGTTGAACAAGCAAGGTATGTGGGGAACTTCTTCTATTCATTGGGAACAGTGAGTGCAAAGGCTTTGAGGCAGAATAGGAAAGTTCAAGGAAAAGGCAATTTGTCTGGAGCAGAGGTAGGTAGAAGCAGAATAATATTAAGAGGTAAGGTTAGGCAGAAATCATTTTGGCCTTCATAAGCAAACATAAGGCCTGGGCTTTTGCATCTTACTCAGCTTAAAAATCCTTGGAAGGTTTTCAGCAGACAAGTGATGTGTGCTTATATTTTAAAAGCATCAGTCTGCCTGCAGTATTGAGAATATTTTGAAGGGAAATTACAGAAGCAGGAAAATCACTTAAATGGCTTATTGCAATAAAACAAAGAGATTATATTAGTTTCTACCAGTATGTTAGCAGTGGAAGAAGTGACACAGTTGGATTCTAGATAGTGAAAAACTCGAATTAAAACCTCAAGGGTCCTTACGGTTTCTCTACTTTGGGCTTTCCATTGTCTACATTCTGACCTGTCAGAGCTAAAGTAAAAGGTTTGTTTTAATGCTGAAAGTACCTGCAAGCTCAATAATATATAACCCTTCACGCTTACCTGGTTTTATAAGAACTTACCTCTTAAATACAATTCATTTTTCAGTTTTGTTTGCATGTCTATAGGCTTTAATCTCCCAAAGGGCAGGGATTTGCTTATCCTGTCTTGTATTCTTTTAACTAGCACTGTGTGTATGGTCCATAGGTTGTCCCCTAGATCGGGGCTTGGCAGACTACACCCTATGAACCAAATCTGACCCTCCCCCTGTTTCTGGTTTTGTGTAAGCTGGGGGCAAAGACTCTTGGCTTTTAATTTTTAAAGGTTTTTTGTTTGTTTGTTTTTTTCTTGAGACACAAACAAAATCAGAGAAGAATGGGACAGCAACCAGGTGTGGCAAGCAAAGTTTAAAATACTTTCTGTCTGTCCCTTTGTAGAAAAAGTTGCTTTTCCCTGCCATAGAAACTCATGGTTGTGCCACAACCAATTAATATTTAATGGAATGTTGTTTTCAGAATTAGAATAAACAGATGAAATTCTGCTTTTTATCTTCTCTCCAGAGGAGATCTTCTCTCCAGAGTGTTTTTATTATAGAGTGGAAGAAATCCCAGTGGTCTTCTTGACTCATTCAATGATAAGACAGTATCTTGGAAAGAAAAGACTTAGTTTTTTGGTTATTTGTAATAGTGCCCTAAGAAGTGGAGAATTCTAGATAATAACACATATATACATACTTTATGCAGTTAAAGTTTAAGTTCCTATACTTCTAATTAAAGATTGGGTATTTAATGACGACAGTTCTTTTTGCCTTTGTACGCATTCACAATTTTTTTTGTTACTTTATTGAAGTACCAAAAGTACTTCTTACATATATAATTCTTGCTTATTCATTCTAAGGTGTGAAATAGCCTTTGGGGATAGGGGAAGGGAACTGAGCCATGACTGCTTTCCCTGGTTTGGGTGAGTGGGGTGTAAGAAGTAGAGGCTTGAAAGATCTTGTTAAGCTTTTGGCTTCTTCAGTGCTGAATTCCTCAATGTGGAGGGCACTGTACCATCTGCTTTAAGCAGCAGATTTTAGTCTTATTGTTTATTTGATTCTGTGTAGTTCCTACTCATATATGAGAGGGCATTTATTTTCTTTGTGTCTTTTACTAAATATGGAGGAATAGAGGAATAGATTCATAATTTCAAAAATAAAGTAGAATAAAAAAATTAGACCCTATGTGTTCACGATTACATTTTGGAATAGTCATTCCCTTGATTCAGATCAATCTCTCTCTATATGGATAATTATACATCATTACAGTTTTAAATTATTTTAATGTTTGTAAATAATTATAAGCTCTTTTGTCTTTAACTATAATATTTGAAAAGTGGTAAGTCAGAAGATTGAGTAGGTGGCTACTGTTTGCTTAAACATAAGTGTAAAACATGTAATTGATCATTTTTCCCAAAAAACTTGACTGGCATTTATTATTTAAATAATAAAGTCTTAATTGATGCTCTCTTCTATTATTATTGTTATATTTTAAAATATTCATAAAGGTTGATTTAAGGATTTAAACCTTTTCATCATTAAAAATGATGCTTTTTTAATGACTTTTATAAATAGAGCTATGACAAGTGCTTTCTTGGATCATCAGAAACTGCTGATGCAAATAGGGTATTCTGTGGTCAACTTGGTGCCGTGTATGTGTTCAGTGAAGCACTCACCCCAGCACAGATATTTGCAATTCATCAGTTAGGACCTAGATATAAGGTAGTAATAACTGTAATTTTATAAATTCTATGGAGCATTTCAGATGTAAAATGTGATGTAATATAATTTTTTGTGAAAATCTTTCTTTAATACGGTTTAAGAGTCATTTCTATTTTTTGGATTGTAGTCAGTTTTTATTATGTGTTTCTTTTTGGTTCAAAGATGCTTTTTTCTCAACTGTTTTCTCTTTATAAACTTTTTTATTCTTCAGAATATTTTCTAATATTGATAGCATGCCTTTTGTTAACAGTTCTGAAATAATAAATCTTATAAAACTATTTTGCTTAATGTAATATTTATAATACAAAAATTTGAAATATATATGTATTACATAGTAAACATAATAAAGAACTTGTTAATATTACTGGTAACTTGGAAAGAAGAGTTAAAGATTTAGAAGGAATCTAAGATAATATACTTCATGGGCCTAAAATTATTTAATTTTAGTTTATATTTTTGCTTTAATTGCAGTGAGGAAGTAGGTACAGTAGTGAGTAAACTAATTTAGCAAAACTAATTATTTAATGTAATTTATAATATTCTTTCTGTTTTTTAAACTTTAAGAACAAAGGCTCTAGGTAAGATATAGCATGCACATATATGAGTTAGTTTTAAATGTGCAGTACACCTGGATAGGGGAATACATAAAGGTTCTGTCTAAATCACATTGGGAATTGTGAAGTCTCAAACTACTTGGAGCTGAAAGAGAATTACACATTATAGTCAAAGTGTTTATAATTCTGAAGGAGTACTTGTCTTGTATGGAAGTGTGGTTTATTTATTGAACTCAATTTAAATAATTAATGTGAAGATTGTGTTATGGAAAGGAAAAATATTTTAAAAAATTCCCTCTTTGGCCTTTGTATTTTTGCATTGATATTTCTCTTTTTGTTTTTATGTCATACACACACACACACACACACACACACACACACACACACACACACACACACACACATATATAGAGAGAGAGAGAGTGAGAGAGAGAGAGAGAGAGAGAGAGAGGAAAGTTTGAATTTACCATATTAAAAGATCTTTTTTTCTCAGTGACTTTAATAACCATAATAATATTGAAGAATAATAATGCTATTATTTTTATGTCAAGGTAACAATACTTGCTATCATATATTTTCCATATCATTTTTGTTTTTGTCTTACTAGCTCTAGAAATGAATTTGTGCTTGTCCAGCTATTTCTTCTTTCATGGGTCTTTGTGTTGGGTTTGCATCCTGGTTCTGCCATTGTTGATCTTGCATAGGAATATTTTTGTAATTCACATTTTTTATTAATATGCTGCTTGCTTTTCTTTCCTACTTCTTTGAGTTGTTTCATAAAATACTTGCAGTGTCTTTTTAAGCTCTAATAGAATGATATTAAATAGAGTGACAAGCAAACAAATAAAATATAAAAAGGTAGAATATCAAGAAAATACAAATCCGATATGATTGCTAATGTGAAATTTCAGAATTGATGGGAGCTTCCTGGCAACATCAAGGAAAAAGGCTGAATATAAGCGATTTTGTAATTCTATTCACAAAAAGCAAACTTTGTCCTGAACAGCTTTGCAAACTCTGTAGTTTGTAGTATTCTTTTCACACGCCTTTCTCGTCATTCTTTTTTTTTTATTATTATACTTTAAGTTTTAGGGTACATGTGCACATTGTGCAGGTTAGTTACATACTCTTCATTCTTTTTAACAACAGTAATAATGAGCAGTAACCTGGTCATCATGTGTGCACAGCTCATGTGACGTAGAGTATTCTTAGTATCCTAACACACAATAGAGTACCTAAAGCCAGAACTTTTAAGAGATATACCTGTAAGTTTGGGCATTACATCAGATAGTATTTTATTAAGTTTTGAAAGTTCTCAGCTTACTGCACCCTTGTTGTTAGTGGGGGTTGATGATAAATCCACAGGTACATGCATTTTCTCAATTTGTAAATATTTTTTTTGAATGTATATAATTTTTATTTGTTAACTATATCTCAACAAAGTTGGAAAAAATGAAAGAGAAGTGAAGGAGCAGGAAGAGCAAGATGGAGAGGGAGAAAATCCAATAAAGAGTCCACAATGTGGGTTGCAGCTGTGAGGATGCCTCTCAGAGCTGAAGGGAAAAAAAAGCACACACACACCAGCTGCCATCCGCCACTGCCTGAGAGCTGTCCCTAGGAGTATTAACTCCCTTGTGTTTCTTCTCAGCTGTGCCTGCCTGTATCTGGGGCTGAAAAGGGCTTCTGTTTCTTACCAAAAAAAAAAAAAAAAGAAGAAGAAGAAGAAGAAGAAAGAAAGAAAGAAAAAATCCTAAGGCAGAAAAAGAGAGAGAGGAACAGAGGGTGATTGAGGTGGGGTGCAGGCGGCATGCACACAGATTCTTCACCACAGCCATAGTTAAAGTCAGAAGTGGGCCCAGAAGAAGAATGGAGGACACGGAAAGCATTTGCATTGGTTCACCTTCACATGGCTTGGATCTACAGAGGCTACCTGATAAACTTTGTCACCTATTCAAAGGGGTGGCCAGCATAATCTCTAACAGACACACAGTAAGTAGTAGGACAAGCAAACATCCCACTGCACAGCTAGTACCAAGGTCAACACTAGACTTTGTCCTCTCCTGCTTCACTCCCCGCTTTCTTCCCTCAGCCAGACCTTTAGCTGCTCTGGGAGCTTGCCAGATTAGATGACCCTGCCTTTCACCTCTTAGGGTCTGAGTACCTTTGGTGGCTCTGGTTAGTTGCTGCAGTTGCATGTTGACTATTGTCACTGATGATGGGAGCACCAAGAGGTGATCCCACTGAACACAAGTTCTAGATTATGCCTCCCTGTCCCTGCTCCCTGTAACACCATCTCTAGCTACTCATGATGATTGTGGTTATTTCTCCTGGCTGCTCACTCCTTTCTTTGAGGGTTGCCCTACCAGCATGAGGATCCCAAAGTGACCAGAGTTGTAATTGTAGCTTCAGGTTGGTTGATTGCTTACCCTGTCCTTGGAATCTGAAACCTCTGATCCAGCAAAACCTAAAATAGTGGAGCTGGGACTTGTAAATTCTGCAAGTGGGCTACTAAGAGTTTTAATAAAGGACACCAATTGTATTTCCACTCTTTGTTCCCAGACCCATGTTGTTGGCTATTAGAGACCAGCTATAGGAGACCACATAATGTTATTGAATATTTACTGTATATAGACTATTTTGGAGAACAGAGCTACCTTTGTAAGTGTATCATCCTGAACTGGTTTTTTAGCTGAGCCTTTAATAAGTCACTTAATATGGATTATGGTAGAAAAAATGAGTCCCACAGTCACATGCCCTCTGTCACACTTCTACTGCTGAATAAAATGAGTCCCTGAGTCCAAGATGATGTTATTCAGGATCCCATGTCAGTAAAAGTAGATAAATTTGTAAATATTATAGGTACAATTGCACCATGACAGGCATCAGCAAAATTTTTTTATATTAAAAAGCTTTTTTTTTTTTTTAGAAATTCAGAGAACATAG